>NC_079315.1:1213333-1514166 GCF_029931775.1 Euleptes europaea | reverse complement strand
GGTTGGCAAATGTTCTCCTATCTTTGCCCACTTCTCCAAACAGAAATCTGGTCAAAGGGCTGCCGTGCGTTTCATTTTTCCAGATCAGTTCCCCTGGAGAAAATAGCCGCTTTGGCAATTGGACTCTATAACATTGAAGTCCCTCACCTCCCCAATCCCCGCCCTCCTCAGGCTCCACCCAAAAAAACCTCCTGCCGGTGGCGAAGAGAGACCTGGCAACCCGAGTCCTCATGTGTCTTTTTCTGCCTTTGACACACTTTTTGCGATTTGTGAAAGTTATGGAATATGAATGACTGTATTCACGATCTAATGATAAAGTCGGATGACCAGAGTTCCTTCCGTAACTCCCAAAGCAAACATCACCTGGCAGTATCAAGCAAACTCTCCCCTTTCAGCTTTCTCATTT
Source organism: Euleptes europaea (assembly GCF_029931775.1). Classification (NCBI taxonomy): domain Eukaryota; kingdom Metazoa; phylum Chordata; class Lepidosauria; order Squamata; family Sphaerodactylidae; genus Euleptes; species Euleptes europaea. The sequence goes on along the minus strand of NC_079315.1, from coordinate 1,513,760 downwards.
CCCTTGCCTTGCTTTCTAGTGTGTTAGGCAGCGGGGGTATAACACGGCCCGTGGCCCTGGCAGTACTAGCTGAAATGGAAGCACTTAGTTGTCTGCATTTGGAAAGAAACAAAGCACCAACGTACGAGTGTGCCTTCATTTTCTGAACGAGGGTGGTATTTTGCTTCCCCAGATGGGGGGAAAAGGGGGGGAAGATACTTGAACCCTGCTAGTTGCTCTCAACAATGTCATTTGGCGTTGCTTGAGAGCTGCAGATTTGACCAATTTTGTGTGGAAATAAGTCTGAATTGACACAAATGTCTTGCCCGTTGGAGGATATTGGTCTCGTTCAAAGCGTCTTTTAAGGAAACTCAAGGGTGGTTTGTAAGCGCCCCCCGCCCTTGTGGCGGCGTGAACGTGAAGGAAAGAATGGCAGATAACTCATTGACACTGCACTTTGCCACCTGCCGAGAGCAAAATGCAGTGTGGTGCAATTTCAGTACTTACGTGCCACTAGGGAAAACAGACACTTTCCGTCACATTAGCGAGCAAACGGGTGGGGGAAGTCAGTGTTTTAGTCGCATAAACTGTTTTGAAATGCAGGAAAATGTTAAGAGTTACTTCTCAGGTGCAAAGGATTTTGTAATTGGTAGCTTACTGTATGCAATTAATGTGATAAACCAGCAAAACCAGTGAAGAACCAGCTGCTGTGAAAATTGACCCCCTAAACTCTGACAAGATGTTCGCACAATAGCGACAGAACAAGACATCTATCAGGTTTGCTTTGTTGCTTTGGGCTTGACCCTTTCCTTTTATTTCAAGCACATCCGACCAAAGATCTTGAGGGCAGCTTTGTGCTTGATGGGTGGGGTTGCCAATGCCAGGTATTAGCTGGAGATCTTCTGCTATTACAAGTGATCTCCAGCCGATAGAGATCAGTTCACCTGGAGGAAATGGCCGATTCGGCAATAGGACTCAATGGCATTGAAGTCCCTCCCCTCCCAAACCCCGTCCAGCCTCCGGTGGCAAAGAGGGACCTGGCAACCCTATTGTTGGGGAATCAGGGTCCTTTAACCAGAAATCTGAGACAATAGTCTGTGGAAATTTGAACGCCATCAGAGTTTGACAAATTAGTATTATGGATTTTGAAGATTCCAAACCCATTGTCTGGCACTGAGACACTAGCCTGTGTCGGTCGGAAAATAATTCCCCACCTTGGCTCATAGCTTTCAGTGGTTGCCTACGTACGTATACGTGTACTAAACTTTCCTTCCATACTGGAAATCCATGCCATCTAAAATGCATATTGCAAGTTTGCATGGACACTTACTTGCATTTTTAGGATCTGTATTAAACGTTTTAATGCTAGTTGGAAGATGCAAACTCTGTTCTCTACTGAAAGCTAACCACCGTCTCAGGCGCCCCAGCTCTTAAGTCAAATATTTTTATTGCTGGAGTTATTTACAGCTTTTACTAGTATTGAGTTGTCTGTAGAAATGGTCTGAGCACTCAGGGGAAATTCTGTTGGGAATTCCATTTCCCTAGAGTAGTCCCATGTTCTGGTTCTCTCTCTTCCAATTCCATATCCATTCCTTTCCCATATGCCTTTTCCCCTTTTCCCACTGTATGATAACCGAGAGCCCGTAGTACCTTCTAGTGTTCTGTAAATGACTCTCACGAGGAACAAGTCACTGTTTCCTGTTTCATTTCTTTTTATCTGGAGAAGTGAACAGTTATGCCGACGTTGTGGTAATAGCAGTAGCGCAACTGACAGTCAGTTGTTTCCCCTCTCCATGGCCTTATGTGAGGAGTACCCAGCTAAGACGAGTGAGCAGAGTTTCTACATTACTGTAGGAAGAGCAGGATTTAAAATAAATAAATAATGAAGCACTCAATTAATAACAAGACCTCGTCTGCAGTCCCTGTTCAAGGGCGGGAGACTTTGGAAAAAGCGCCAGCTTAATTTTACAAAAAGCAAATGGAACCGGAAGATAATTTTATTCTTACATTATTCCGTTGTTTAAAAAATAAAATCCCTTCATTAGTAGGATTGCCAACCTCAAGGTATTAGCTGGAGATCTCCTGCTATTACAATTGATCTCCAGCCAATAGAGGTCAGTTCCCCTGGCGAAAATGGCTGCTTTGGCAATTGGACTCTATGGCATTGAAGTCCCTCCCCACCCCGCACTCCTCCCTCCTCAGGCTCTTCCCCAAAAATGTCCAGGCATTTCCCAGCCTGGAGCTGACAACCCTATTAATCAGGCCTGAACTTTATAAGTAACATTTATAAATTCTACTGTAAGGTGTAATAAATAAAAGAGTCAGGCGTAGCAATATAATCACCCTCTATCTGGGAACTCTGAAGGGATTTTCCCTTGAATTAAGCTGGAATTTCTTAGGCTGTTCCAAAGTCGGCAAGATATTTACATACGGTAGGGGCAGGGAATGGAGAAATAATGAAATCTCCATTAAGATTAAAAAAGAAATAAAACCCACTAGATCATTCAAATCCGTCAGGGTCAATTTAGTGCAATCTAATGTTGGCCATTATTGACGTAAGGAATTGGCCATGTCAAGGGTATGAAATATAGTGTGGGAAGTTTCACTGGAGCCAAATTGAGATGTGTGCGAAGAACCTCAAAGGATCGGCATCTGCTCAGTTATTGGAGCCCAGGTATTTGTGGCCGCAGGAATTCAGGGGGAAAGCCGTGTCTGGATTGTGAATCACAGCCCGAATTCGTAATGCATTCTATTTTAACTGATGATTTTAAGGAGGGGGGGGGGGACCCATGAAGCTGCCTTCTGTCCAGTGAGTCTCAGTGCTTACAATTAGAACTGAGAGGAAACAAGATATCTGGAAATCGGTCTTCCAAGACGTAGATGCCTTTGGGGGCTTTTTATATGGGGGTGGAACGACAAAGGTTTATAAACTCGGGACTGATGTGGGGGCAGTGGGTGGGAGAATTATTTCTTTGTCTTTCATAATTTTGGGGGTCACCAAATGAAGTTGATAGGCAGTAGAATCACAGAGTTGGAAGGGGGCCAGACAGGCCATCTAGTCCAACCCCCTGCTCAATGCAGGATCAGCCTAGAGCATCCCTGACAGAGGCTTGTCTAGCCTCTTCTTAAAGACTGCCGGTGAGGGGGAGCTCACCACTTCCCTAGGTAGTTGATTCCACTGTTGAACAACTCTTACTGTAAAAAACTTTTTCCTACTATCCAGAGAGTCCTATCCTCTGCTACCAATGGGAACAGCTCCCTGCCCTCCTCTAAGTGACACAGCCCTTCAGATACTTAAAGAGAGCAACCTTGTTCCCCCTCAACCTCCTCTTCTCCAGACTGAACATCCCCAACTCCCTCAGCCTTTCCTCTTAGGGCTGGGTCTCCAGGCCCCTGATCATCCCCATCGCTCTCCTCTGCACCCGCTCCATCCCGTCCACATCTTTTTTGAATTGAGGCCTCCAGAACTGCACACAGTACTCCAGGTGCAGCCTGACCTATACTGTGTACAGCAGAACAATGACATTTTGCGATTTGGATATTATGCCTCTGTTGATGCACCCCAAGATCGCATTAGTCTTTTTAGTCGCTGCCTCACACTGGTTGCTGGTATTTAACTTACGGTCCACCCGTACCCCAAGATCAGGATCCCCTGGAATTACAGCTCATCTCCAGACTACAAAGATCAGTTCCCCTGGAGAAACATGAATGCTTTGGAGGGTGGACTCCATATGGGGCATTTCCCCACAAAGCAGCTGACACCATTCTCCTCTCCTCCAGTTTATCCTCAGAGCAACCTGGTGAGGGCGGTTAGGCATCGGGTAGTAGATGATGTGAAAGGCCTCTGCCTGAAACTCTGGAGAGTAGATGAGACTGACACAGAAAGACCAAGGGTCGGACTCACTGTGATACATTATTGTTATTTACTTTATGTATTTCCCACCTTTCTCCTCAATGGAAACCCCAAAGCAGTTTACATCCTTCCTTCTCTTCTCCATTTTATCCTCGCAACAACCCTGTAAGGTAGGTTAGGCTGAGAGGGTGTGACTGGCCAGAGGTCATCCAACAAGCTTCCATGGGGATTCAAACTCGTGTCTCCCAGATGTTTTCTGATGCCCCAGAAGGTTGGACCAGAACCAAAGGGTTGAAATTAAATCAAAAGAATTTCTGTCTAGACATTAGGAAGAACTTTCTGACAGTGAGAGCAATTCCTCAGTGGAACAGGCTTCCTCGGGAGGTGGTGAGCTCTCCTTCCCTGGAGGTTTTTAAGCAGAGGTTAGATGGCCATTTGTCAGCAATGCTGATTCTGTGACCTTAGGCAGATGATGAGAGGGAGGGCATCTTGGCCATCTTCTGGGCATGGAGAAGGGGGTCACTGGGTGTGTGTGGGGGCAGGTAGTTTTGAATTTCCTGCATTGTGCAGGAGGTTGGAATAGATGACCGTGGTGGTCCCTTCCAACTCTATGATCCTATGATTCTATGCTAGTCTGACACTCCTCTTCACTGCTGCACCACACTGGTTCTCAAGTTCCTTCCATGGCCAAAGTTGCATGAGGAGGAATAGCCCTCAGAGATGGAAGGCCTGTAGCTCCAGGGAGAATGGCAAAGAATCATAGACTCATAGTTAGAAGGGACCACCAGGGTCATCTAGTCCAACCCCCTGCACAATGCAGGGAATTCACAACTCCCTACCCCCAGTGACCCCTACCCCATGCCCAGAAGATGGCCAAGATGCCCTCCCTCTCATCATCTGCTCAAGGTCATAGACTCAGCATTGCTGACAGATGGCCATCTTAAAAACCTCCAGGGAAGGAGCCCTTACCACCTCCTGAGGAAGCCTGTTCCACTGAGGAACTGCTCTAACTGTTAGAAAATCCTTCCTAATGTCTAGATGCAAACTCTTTTGATTTAATTTCAACTCGTTGGTTCTGGTCTGACCTTCTGGGGCAACAGAAAACAACTCAGCACCCTCCTCTATATGACAGCCCTTCAAGGACTTGAAGATGGTTATCATATCCCCTCTCAGTCTTCTCCTCTTGAGGCTAAAAGAAAAAAGCCAGACTTTTGAAAAGGTTTGATAAGATCATAAACTTTTTTAAAAATGGTGGGGAATCTCCTCATGTCTCTTCATCTGCTACATGGTATGCAATAGCCCAAACTGATGTGCTTGTTTCCCCCCGCCCCCAGACTATTTTTGCTAGGTTCATTTGGGGGTGGAATGGCAAAGCTACGACGACGCCACAGATACTAAAAGAAGTTCTGTTTTTTTGCCTGGGGGGGTAAGAAAGGAAAGGAACCAAAGAGGTTCCAGTGCATAAATCCAGTCTGCGTTTTATTACAAAGCATGCGCACGGGTGTTTTATGCAGCATGGCCCGGGGCTTTTCGAATAGAACGATCTGCGATGCTTGGCTAAAGTGCTCCGAAAGCTTGGGAGAACGAGCTGTTTGGAGTGTGGGGAGAGGGGAGAGAGCTTGATCTAATGTCGGAAGGCAGAGGGTTGTGCCGCCGTGGGGCACAATTAAGGAAGGGTCTGGCACCTGCCGTCTCCAGCCTTTGCATTCGGTTGCAACACCGATAGTGTTTGTAACCAGGATTCTAGGCTGGGGGCTTCTTCTGGGGGCCTGTGTCACATTGCTATCTTCAGAATGAATACTCTAGAGGGGATTGCTACACAGTAGTCAAAACTCCTCCTGCACAGTGTCATCCTTGGTCACCTTGGTGGAAGACCTGCGTTGGGAGATGGATAGAGAGAGGGTGAGTCTGTTGATTCTCTTGGACTGATCCTCTTGGATCTCTTGGCGGCTTTTGATACCATCCATCAGGGTATCCTTCTGGACCACTTGTCTGGTCTGGGATTGGCAGGCACCTTCCTTAGGGTTGCCAACTTCTAGGGACTGAAAATTGAACACAAACCTCGTGCTTAAGTAGGAAGTTTAAAAGATAGCAACAAGCACTGATGGCACACAACTTATTTTTATATATAAGCACAATCCTATCTAAGCATATAACAGTATGCAGAAAGTCCCGAAATCAGTAGATGTAAACACACAGTTACAAAACACACCAAGAGGCGAAGCGGCTCCAGTAGACTCGGAGAGGAGGCGAGCTCTAAAAGTCAAGTGGAAAACCCGGACTGGATTTTTTGTAACGCTAAACACCAAAAGTGTGCTAGCGAAATAAAGATCAAAGTTCATCGATTTGAGCCGCAGTTGGAAATTAAATTGCTTCATCCCGAGATGGGAGACCGGTAATACCCATTTCGCCGTGGCTTTGTCCATCGGGGAAGTGAAAAGGTAGCGAGAGATGATTATCTATCTCAGACGCTGAAAAGCCTGTAGCTTACAGATCAGAGGATGGCTTCTAGCCATCTTACAATAATAGTGAAAGTTCTAGAACTTCCTACCTTTTTTGCCTTTCCTGGGCAGGAAATATCTGGCCACTGTGGTGGATGCCCTGGTTGACATCTAGATTAGATTACTGCAATGTGCTCCACATGGGGCTGCCCTTGAGGAGTGTTTGGAAACATCAATTGGTGCAGAATGCTGTAGCCGGAATGCTGCCTGGAGTGGTTCATAGTGACCGGACCCCTCCAGTCTTGGTCTGTCTACACTGGCTCCCAATGAGTTTTCTAGCGCAATTCAAGGTGCTGGTTTTGACCATCAAAGAGCCCTATAGGGTTTGGGACCAACATACCTAAAGGACCACTTCCTCCCTTATGACCTTGCCCAACCACTGCAGTCATCTTCAGAGGCCCTGCTTCAGGTGCTCTTGCCTTCTGAGATTAGGCAGGTGGCAACCCCGGAGAGGGCCTTCTTGGTTGTGGCACCAAAGCTCTGGAACCCAGGGAGATTGGTCTGTACCTGTAGAATCATAGAGTTGGAAGGGACCACCAGGGTCATCTAGTCCGACCCCCTGCACACTGCAGGAAATTCCAAACTACCTCCCCCACACACACACCCAGTGACCCCTACTCGATGCCCAGATGATAGCCAAGGTGCCCTCCCTCTCATGACCTGCCTAAGGTCACAGAATCAGCATTGCTGACAGATCTATCTAGCCTCTGCTAAAAAACCTCCAGGGCTTACCACCTTCCCTTCTGTTGCCGTTTTCTGCCAGGGAGTGAAGACTTTAAAAAAAAAAGTTCGTTAGATTTTCACTCAGTGATCCTTCCTTCCTGACCAAAGTTTTAATTGCTGTTTTTAAAGTCTTTGCACATATTTTGGCGTTGTTTTTAATTGTTTTAAATGATGTGTGCTTTGGGGTTGATTTTAATGCTTTTGAAATGTGATTTTTTTTTATCATGGATGTTTTAATTTGTTGGCTGCCTCAGTGGCCCTTGTACAGGAAGAAAGATGGGATATAAATTCTGCAAAATAATTTTGTAAGTTCTTCTCCATTATTTCAAAGCCAAGCTAGCTTGATGAGCTTCTCTGGTTAGGGAGTGCCATGGGGGTGACGGGGACGGAGGGTGCAGCTACCAAGAAGGAATTCCGTCTGTCTGTGATTCCTCATCCACATACTCGAAAGCAGACACGGGTTCTTCGTTTTCTGTCTTCCACAACTTTGGTCATCTGCTGGACTTATTAGAAAATGCAGTGACCGCTTGAGATTTAACCAAAAGCCGCCACGGAGGGCAGAATCCAGGCTCCCCAAATTTCTTGTTCTTCTAGGACTTTCCCGCTGCGTTCTCTGAAACACGCCGTCCACACTTCTGCCAAGTTCCTAAAAACAATTAAGCTTTACGGGATTGTTTTCAATCTGCTGTCATTTGTTCGCGAACGCCGGTGCTGTTACGGCTCTCGAGTGCGGCAGCGGAACGGCTGTTTATCAAAATATTCACGGACATTTTCTTTGACAGGAGAAATAGGCATGTGTGTCAAACGCTTTCCGTAGAAGAAGAGGGGGCGTGGGGGGGGGAAGAGATGCATGTGCTGAGATTTGTTCAAAATTATGGCATTCTGTTCTAAACTTGACAGAACTAGTTCAGCGCCTAATCCATAATAAAACAGGGGTTGGGGGTATCTAAGCGCTCCGGTTTGTATGCAAAGACCCAGTTTTAAGACTTTGCAAAGCGATTTTTGTTACAAACTTGTGAACGTGAAAATGTCACCTGTCAGTGGGTTGGTGAAGAGGAGGGCTGTGGGTTCTTCCCCATCCCTTTCCACTAGGGCAGAGGTCCCCAGTGTGGTATCCGCAGGCACCACGATGCCTGTCGACACCTCGGCTGCTGCCTGCCACATGTTTTTAGATAGTGGGAGGGGCCGTGGGGGCTTTTGCCTGGCAGGGCTTCTGATTTACTGTCGGAGAGATTGGCGGTGCAGATTTTAAAAAATGTTGCATTGGCAGCAGCTGCCCCCCCACCCACCCACAGCGCAAGGGTTGGTTCCCCCACTCCTACACATGAATCCAGTTGGGTGACGTTGGACTAGTCACAGCTCTCTCCAAACTCTCTCTACCCTCTCCAATATCTCCTCAGCACTCTCCTTCTTTCCACCCCTAACATCTCTCTGACACATTTCCCTCCAGATCCAAGTATTGCACTTGTTTTTCCCCATAGCGAGAATGGCAGCCCTTCACTTATCTACAAGCAAGTAAACGGGTGCCCCCCCGAAGGGTGCTGTTAGGATAATGACTGAATTTGTTCCTTTCCCAAGGCAACAGCAGCTAGTAAGAACTGGTCCTGGTTGTATTTGCATGGCCCCCACCTGGTTTCTGTTTGATGGTCACATCCTGTGGTGTAGTGGATAAGAGTGGGGGTTTGGAGCTGTGGAGTCTGATCTGGTGAACTGGATTTGTTTCCCCGCTCCTCCACATGAAGCCAGCTGGGTGGCCTTGGGCGAGCCACACTCTGTCTGTGGTGGGGAGGGGAAGGGAAGGTGCTTGTAAGCCAGTTTGATTCTCTCTTAAGTGGCAGAGAAAGTCGGCATATAAAAACTAACTCTTTTTCTTCTTCCTTTACTGTGGGGAGAATATAGGGTTTCCAGGTCCCTCTTCGCCACTGGCAGGAGGTTTTTGGGGCAGAGCCTGAGGAGGGCGGGGTTTGGGGAAAGGAGGGACTTCAATGCCATAGAGCCAAAGTGGCCATTTTCTCCAGGTGAACTGAACTCTATCAGCTGGAGATCAGTTGTAATAGCAAGAGATCTCCAGCTAGAACCTGGAGGTTAGCAACCTTAGGAGAATAGGATGGGAAATTAAGAAGTGACCGAGAGAGAGAGAGAGAGAGAGAGAGATGCTGACCAGACCTGAATAAAGTCCTCATCAAGACCAAAATTCTCAAATTTTAATCCTGTAACTGATACGAAAGATTTTAATGGCATTTGCCATATTAATAAATGAATTTGAATCTGGTCAAAAATTCATATTCCACAGTAGGTAAAGGTAAAGGTCCCCTGTGCAAGCACCGAGTCATTCCTGACCCATGGGGTGACATCACATCCCGACGTTTTCTAGGCAGACTTTGTTTGCGGGGTGGTTTGCCAGTGCCTTCCCCAGTCATCTTCCCTTTACCCCCAGCAAGCTGGGTACTCATTTTACCGACCTCGAAAGGATGGAAGGCTGAATCAACTTTGAGCCGGCTACCTGAAAAAAACTTCCGTTGGGATCGAACTGAGGTCGTGAGCAGAGCTTGGACTGCAGTACTGCAGCTTACCACTCTGCGCCACTGGGCTCCTAATTCCGCAGTAGGCTCTGCATTTTTGATTGATGCAGTATTAAGGATGATTTGGAAATTAAATAAGAAAGCACCATAGAGTTTTCAGAGCAGGGAGAATGCAGCCAGGGATGTACCCATAATTTAGGGTAAAGAGCAATAATGAGGGCCCATAAAAATAAATAGCCATGATATTAAATAGACTGCAGATCATTTGCACCTCAAGGCATCGCTTAGATTTTGTGCCAGTTAAGAAATGCGGTAATAAGCAGTTGCAGGTTTTGCTTTATTTCTTGTGCATAAAACTTCGTTTGTTTTGGTAGGATCCAGAAAATGCTCACAGAGGCACCAAGGGGTGGAAGTCATCAAAGACACACGTCCAGAGTTAGAAGTAGTGTTCCTCTTCATGTGTTGATCTGCCGTCGTCGTCACAATTGCTAAACATTTGTGTTTTGATATATCCAAGGGGGCTGTGGCCACTTTGAAATCTTACCTGAATTATATATTAAGAAGAGGCTAGATGGCCATCTGTTAGCAATGCTGATTCTATGACCTTAGGCAGATCATGAGAGGGAGGGCATCTTGGCCATCTTCTGGGCATGGAGTATGGGTCACTGTTGGTGTTGGGGAGGTAGTTTTGAATTTCCTGCATTGTGCAGGGGGTTGGACTAGATGACCCTGGTGGTACCTTCCAATTCTATGATTCTATACGTAAAAAAGTCATCATTAATCAAAGATGGACAAAACAAAGTAACTGCTAAAACTGTGAGTGACTTACAGCGACCCTGAAGGGCAGGGGTGTTAAATATAAGGCCTGTGGGCCAGATCCGGACTTTGAAAACTCTTATTCAGCTCTCAAGCCAACCAAGGCAGCCACCACCACCCCATCCCGATCTGGGCTGGCGAGGCATGGCCCGGCCCAACCAAGTGGCATTTGTGTCATATCCAGCCCTCATAGCAATTGAGTGGACTGTGATCTGGAAAACCACTCCATAGGAGCAGCGGATTCCCCACTCCTCCACATGAGCAGCGGAGGCTAATTTGGTGGACTGGATTTGTTTCCCCACTCCTCCACAGGAAGCCCACTGGGTGACCTTGGGCTAGTCACAGCTCTCTTAGAGCTCTCTCAGCCCCACCTACCTCACAGGGTGTCTGTTGGGGGGAGGGGGAGGGAAGGTGATTGTAAGCCGGTTTGAGTCTCCCTTAAGTGGCAGGGAAAGTCAGCATATAAAGACCAACTCTTCTTCTTCTTCTTCTTCTTCTTCTTCTTCTTCTTCTTCTTCTTCTTCTTCTTCTTCTTCTTCTTCTTCTTTGTGAAGAGAAGAGGAGGGGATTCTCATGCGTAGCATTTCCCAGCATGGATTGTTCAACCTGTGAAGGCTGTAAGAAAACCGACATAAATTTCTCAGCGAGAGACAGCACTTACAACATCTGAATTTTTGAGACCAAGGCCTTGGGCAGTTACCGCACTTGTATTCCCAGCGATATATTAAGAGTTTGAAAATACTGTTCGCACTTTGTTTGGCCCCAGACGTCTTCCAACCATTTATAAGCCGTGGTATCCAAAAACCCTTTTAAAGCGATGTTTTTCACAACATTTTCAAACTCTTAATACATCGCTGGGAATACAAAGTGCGGTAACCCCCTTGGACAGCCATACCTGAATCTGTACTCCTGTTTGGGGTCTGCCAGCGTTTGCCCAGGTAGGGGAGGAAGGCTAGGCTCCTGGTATTTCTTTCCAGGCTGGCCACGAAATTCGCTCTTCCAAACCCCTGGCATTCTTGACCTAGGGAAGCAGATGGGAGTTGCTGTTTGGCCATACTTGTTTGTGTTTACCACCAGTGAAAGGGTGGGTCATGGGGCGTTCTGCCGTTGCGTGGTCTTTCATCTGAACCTACTCGAGCAGCCTCGAATTAAATTTAGAAAGCTACAGATTCTAATAGCGCATTTCAAGTGCAGTGAAAGGAGGAATGGCCAACAACATTCTTGATGCATCCCATTTCAAACAAAAGGGAAATTTATCCTCCTCCGCTGAGGCATAAAAGTAGTCTATTCGCAGTCATTTATCTGCAAAGTCAATGCTCACAGTGGTAATTCATCAAACATTTTTTTGTGGAGTGAATCTGGCGGGGTTCCTTGGCGTTGGCCTTTGAAATTGTAAGCGTTCTCACATCCTTAGGGGATACGATGACTTTCACTTCTTATTGCACATCTGGAAGGAATGTGGTTGCTTCTCTGTTTAAATGTAGAAGGATTTCCTCCCCCCCCCCTTGACAATTATTTCACCTCTTTGAACTACCCACCAAAGTCAATATACTTGCAATAAGTGTTTAAGATTGAGTACAGTGATACTTTGGGTGCAAACCCATCCTCAAGGCCATATTGGAACTGCAGCAACAGAACTTTGATTAGGGTTGCCATTTCCGGGTTGGGAAATACTTGGAGATTTTGGGGGTGGGGCCTCAAGAAGGCGGGGTTTGGGGAGGGACTTCAGTGGGGTATAATGCCATAGAGTCTACCTTCCAAAGCGGCCATTTTCTCCAGGGAAACTGATCCCTGTCACCCGGAGATCAGTTGTAATAGCAGGAGATCAACAGCCATCACCAATTTTAGGGAAACTCAAAAGTTGGTGTTTGGAAAAAAACATCCAAGGGATTTTTGAAGAAGACACATCCCCACAATTTTTTTTTTCAGAAGGTTATGTTTCTTGGGAGACACCTTTAGAATCAAAATCTTTTTGCCCTTTTTGATACGAGGGTTCTGAGGAATATCGTTTAGCAAGTCCCGCCTACCTTTTTTATCGCGCAGTTCTAGACAGAGTCACCCACTCTCAGTCCATTGAAGTCAATAGGCTTAGAATGACATAACTCCATTTAGGATTGCATTGTCAGCCGCATGTTGAAGTAGGTCCTAGCATTGACACCTGTCAATAAGGTTGTATAATCATTCTTAGACATAGTGGTTTAGTAGCATTTAGGAATTAACAACCGATTGGCTTTTCTGTATCAATCCAATAGTCTGTAACTGGTGTATACTGGCCACGGGTGCTATTTCGCCAAGTAATTTAAGATGTGCTTATATCAGCATGGTGTAGTGGTTTGGAGCAGTGGAGTTTGATCTGGAGAACCGGGTTTGGTTCCCCACTCCTCCACATGAGCGGTGGACGCTAATCTGGTGAACCGGGTTGGTTTCCCCACTCCTCCACATTAAGCCAGCTGGGTGACCTTGGGCTAGTCACTCTCTCAGCCCCACCCACCTCACAGGGTGTCAGTTGTGGGGAGGGGAAGGGAAGGTGATTGTAAGCTGGTTTGAGTCTCCCTTAACAGGTAGAGAAAGTCAGCATATAAAAACCAACTCTTCTTCTTCATCAAGCAAGGTTTAAAATTAAGGATGTTGTTTGAGGAATAAGGGTGAATTTTTAAAGCCCTTTGTGTTCCTAAAGCAGAGCCTGTACGGTGAATAAGAGTTAATGCTCTTTGGAAGTTTCATGTAGCTAAAATCCCGCAAAAATTGAATTTGGAGCAAGTTCTCGAAGACAAATGGTGAAGGGCAAAATGTCAAGAACAGATGCATTAATAATCCCCATAAACCAATGGTAGCCAACTAATTTGAGATATTAAAGGAAATCATGAGTTTAAACTTTCCTGTATCTCGAAGATGCAAGGTTTCATCGATAAGTGCAGGAAATATTAAACTACACCATTAATGCACAGGGAGAACAATAAAATATCCAGAGATCTTATTTCAGTTCTTTATTTTTACTTCCAAAATGGAATCCATTATCTGACGTGAATGATTGTAAAGACTTACTGTACCTTTTAGGGTTTCTTTTATGCTGTTTTTATAAATTGCCAATTGTAATCAAGCAGGGTAGTCTTGGAATCTGCGACATCTTTATTGGAACAATTTATGTAGATGAAAGGTAGGCAGGCTTCCTAGCTCTACCAATACTTTTAAGGAAAATGGAAAACTACCTGTCATGCATATTGGGCAGAGGTGCGGGGGGGCGGAGAGGCAGTTGCGAACATGCCAATAGCTGGAGTCTGTTTTAAAGTCATATTCTTTGTATTTAATCAAGAACAGCAGTGAAGGGTAAGTTTCCCCTGGATCACTTAGTAGTTGGCTCAATTTCCCATGCTTTCTTAGGTCTTTTATGCATGGCTGTTTCCCTTGCCGTCACCCCTCTGATAACTTCATGTCTTTGTGTTGATTATGCGGAGCGGTGGAGTCTGATCTGGAGAACTGGGTTCGATTCTCCACTCCTCCACATGAGCGGCGGTCGGAGGCTAATCTGGTGAATTGGATTTGTTTCCCCACTACTGCACACGAAGCCAGCTGGGTGACCTTGGGCAAGTCACAGCTCTGTTAGAGCTCTCTCAGCCCCACCTACCTCACAGGGTGTCTGTTGTGGGGAGGGGAAGAGACGGTGATTGTCAGCGGTTTGAGTCTGAGTGGGAGAGAAAGTCAGCATATAAAAACCAACTCCTCCTCCTCCTTCTCCTCCTTCTATGCATGCCGTTTCCAACTGTCAGAGGTCGCCTCGCTCTCCTCCTGCAGTTCCCCACATTTTGCCCGAGTTTTGAAATTTGAGATAAAACAGGTCTCTGAAAATGCGGGCAAAATGTGGGGAAACGGCAGGGGGGGAGCGAGGCGACCTCTGACGGTCGGAAACGGCATGCTTAATCAACACAAAGGCCAGAAGTCATCAGAGGGGTGAACATGAATGAAACAGCCATGTATAAAAGGCTTAGTATGTTCTCAGAGAAAGCCCGGGGAGGGGCTGTGGCTCAGTGTTAGAGCCTCTGCTTGGCATGCAGAAGGTCCCAGGTTCAATCCCTGGCATCTCCAGTTAAAGGGACCAGGCAAATAGGTGATGTGAAAGACCTCTCTGCCTGAGACCCTGGAGAGCCGCTGCAGGTCTGAGTAAACAATACTGACTTTGATGGACCGAGAGTCTGATTCAGTATAAGGCAGCTTCATCCGTTCATGTGTTCACTAAGTGCTCAGAGAAAGTTCAGCTTTCCCTTCTCCCCAAGAGCTGTCTCTGTATTTGTAATGGTACACATTACGAATGGTCTCGTAAGCACTGAAGTGCAGTTGTTGTGTACGTGTTACTGAATGTGTGCATGCCACCAGTTTGCTGTTGATTTCCTAGCAATCGACAGAGAGTATGTACATGTCCGCTTCCAACAATTCACATCCGTTTCATGGCAGTTGGTGGGATTTCAGAAAGAACGGGTCTAAAAAAAACCCCAGCTTCCTTGCAAGGGTCTACAGACTTAATCAGTTTTCGGTGGCTGGTCAAAATGGCAGGGAACGCACAGAAGCTGGTTTACCATTCTAAGCCAAAGTGGAGGGGAAATCTCCTTAATTCAGAGATCAGCAAAACATTACAAGCTGAGCAGACTTGCATTATTTATTTAAAGTTTATTCCATGCAGAGCTCAAGGCAGCTAACAAACATAGATAAAACACAAAGAATAAAATACATTTTAAAAACATACAACCCAAGCTTTAAATCACTACTCAGGACGGCCAGTTAACTTTAACCAAATGCAGTCCTAAATAAAACCGTCTTTAACTGCCTCCTGAAGATTGAAAGGGAAGGACCAGGTCTAACTCCCTGGAGAGGTTGTTCCATAATCATGGGGCTGCCACCGAAAAGGCCCTGTCTCGGGTACTCACCAAACAAGCTTCTTTGATTGAGAGGACAGTCAGGAGGGCCTCTCCCTATGATCGTAATTCCCCTGGCAAGAACATATGGGAGAAGTAATTAAAGGTTTTAGCACCATGGTCAGGTTATGCATTTTAACAGGGTTTAGTAGTGTATTAAAATCATTAGTATGAAATGAATTTACCCTATGCAGGCAGAGCAACGGAAATTCCTCTTTCTGTGTACTTCTTACCAGCATGGATGCTGCCGCCTCTGTGGCTGCTGCTATACAAACTGAGTACCATCTTACCTTTATGCTTTATCTTCCATGCATGTGCACGTTAACACCCAAGAAATGCTGCATCCCTTGGGAGGTGTTTTGCCTCCACAGGTGATAAACCCACAAGGAAGACAGTGTGCAAAATACATTTGCATTTGGCATCTATCCCTTGAGCTTAAAAAAACTCATGGCATTAGTTATCAACCTGGTTGTTCTTTCCACTGGTTTCAATGAGCAACATGATTATAGAGAAACGTGATTATATATGTGATTGAATTCACTCCCTTGCCATGCCTTCTTATCTTTAGGAGACAGGGGACACATGAAGTTGCAATATACTGAATCATACCCTTGGTCCATCAGAGTCATTTCCTACCCAGACTGGCAGCGGTTTTCCAGTGTCTCAGGCAGAGGTCTATCATATCACCTACTGCCTGGCCCTTTTAACTGGAGGTGCTGGGGATTGAACCTGGGACCTTCTGCATGCCAAGCAGATGCTCTGCCACTGAGGAACAAACCCTTGATTATAGAGTGGAGTATAGAGTGTCTCTCTTCTGCTTCTGTTCCAGCCCTCCAGTCTGCAAAGTCATCAAGAAGCTTTCTCCAGGAGGATGACTGAATCTTGCCTTTACCCCCTCAGTATCTGCCTGCCAGCATGTCTGCACAATGTTGTAGTTCTGGCACAGGCAGGCGGATTGAGAGAACACAACAGCTCATGTTCTCCGGGGAACAAAATAGCTCATGCATAAAAGGATCATATCTTGAATCATCAGAATAGTTCATCTCAGCTTTATTCTGTAGTCAACAGACCTTTTTCAGTAATATAGTCATTGAAACAAATTGTACAATTTGTGGATGATCGGTTAACATAATTCCTTCAGCCTCCAGGATCTTCTCTCAACAGCTACATTAAAAAATATGGCATCTCTTTCGGTAATAAGTACATTGTCTCCAGTAATCACTATTACATTGTCAGCAGTTTCTGAACATCAGAACTAAGTTTGGCCAGATTTGGGGTGTCCACGATATCAAAGAATAGGGGTGATTTGCATCATATCGGAGCATGACTTCACATCTGTGGAAGCCAAAGCAAGTGGGTAGAAGCCTTTATATGTACTCTGGCTGGTATAAGAGCATCGGGGGAGAACTGGAATCCCCATGCAGGTAAAGACTCACAGAGGTGTCTGCTACACTAGTCAAAGTAGCGTACAAAATAGACCCAAATCAGATTTAACCCAAGCTTTTGTATAGTTGGGCTGTTGAGTCAGTGTGGAGTAGTGGTTAAGAGCGGTGGTTTGGAGCGGTGGACTCTAATCTGGAGAACCGGGTTCGATTTCCCACTCCTCCACATGAGCAGTGGAGGCTAATCTGGTGAATCGGGTTGGTTTCCCCTCTCCTCCACATGAAGCCAGCTGGGTGACCTTGGGCTAGTCACAGTTCTCTCCGAGACCTTTCTTAACACCTTTGGTCACTGCACTCCCAAGCTGGTGTGGGGTCTATCCTGCTATTATGTTTTTTGGTGATTCCCAAGTATGGTTGTACCGAAGGCGACTCTGGAGAAATGCCGCCACTCGCATAAAAACTATTTCAGCCTCCCTCCCAATTTCTGAGATGTTTTACCTCTAAAAGAACCTCCAAACTTTTATTGAAACGTTGCTTTAGAAATTTAAAAAAGCAACGGTAAAGACGTTGATCCTGACTTCTGTGGTTTGGGTGTTAACAATATTCAGAATAATTTTTGAAAGTTTTAAGTGTTGCATTCTTCACAGTCCCTTCCTTGTTCATACTGGGGGCAGAGAGAATCCGTCTGTCTGTTTCCCTTTTTTGTGTACTTTCTTGAAAACTGCAGCAGGTGCCGTTTTGCTAACAAAGCAGCTTGAACTTCGACGGCATTCTTCCAGAGACGTCGATTCCTTCTCAGATCTTGCTTCGAGCTGGCCGAGCAATTCTACACAAAAGGAAAATTACTCAAAAGCGTACAGCACGAAAACCTGTCAAATGTTTCGGGCGCTGCCGATCAATCGCTATCCGCAACTACTTTCTGTGCTATTGATACGTCACTGAATAATACCGTCGGCTTTCAGATCATACAGATTTGGCGAACTGTGCCGTTTGCAAGATCCCCGCTCACCAGCCTGCCCCTGTAAACTCTCTGGTCTTATATTTCGTTCCCCTTACGACGAACTTCTTAAAAATCATTTTATAGGCAGTTGGAATATCTGTCTTCCAAAGCAGAAACATGTCGGCGGTGCACAGCCCTTGGTTGGCCTGTGACAGTCCCTGGCACTTTACAAGCGCGATGAAAATGGAGACACTTTTTGATTCCACAGAGCATCGACGCAAGGAGCCCAGCTCCTTGTGAGGAACAGGATCGGAGAAGTGTTTTCCAATTTGCATTGCCGTTTAAGCAGCCGAGCGGTAATCACAGGAACAGTGTAATGACTTAATCTCCCCTACGGAGTCACCCGGTTGTGGTTTTCTGAGGGATGCCAGCCATTTTCCCACACCGTCTATACCGTGAAATTCAAATAACACAGGGAGAAAGATGTAATTCGTTTCTCTGTTTGCCTTCTGCTGGGCTTAATTCGCAGGGCCTGCCGCAAAGACACACACAAACAAGTGTGATGATATCGCAGACTCTCCACACCTGTTCTACATTCTCCACAAAGGTGCCATGAAGGAGTATTTTCCAGTGCGATGCTGGGGCAAGGGGATTGGAAGTGGGAGAAAACCCCGCCAATTGATAAGCAGGGTGAGAAAATGAAAAGCATGTCCAGAATATTTCCATGTTTTGAAGATTATTTCCTATTCTAGGTTTATACGGTACTGGAAATGATGTGATTGCCACTTTCCCAAGGCAGGACTCAGAACATGTGGATTCTTTAGGATCAGAGAGCTGCTGCTCATGCCAACATAAGCAGGTGTGGCGTGGGGGGAGCTGGCATGGCTTGTACCCGATGGATTTGCCTGCCTGGTGAGACTGAGAACTTCAAATGTCATCAGAGTAGTGTGAGATCCAGACCTTTGGGCACGCAGAACAGTTCGTCAGATCTTGGCCCCGATTTATTTTTGTCTTTCCTGTAAACTTTCACAATCACAACGGCAAGACTGGCAGTTGTTGATACTTTCATAACCTCCAGCTGCGTAACTCAAAGTAATGTGCCCTGTGGGGCTTTGGCAGATGCCGAACAGAGCAGTTCTCTGTTGGAGGATATGCATTTGTTAACATAGCAAAGTTGCACAATCAT
Source organism: Euleptes europaea (assembly GCF_029931775.1). Classification (NCBI taxonomy): domain Eukaryota; kingdom Metazoa; phylum Chordata; class Lepidosauria; order Squamata; family Sphaerodactylidae; genus Euleptes; species Euleptes europaea. The sequence continues at coordinate 1,494,951 of NC_079315.1, read as the reverse complement.
AGAAGCGTAGGATCGCGCACAGTAAATAAACTCTGAGCAAGTATATTGCAAAATGGTAAAACATTTATTGAGGTAGATTCAATTTGCATCCTCATTGCGGTGGAAAGTTGATAGAAGTCTGATCTAAAGACGACTATTCCCTTCCACAAATAGCCAGCTAAGCCAGCATCACGTGTGTGCAAATAAGATGGCGCGGTTTCTACAGGAGAGGTCTGTAGATTAGGGTTGCCAGCCTCCAGGTACTAAGACCATACAGAGCAGCACAGAGGCTCAATATATAACAAACACTGTATTAACAAACAAATGTACAAAGCATATATACAAAAACCGAGTGCAGGTGCAATATTCGTGAAAGTACATGCGCACAAAACTATCCAATCATATATACAAGCACAACAAAGCTAAGAAGTTTTATCTATAGCGTTAGAAACGCTCAACGCAGGCCGGCTGTTATAAATAGCTTTACCCCAACGAAGCGGACACAATCCAACGGAGAAAGAGGACACAAATGCTAGATAATTCCAGCGTTTCGATATTCTTCTTCAGCTATCCATTGTTGGTATAAAGCAAGTCAGTTCACCAACTGTACCATAGGTGATTCAATCCTTAGACAAGACCTCCATGGGTTCAAACTTCTTTCTCCAAGATGGAAGGCATTGAAGTCCCTCCCCTCCCCAACCCTCCTCTCCTCAGGCTCTGCCCCAAAAATCTCCCACCGGCAGCAAAGAGGGACCTGGCAAACCTCCTGTAGACGCTTCTTGCTCCTTGCAGGCCCTGTAGGAGAGAGAGAGAACACGATATGATACGATAAAAGTTTATTGCTTCTGGCCGAAGGCCATCACAATCTGTCATACAAAACCCAGTCATAAATAATAACATTAAAACAGTCTGACAAAAAAGCTAGTAATTAAATGCACACAAAGATAGAACACAAAGGGCACAGGAAGAGGAAAAAGAGTCAGAGAGAAGCTCCCAGGCTCGATAAAGAGAGTCATCTCATTCGTGAAGAAGATAACACACATAGACATCTAGAGCATCGTAGCACCCCCCAATGTCCAGCCATGCTGAGTCGCCTTACTGTAAGATTCTCTTCCAAATATAAGGTGGTTGCTGGCGGCGTGTGGTAACATTTCCCACGATTTGGACTGTTCTGCCAACACAGTTCAGGATGTTGGCTCCCACCTGTAACACCTAGGCTGTCTGCTTCCTCCCGTCACAATTCCTCGGACAGTCCTGGGGGTGTGAGGTGCACTTTGTGAAGCCAGGGACTGTTGTGACTTCTCTAAACTTCCTCACCTTGCAGTGCGAGGGAAACACTGCAGTCCCCAGAATGCTTTTCTGGCTAAGATGGTCCTGCTGTATTATCTGTTGCTGTGATGGTGCCAAGGCAGAAGCCCAGCTAAGAAGACGCCTGCCTGCCTGCCTGCCTTTCCTTTCCTTCAATGGGGTATAATGCCATAGAGTCCACCTTCCCAAGTGGCCATTTTCTCCAGGGGGGTAAAATGCCTGGAGATCAGTTGCAATAGCAGGAGATCTCCAGCCACCACCTGGAGATTGGCAACTCTAGCAAGAGGATGTATTGGAGGACATTGATTCATAGGGTCGCCATAAGTTGGAAGTGACTTGACGGCTCATAACTTACACAAACTGCCCCCAAAGTTCTGGGAAATGTACAAGAGGCGCAATGGAAATCAGTAACGAAGTTCATGGCTGAGTGGGGTTTAGAAGCTGGGTCTCTGAGGTCCTAGTCTGAGACTCTAACCACTACACCACACTGTCTACGTCTTCTGCATAAGGTTGCTCTGCAGTGAACAGGAATAGCATTAGAGCACTATGATGTTCTCAAGTACCTTCTGTTGACTTAAAATAGGATTTATGCAGGGGAACCGGCGGCTGGATTGTGTCCATGATATTTTATACCATTCAACTGAGTGTCTAATGCAGTTTATTGATCTGTCCCTAAATGGATGATGAATCATTGTTTCTCTTGTGATTTTTTTGTTGTTACATAATTCTTTGTGTAATTTATCAGGAGTAGTAATGTGTATTGACCCTCCCCATGTGACATTAGACATTTGGAGCTGCGTAATATTTCACAGCATGAAAAATATAACCCAGAAAGCAGTTTGAAATCTCAAAAGCAAAGAGAAATCACTGAGGTCATTCAATCATTACTGAGATAAGCCGAGGAATAATTCAACCGTCCACCAGGGAAAGCAATTCCAATATTCATCAATGCATATTATCACATCATGCTACAAATACAAAATGGGAACTCCCCCCCCCCTGCACTGGAATTACCCTGCCACTGTTTAACCAATATTGAGCATGATCTCGTTTGTCCCTCACGAGGCAATGTACCAGAGCACAGCTCACCGTGTGCACGAAGGAAGAAGAGTTGGTTTTTATATGCCGACTTTCTCTGCCACGTAAGGGAGAATCAAACCAGCTTACAATCACCTTCCCTTCCTCTCCCTACAATGGACACCTTGTGAGGTAGGTGGGGCTGAGAGAGTTTGGAGAGAACTGTGACTAGCCCTAGGTCACCCAGCTGGCTTCATGTGGAGGAGTGGGGAATCGAACCCAGTTCTCCAGATTAGTGTTCGCCGCTCATGTGGAGGAGTGAGGAAACAAACCCGGTTCTTCAGATCAGACTGACTCCACCGCTTCAAACCACCACTACACCATGGGGGGTGGGTGGGTCAGAGGCCTAATCCACCATAAGAGCCCTTGATAAGTGTGAGGGGGCATGGCAAAGATAGAAAATGCCATCAAGGCCCAGCTGACTTATGGTGACCCTGTAGGGTTTTCAAAGCAAGAGACGAAGAAAGGTGGTTTGACATTTCCTGCCTCCGTGTAGCAACACTTCGTAGCAATCCAAAGAAGGTCTCCCATCCAGGTACTAACCAGGACCGAACTTGCTGAGCTTCCAAGATCTGACGAAATCGAGCTAGCCTGGGCCATCCAGGTCCGGGTGGCAAAGGACACACCTCTATGGATTTCCCCATTCAGTAAGATGTTGGAAAGGTGACCCTGTTTCATGTCAATCACACTGACAGTTCAGAGGTTGGAGGAGTGGTATAGAGTAGGGGAAAATGTGTTTATGGGGACATCTTTACAGTAAAGTTCCCTTTTAAGTGAGGCTTACCAAATGACCATTTAGTTTTGCAAACTAAAAAAATAATTCAGAAGTTACCGTGGAAGACTGAGAGACTCTACGCTCCACATTTTAGAAAGAAAGAAAGAAAGAAAGAAAGAAAGAAAGAAAGAAAGAAAGAAAGAAAGAAAGAAAGAAAGAAAGAAAGAAAGAAAGAAAGAAAGAAAGAAAGAGGAAGGAAGGAAGGAAGGAAGGAAGGAAGGAAGGAAGGAAGAAGAAGAAGAAGAGTTGGTTTTTATATGCCGACTTGCTCTGCCACTTAAGGGAGACTCAAACTGGCTTACAATCACCTTCCCTTCCCCTCCCCACAACAGACTCCCTGTGAGGAAGGTGGGGCTGAGAGAGCTGTGACTAGCCCAAGGTCACCCAGCTGGCTTCATGTGGGAGAAACAAATCCAGTTCACCAGATTAGCTGCAGCCGCTGATGCGGAGGAGTGGGGAATCAAACCCTGTTCTCCCAATCAGAGTCCACCGCTCCAAACCACCGCTCTTAACCACTACACCATGCTGGCTCTCATGAAAGAAAGAAAAGCAAATCTCAGATTGCATTAACAGCAGTAACTACAGAACGATTAAAGACCATTTTACCACTTTCCATGAGGGAAAATAGCAAGACGCAACATGATTTCAATAGCAAGTAATGACTTGCACGTCCAAATGAGTCATCACAGATTATGCAAAGGTTGTTTTTTTTAATCAGCTGTCAACTCATATTTATTTATTTGTTATTTTTATTCCGTCCTTCCTCCCAGGAGATCAGGGTGGCTTATGTGATTTCGCCACCCCTTAATGCTTTATCAGCACAACAACCCTGAGAGGTGATTGTCCTAAAGTCACCCAGAGAGCTTCATGGCTATATGGGGATTTGAACCCAGGTCTTTCAGGTTGTAGTCCTAGGCTTACCCATTGCCTGGTGCGGGTGGTCAAAAGCCCGCCAATCCACCAGGCTGCCCGGTCAACCAGCTGAGGGTCGGCGGGCAAAAGCAAGCTAGGTAGAGGGGGAGGCCCGCGAGGTGCTCCGGCGAAACTCTATGAAAACCACAGATTTTCGATGGAGATTGCTAGAGTGTCTGCATCACTTCTGGGTAAACCCAGAAATGATGTTGGCACGTCGTGCAGGGGGTGTGCATACGTTGTGAAGGGGGCACACGCTTATCTTGCGCTCCCACCCATGCATGCACAAAGCTCCTGCCAGTGGAGCAGAGGAACCTGACAACCCTATGTAGTCCAGTCCTCTAGCTACTACGCCACATTGGCTCTCTAGCTTTCCTTCACTCCTCCAGTTTATCCTTTGACACTTCCATCTCCAAGTGGTAAACATTCATGGCCAAATAGGGCCCTGAATGTGGGGCATATATTATATATTAGTATGCAAGAAAAGGAAGAGGTTGGGTTGCTGTGAAGGCTGATTTTTTGCAGGGGGGAGGGAAAATGATCATCAATGTTTTTATGCAGGAGATAGTTTGTTTTTATTCTGGGGACAGTTATTATTAAAGAAAGGGAGAATCTAATCAAGTTGTTTCCTTAATATCAAATTTTTGGACGTCCCCATTATAATTCATCAAGAGCTGATTCGATACGTGTAATTGAAAGTTGTAAGGGTAATGTGAAATGCTTTCCTTACTCTCTTGTGAAGTGTCCAGGCTGTATAGATCATTTTAGCATGTAATCTATATATATTTGGTTTTTTATGATTCTGCTGGAAGATTTATGCTTCTGTAAAATGACGGCTATTATGAGCCCACAACTGTATTTAATTTTTTTTTAACTTTCTAATATGCAGGCACAAATCAATGAACCCGGCTGTCTCTCTGCTCGATTCACAAGCCATTTAGATCCCACTACTTTGCCCTGATTCATCTCTGCTCATGCTTTGGGAAAGTTATTTGCGCATGACTGGCCGCGCCGGAATGTGGAGGGGGTATATTCACGCTGCTTCAAGCAATGTAATTTGCCTAGGCAGCTTTGGGTGTTTTAGATGCGCATTAGGATGGTCGTCAGATTTACACCCCTGGTTCCTTTTTTAAAAAAAAATATTATTTTATTTTTCTTATAATAAGGGTGCAGAAAGAAAATTAGGGAAAAGGAAGGGAAAATAGTCATAACAGTTTATATCTGTGTCCTAGTGGCTTTAGAACATTACATACAGGCATCCTTCATCTATCCCAAGAAAACATTACCTTGTTATTTTCAAATTCCTCTATTAGTCATTATGCAATTGTACTTTACATACTCTGGATGTTTCTGCTATCTATATTTAATTCTAAACATTATGCTTTTTTAATTTGTCAACTTAAGTCTCTTTCCTCTAAAAGACCAAAGAATTGAGGCCTGATGAATATCTTTCATATAAGGGCTGCCATCTCAGCTTGTATTCATCAATTGAATTCCTTTTCATGAAACATGTCAATTTTGACATCGAAGCAAAGTCAAATAGTTTATTAGTCCACTCCGCCACATCTGGTATCTTTACTTCTTTCCAGTATCTTGCATACACAATTCTAGCGGCAATGACTGGATATTGGAAAAGTTCCTGATCTCGTCAGTGATGTTTGCATGGGCTCTAGTTTCACTATATCAGCGTGCTTGTATTCAAGAAAAGTTGATATGAATGAGGATGAGCATCCAGTTTCTCTGCCGTCTCCCTGTCTTCCTTAAGCAATCCTTTCCTTCCTCTCTCATCCAAATGCCTGACCACCTACCTGGCTAATTTCCTGCTCCTAGTATATTTGAGGAAAGGCTTATTGCCATAATGTTTTGCCGTAATGCTTTTAGCAGCCTGCTCTTCAAATTCTCTTTTTGCTCACCTGACCATCGACTCACATTAACTTTGAACATAAGAACATAAGAAAAGCCCTGCTGGATCAGACCAAGGCCCGTCAAGTCCAGCAGTCTGTTCACACAGTGGCCAACCAGGTGCCTCTACGAAGCCCACAAGCAAGATGACTGCCGCAGTATTATCCAGCCTGTGTTCCACAGCACCTAATAGAATAGGCATGCTCCTCTGATCCTGGTGAGAATAGGTATGCAACATGACTAGTATCCATTTTTACTAGTAGCCTTGAATACTCCTCTCTTCCATAAACATGTCCACTCCCCTCTTAAAGCCCTCCAAGCTGGCAGCCATCACCACATCCTGGGGCAGGGAGTTCCACAATTTAACTATGTGTTGCATGAAGAAATACTTCCTTTTATCAGTTTTGCTGGAAGCTGTGCTGTGTGGTGTTCATCTCCTTCAGTGAAACCTTCCCCTTTGTAAAGGAGGACTACCTTGTGTCGTTTCTTTGAAATCTTTTTTTTTTACACTCAGTGGCACCTTTCCTGATGAGGTATATAGAGTTTGGTACTCTCTGTAAGACATGCACAACATAGAGAAGCTATGGGGAGTGAGGAGGAGACATGGGCTTCTCTGGCTCCCTGGGTCTGCAGGGAGGTGGGGGGGTGTAGAACCAACTGGGGAAGATCAGGCGGTAAAGTGTTTTCAGCCATCATGGTCACTTCTGAATAATGAGGAAAGGTTGAAGGAGCTGGGTATGTTTAGCATGGAGAGGAGAAGATTGAGAGGGGATATGAGAACCATCTTCAAGTACTTGAAGGGCTGTCATATAGAGGATGGTGCCGAGTTGTTTTCTGTTGCCCCAGAAGGTCGGACCAGAACAAACAGGTTAAAATTAAATCAAAAGAATTTCCATCTAGACATTAGGAAGAATTTTCTAACAGAGCGGTTCCTCAGTGGAACAGGCTTCCTCAGGAGGTGGTGAGCTCTCCTTCCCTGGAGGTTTTGAAGCAGAGGCTAGGTGGCCATCTGTTAGCAATGCTGCTTCTATGACCTTAAGCAGATGATGAGAGGGAGAGCATCTTGGCCATCTTCTGGGCATGGAGTAGGGGTCACGGGGTGTGTGGGGGGAAGGTAGTTATGAATTTCCTGCATTGTGCAGGGGGTTGTCTAGATGACCCTCATGGTCCCTTCCAACTCTATGATTCTATAATAATGTGAAGCCAAGTTTTGGTCAATATTTGTGTGCCCCCTTTTCTTGCAGATCTTTCATCTCTGGTTAGATGTCTTTTTCTTTTAACTTCTGGATCTGGGCTGTTTTGCGCACCGAGAGCCGTTTGACTCATCGTGTTTTGAGTTGCATACCGACGATTACGGATGCATCTAAAAATGTGAAGTGTGGATGTAATATGTGGCGTATAGGTATTCTAATCAGGGAGCTGCAGTTGACTGCAGCTTTCTGTGCAATTTCAAACCCAGGTTTGTCTCTGCAAAATGCGTCATTTAAATTTATGAATTGATTTCAGTTAAATTCAGTCAGTTTCATTAATCAGTTTAAATTAATTAATTGATTTAATTGATTTATAAGTATGCAGTTAATCACTAAAGGGACAGGGTGACACGTGTATTCAATATGTGGTGACAGTACTCCCCCCCCCCCGAAAATCGTAAATGTTTTTCGATGAATTGAGTTTGAAACACACAATTATGCTGACATAGAATGATCGGAAACAGTGTTTCTGGAATAATGCCGTAAATGAACTTTTTATATAAAAAATGCCCCTTCTCCAGAGAGAAATTATGATGTCTAAACCGTTTTCCCTTTAATTACAATCAGGTTTCCCCCCCCCCCCCTAAATCTGTTATACCCCCACAGGTCAAGATGATTTACTTCTCTGTTTTTGGACATGAGAGTTCTGTTCTAATGCTGCCAGTGTGTGCTCAGCTGTGCCAAAACCTGAGCGGGTCTGTGGTTCCTTTGTAACATCAAAACGAAGACATTTATCATAGAGATTTATCATGGGACAGCCGGCCAGATGGTTTGGGTATTTTAAAGGTGGACTGTTTGGGCCTCGATCAGCTTGTACGATCTTAAACAGCTACATGGTAGACTCTCCACTTTTGTCCTTTGTAGCAAAAACAGAATATCAACGTAATGGCAGACTGTCGTTTTCAGAAAGAATACGAGCCCATAACCCATTCCGTTGATTGCGTTCTCATTATAACATGACCTCCTGTTGCTTTGCGAAAAGACGGTGTTCGTTTTAAATGTACTGCTGAAAAGCGTGCGCCATAAATGACCCTTGACGGGGCCATAGCAAGATCTTAACTCTACCCCCCCCCCTTGGATCAAAGGCCTTTATTCTGTCAGGCCTGTCCTGATTCAGCTGGAAAGAATACGACTTTTGAAATACGCGCAGCACGAATCAGATTTCTTTGGAAATGAACATTCTCGGCTTTCGGTATTTCACAATTATGCTGCAATGCAACATGCTGATCTGGGCTGGTTATTAATTGAAGTTCTAATGTTAAATGATATTTTGGCCTGTTTTGTTTTCTACTACACGCATTTCTGGAGTGTAATGAATTCCAGAGAGTCAAATCCTTGGCAAGTAAGGAGCTGTGATTGCTGGGTCATCGGCAAAAATTGGGAAAGGGGGAAGCCACCCCTGTACCCTAGAAATGGTCGAGAGCGGGCTTGTGGTGTTTGGGACGCCTTTCCATCACAACTATGGATAGGGTTGCCAGGTCCTTCTTCACCACCAGGGGGAGGTTTTGGGGGTGGAGCCTGAGGAGGGCGGGGTTTGGGGAGGGGAGGGACTTCAATGCCATAGAGTCTGATTGCCCAAGCAGCCATTTTCTCCAGGGGAACTGATCTCTATCAGCTGGAAGTCAGTTGTAATAGTAGGAGATCTCCAGCTAGCACCTGAAGATTGGCAACCCTAACTATGAAAGAGTAGCCACTGCCTAATAAAAATCCTGACTAGCTTAACTGGGCTGTCGATCGCTGAGCTAGTTGGGAGGAGGAGAGCGAACTCAGGCGGCAGAAAAATGTGTAGCTTCTTTCCCAGTTCATAAGAGCCCTCAGTTCCTTCCAGGTTGACAGGAAGCATTAGGAGTAACTAGTGTGTTTACCAAGCGACCACACCTGTGATTCCTCTCCCTAGTCCCCCAGTTCCAGAGCATTAGGTGGTTGCATGTCTGAAGAACTTCCTTAGAGCGGTTCCTCAGTGGAACAGGCTTCCTCAGGAGGTTGTAAGCTCTCCTTCTTTGGAGGTATCGAAACGGAGGCTAGATGGCCATTTCTCGGCAATGCTGATTCTGTGAACTCAGGCAGATCAAGAGAGAGGGCAGGAAGGGTTGTGTCAGTGTTTGGCTCTCATGGCCCTTTCGTACGTGCCCAGGGACATGCCGATCACCACTTTGGGGTCAGGAAGGAATTTTCCTCCAGGCCAGATTGGCCAGGGATGCTGGAGGGGTTTTTATGGCCATCTTCTGGGCATAGAGTAGGGGTCACTGGGGTGTGAGAGGGAAGGTAGTTGTGAATTTTCAGCATTGTGCAGGAGGTTGAACTAGATGACCCTGGTGGTCCCTTCCAACTCTGTGATTCTATGATGTATGTGCCCCTCTTCTATGCCTGATACAATTCCCCATTCATGTGGACTTCATGGTCATGAAGGTACAATTCCCCATTCATGTGGTCATGCATCACGGTTGATGCTGGACAGTCATGATTTTAATTGGTGGTGGTGGAAAGGGCTGTCAGGTCCCGTAGAGTTTTCAGGGCAAGAGACGAACAGAGGTGGTTTGCCACTGCCTTCCTCTTCCTATCAATCCTAGACTCCTTTGGTGGTCTCCCATCCAAGCAATAACCAGGGATGAACCTGCTTAGCTTCCGAGATTTGATGAGATCGGTCTAGCCTTCCCCATTCAGGTCAAGGAAATATTATAACCTCCATTATAACCGGGTTTGATTCCCCACTCCTCCACATGAGCGGCGGAGGCTAATCTGGTGAACTGGGTTTGATTCCCCACTCCTACACACGAAGCCAGCTGGGTGACCTTGGGCTAGTCACAGCTCGCTCAGCCCCACCTACCTCACAGGGTGTCTGTTGTGCGGAGGGGAAGGAAAGGTGATTGTAAGCCGGTTTGATTCTTCCTTAAGTGGTATATATCAGCATATAAAAAACAACTCTTCTTCTTTTTCTTTCTTCATTCTTCTTCTTCTTAATTCTTCTTAATTCTTCTTCTTCTTCTTCTTCTTCTTCATTACTCCTGTGGATGGGAGTAGTTTGGGAGCAACCAGTTTATTGCCCTGCTCGTGTGTTAAATATATGTTAGTAAATCCTAGTTTCATTGAAGGATGTATACATGTTAAAACAGACTTTTAAAAAAAATGTTCATCATTTACCCAGAGATGCCAGTACATAGAAACACTTACGCACATTCACCATGGGAAAAGTCTTAGTTAATCTACTTGGCAGTTAATGTATATGCAGAATTTTTTAGGTTTGACTGGAAGCAGGAGGCAGAGGAAATTCTCCCTTTTCTTCCTTATGGAATCTTTCTTCTTGTCTTGGCTGGCCTCCGCTTGGCTGCAGCGTTCGTATAAAATAAAAGAGAAAAGGAAAGAAATAAGGCGGAGGAGATGGGAAACTAATGATTCAAGAAATCACATAGCATCAGATAATTCTATTTTGAAATCACAGCAGTGACTCCCAGAGGCGTAAACTTCCCAAATTACTAGTGAGAAAACTCTTCGACGTATCCAATACCAGGAGAAGCCCAGAGGCGAGTTTCTTTTTTAAATGTGTCTAATGTTTCCTGAAAGACAACATTTAGCAGATATTATATATACCTGTTTGATTTCATAATCCAATTTCCGTGACACTTATATAAGGAAGGGGTTTTTTTCGCTCTTGCGGTCAGGATTTCAAGGATGACATTCTCTTTACTGCTTCAAATAGTCCGGGCGTTTGGTAGCCAAATAGATGTGCTGAATTCAAGAATGTCCAGTATTGCTGCCTTAACATATGTCTGTTTCGGTCATTGTGGCTGTCAAGTATAGAACATGTTGCATTGATGTGCTGCTGGCGTGGCCTCAGATTGGCATAATTTACAGATGACTCCAGATCGTCAAAAAACCCCAGCTTGATAGTAATCCAGAGCCTAGGAAATTGAACACGCGTGAACACACATGAAGCTGCCTTATACTGAATCAGAACCGTGGTCCATCAAGCCAGTATTGTCTACTCAGACTGGCAGCGGCTCTCCAGGGTCTCAGGTTGGGGTAATTCACATCACCTACTGCCTGGTCCTTTGAACTGGAGATGCCGGGGATTGAGCCTGGGACCTTCTGCATGCCAAGCAGATGCTCTGCTTCTGAGCCACCTCCCCTCCCTGTGGGTCTGTAGAAGTTTGCATTTGCACATTTTGCCACCGACAGGCCCAGAGGTAGTGCCGCTTGTATCAGAAGGTTGTCGGCGAAGGAATATCATGGGATCCACAGGAGAAGGTTACCTTCATTCTTCAAGATGAGCAATAACTAGGGATACATGAACCTGTCGATTTTTGTTGTCTAGGACTGATTGTTGTTTTTGTTATTTAGTTCATTTTTAACCTGCCCTCTTATTCCTTACTTCCTGGGTTCTTTATAACACTCCCCTCTCCCCCAACTTATGAGATGTCTCTGCACTAGTATTGCTGACCCAGGGTTAATTAAAAGGAACGCCGATGCTCAGTAACAGACACACTTTAAAGTTAACAGTTTTATTACAACAAACATTATTAAACAACAACATTATTAATATTTAACATTATTAACATTTAACTAATAAGAATTGGAATAAGTTGGAATAAATTGGGCCACAACTTGAATTGGCAACAGCTGCGACCCTTGTGGCACAGCATGTGTGATGTGTCAGGTGCCCAGGCCGTGCCATCACGGCCATAATAGCATCTGCCCACAGCGCCGCCTCTGTGGGCAACTGGGATGGCAGTACCAGGATGACACCAGGACGAACGCCACTATGTGTTATCCCCCACCACATGGGAAGAGGCGGACAACCTGCCCTGCCATCAGGGCATGTCCCTGAAGCCTCTCCCAAAACCCCATAACTGGGGTTCCCAAAACCTGGGAAGCGACCCCATTACCATGCGCTTCCCCCAACGTGACACATCCCCATGCCAAACCGCCAACAAGCTTCGAGGAGACCAAACTCACTCACGGGCCCCTGCAGCGGCAGGGAGACCGAACTCAACTCTCAGACCCGAACTCAACTCTCGGACCCGAACTCAACTCTCGGACCGAACTCAACTCTCGGACCCGTACTCAACTCTCGGACCCTCGCAGCTTCCGCCACACTTCACAGCTGAAGCCAATTCCTTAGGCCCCCCCCAACTTTCTGTATCCAGAGATCCATGCCCCAGCTGGTGAGGTGCACGCTATCTCACGGTATAAAGAAGCCATACGGAAGGAAATGTCCCGTTGGCGTATGATCATTCCACCTAGTCTGGTCACTGCCCTCCCAACAGCGTTGGTGACCTTCCTCCTAGCCACGTCAACCCGCCGCACATTGCGGGGGCCTCTCCAGCACCTCCTTTCCATAAGATCTGACCAGCAGATCACCATTGCCGGGCCCTCCTCACATTGCGGGCGCCTCTCCAGCACTTCCTCTCCATAAGATCTGACCAGCAGATCACCATTGCCGGGCATAACGATGCCAGCGCTGACAGCTCACGGCAAATCTCCATAACGAGATCCTTGCCTCTAAAATGTACTAGATTGTTTTTTCCCATCTGGAGAACCTGTGTGGGAGAAGCTCCAAACCTTTCCAACAATTGTTGAAGGAGCGGCATCAGCGAACACCAGTGCATGCCCCGTTGTCGAACAATTGCACATGGACCGCACATGGACAGCTTGCTCCAGGCCCAAACGCTGTCCCCAACCAGATGCTGTGGCATAACGTCCATTCAAAAACGATGCTGTGGCCCACGATCCACACTGTCCGCCATGGTACTGAAACTCGGAGCACAGTTAAACGGAGTGAGCTGTGGGCGGGCCCCTTCCCCCTTTATATACACTTGGGAGGGCTAGCCACGCCTCCACCCAGCTCCCGCCCTCCTCCCTCATTGGTCAAGATCCTCCCAGATCTGACCAATGAGGGGGCTGTAACCGGGCAGAGCGGGCCAGGCTCCGCACGTGGGTACGCGTCGGTTGGCTGGCCCCACTCCCCCTCCCCTTCGCCTGCGGCCATTCCTCCTTCCCTGGGGCAGCAACAAAGGCTCCCGAGAAGGCGGGAACCCGTGCTTACATTAAAAAGGTAAAGGTCCTCTGTGCAAGCACCGGGTCATTCCTGACCCATGGGGTGACGTCACATCCTGACGTTTCCAAGGCAGACTTTGTTTGCGGGGTGGTTTGCCAGTGCCTTCCCCAGCCATCTTCCCTTTACCCCCAGCAAGCTGGGTACTCATTTCACCGACCTCGGAAGGATGGAAGGCTGAGTCAACCTAGAGCCGGCTACCTGAAACCAACTTCCGTCGGGATTGAACTCAGGTTGTGAGCAGAGCTTTTGACTGCAGTACTGCAGCTTAACACTCTGCGTCATGGGGCTCCTACAGTATTACATTAGTTTTATGCTTATTTAATGCTATCTGTGGGGAATCAAACCCGGTTCCCCAGATCAGAGTCCACCACTCCAAACCACCGCTCTTAACCACTGCACCACGCTGGCTGAGAGTGAAAATATGTGAAGAGCCTAGGTGTGGTGGGAACTTTGCATATTTTGTTGAGTAGGTCAGGATGTTGAAGCTGCAATGTGTACCGCAGAATCAGAGAGACCAAAAAATCTGATATATTTTGCTGGACCAGCACTATTCTTTCCACTCCCCCTCAAGGTATGTTCTAATAATGATGTTTTCCAAAGGTCATCAATAGCACAGGTTTAATGGTTTCTCTGTGTTTCCACTGGCTTCGGAACATGTGTTGGATACATTAGAAACATTCTCACCTCTTTTTATAGCTCTTGCCAAACCCTTTAGAAAACTGGAGCAGAGTTTTTATTTCGACTGTGGGTGGAAGTCGTTGAGCACAAAAAAAAATGTTTGAGTCTTTTCCTCTTTTGGTGGGAGCAACGCAAAGTAGGAGCCCGGTCTCGAAAAATAGTAGAGGGCCCCATCATACATTTTAATGTAGAGGGAGGGGGAAATGTCATGGTAATTTGAGTGGACGGCTCACTTTGGGAACGTGATTCGCTGATGGGTTTTGACAGGCAATGTCACTTCAAGAAGATTCGAATGAGTGAGCTGCAGAGGTCAGAGCTGGCAGCTGATTCCTGGGTCCTGTTACTTTGCCTGGTAATGGACTTGATGTTATCCGGGGGGGGGGGGAATGATCTGCAATTATGTGGTTAACCTTAGCGTTTAAGAAGAGGTTTGGGGTTCTTTTGGCTTTCCATAAATTGTAATATAAGAAAGTGATCAAAACATCCAAAAAGCTTTAGGTTTTCCTTTTATCTCCATTTTAAAAAAAAAAAAAAACCAACGCTCGTCTGATTAATGATGGGGCTCAATAAATTATAAGACCCCAAAAAAATGAAGCTGGATATAGTTAGTTTACATTCGCATGTGTTATTTATTTAAAATTTGGATGGCTTTGGAGAGCTGCTGCCTCTGCGGGCCGAGGGAGACGGATGTGTCGGAATGCGCTGACCAATCAGTTCTGCAGGAGGGGAAGGCCAGAGGCTCAGTGCTCCACCGTGTGGTTCAGGTCGCTCTGTAAGATGCCAGCTGCTTACCTGGATGTCAGTTCTAGTGGCCAGGGGCTAAAAAAAAAAAAATGGCCCTGGGAAAACATGGACCGCATGTGGTGTAGTGGTTAGGAGCAGTGGACTCTAATCTGGAGAACCGGGTTCAATTCCCCTCTCCTCTATATGAGCGGTGGACTCTAATCTGGAGAACCAGATTTGATTCCCCTCTCCTCCACATGAGCAGCGGAGGCTAATCTGGAGAACCGGGTTGGGTTCCCCACTCCTCCACATAGAGCCAGCTCAGTGACCTTGGACTAGTCACAGTTCCCTTTCAGCTCTCTGAGCCTCACCTACCTCACAAGGAGAAGGGAAGGAGATTGTAAGCCAGTTTGATTGTCTTTAAAAGGTAGAGAAAGTCGGCATATAAAAACCAACTCCTCTTCTTCTTCTTCTTCTTCTTCTTCTTCTTCTTCTTCTTCTTCTTCTTCTTCTTCTTCTTCTTCTTCTTCTTCTTCTTCTTCTTCTTCTTCTTCTCAACCCAGTGTGGGTTCCGGAACTGGCTTGCCATTCAAACGTCTGAGTGGCAGTGGAGCAGGTCTTAAGGTGAGTTCTTCTGATGTACAAGCAGGGCTGGTCCTGGTTGGTACTTGGATGGGAGACCAGATCAGAGTCATGACACAGAGGCGGGCAACGGCAAACCACCTCTGAACGTCTGTTGCCCTGAAAACCCTACAGGGTCGCCACACGTCAGCTGCGACGATGGCACTTCCCACCACCAACACATGATTTTGCATTTGAACTGTGAACCCCCCCGGTATCTCTTTTACTAGGGCCAAAGAGGAGCGATGCAAACAGGACTGCACTGTTGAATCTGATGCTGGGGTTCTCCAATATTTTCCCTTTTCTTCACTGCAGTTTGATTTATTGACAGTACTCATCAGCTCCACTCAGAAACTGAATGCTAGAAAGGCTAGATGGCCATCTGTCAGCAATGCTGATTCTGTGACTGTAGGCAGATCATGAGAGTTAGAGCGATTCCTCAGTGGGACAGGCTTCCTCGAGAGGTGGTGGGCTTTCCTTCCCTGGAGTTTTTGAAGCAGAGGATAGATGGCCATCTGTCAGCAGTGCTGATTCTATGACCTTAGGCAGATGATGAGAGGGAGGGCATCTTGGCCATCTCCTGGGCATGGAGTAGGGGTCACTGGGGGTATGTGGGGGAGGTAGTTGTGAATTTTCTGCATTGTGCAGGGGGTTGTACTAGATGACCCTGGTGGTCCCTTCCATCACTATGATTCTATTATTTTCATTCATGCCACCAATGGAGTATTGCAAAATGTCCGTCTTAGACATAATATTCCACTTGCTAAACCTCTTGTGTGTGATTCACCAGAAGGGAATAACCCTTTTAAAATGATGTGTGCCCTTCTGCCTTGAATTGCTCTGAATTTTGACACCCTCTTCGCTCCCTCCTGATGGCTCTATTTTCCCTGCCGTAGTGTCCATTCTCCCTTTTGCCCTCTGCTTTGGCACGGCCTTCTCATTCCCCCAAAGGCTGCCGCTGCTCATTTTCATTCATTTTGGGTCCCCCCCCCCCATGCCCCTTTTCTGGAGACCGTCCCAGGTCTGTCTTTGTGGCGGGTGAGATCCTCACTGTCATGTTGTCCCCACGCATTATAGCTCGGTGGGTGACATCGACTCCTGGACACCTCCCAATCTAGCCAGCGTCCGGAATGCTCCGCGTTCCGTAGTTCATCCGAAACACAAGAGACCTGAAATTACACGCTCGGCCTTGTTAGCTTCAAAGTTACTTTGGCGATGTTAAAAAAAAACACCCATGTTTCATGGTTTGGGGCATGCCATTAGCATTTGTTTTCTTTTTAGCCCTCATATTTCCTTAATAAAACGGCTTTGAGGCTCCAAGGAGGTGACCTTTTCATTTGTATTCCCGTCAACAAAATGTCCGTGTAGTCCCTAAAAAGTACACATGTAGCTCTTCCTGTCCGCATTCCACATCTTGTTCTCGCTGTCGTCTGTTGGCTTTGTTCTCCCGACCGACGTTCTCTTGCCAAGGCCTGCGCTGCGAGGATTCTTCCCTTCGTTCCAAAAGGCCATCTCGGCACAGCAAAGTTTAAATAAACAGCTCATTTTATTAGACAGAGATTTACTGCGGGAGAGGTTGTGTTGTTTTAATAACTGACTGGTTGGTTTGGCGGCTGGTCTAACTAGCCAGTGCTGGGACATAAGATTGCAAAAAAGAAAGAAAAAAGGAAAAGGAAAAGGAAAAAATAAAAGAAAAAAAACCCTCTTGAAATTCTGACTTTGGTTACCTATTCTTACTACATTCAGAGCTCAGTAGAAGATACGCTTAGCTAAAAATCAACAAATACCATCTTTCAGCTTTTGAACACATGAACACGTGAAGCTGCCTTCTACTGAATCAGACCATTGGTCCATCAAAGTCAGTGTTGTCTACTCTGACCAGCAGCAGCTCTCCAGGGTCTCAAGTAGGGGTCATTCACATCACCTACCTGCCTGGTCCTTTGGACTGGAGATGCCGAGGATTGAACCTCGGACCTTCTGCATGCCAAGCAGATGCTCTGCCACTGAGCCACGGCCCCTCCCCTTTTTATTTTATTAGAGGCAAATAGTACGACGTTTTTGCAAGATACTTATTGTGTACTGTTTAGTCTCAACTGACTTGTGGCAACCCCGGGGGACCATGGAGTTTTCACGGCAAAAGATGAGCAGAGGTGGTTTGCCATTGCCTTCCTCTGCATAGGTGGTGGTCTTCCATCCATGTATGAACTTGTAGCCAACTCTGCTTAGCTTCCAAGCTCTGACAAGATCAGGCTTTAGTGGGGGTGTGTCAGGCTGTTATCTCGGTTTAGATGTTTCCTTTCGTTTCTCTGCTGAACCGTCCAGACTTCAAGGACGGCTACACATACCAAAGCCTGGGAACGCCACTCCTGGGAAATAATGCTCTGTTTATGCTTTGTAATCTCCCGCCGTTTCTCTGCCTTATATTTCCAAATAACGGGTAAGACAACCCATAGCTGTCATCTTATCCTCAATGCACTGTATTGCCTATTTGACCAGTAAAGCCATCTGCTTGGAATCTGATTGTCTCTGTGGTGATTTCTGGTTCGATGGGTCAAGAGCTCACATTATGACAGCTATCTCTACTCTTCTTCATCGATTCTTTAGTCAGGCTGGAGCCCCGGAGGGTTCGCCTGCCACTCGGATGGGAACTAGGAGGGCGCTCTCCGAGTGAACCGTGATTACTGCTTCTTCAAACCCTGGAGTCCTCATTTGAGGATCCTACCCTTCTACAGGACATAGTAGCTGAACTCTTTAGGACTAATTCAGAGGTTTGCCGCTTGAGTGGACTGGTCCAGACACAGTGGCAATCTCTAGTGAGGGTTCTCTGGATGTTAACGTCGGAGGATACTAATGCTCATTTAGACCTCCAGCATTTTGATCAGTTGCTGGATGATGCCCGGCTGGCAACTGAGGACTTACAAGTACTAACTGATTTATTGGATAAGCTTATTGCCCGTGAGACTCTCTCATCCACGGCTCTAACGCGTCCTGTCGCCTTGGGGGAAGGTACCATGGCGGGAGCCGCACCGGCAGGTTTTTCTTTGGTACCCAATGCAGCTGACTGTCAAGCTGAAGCCAAGAGGGTGGCTATTCAGACGGCCCTCCTCTTTGCGGATTGTACAAAGGATACCACGATAGCCACCTTGGCTCAACGTTTGGCCTCGACGTTCGGGGCCGATGCACCCGCGGTCGCGGTCCGAGTGCAACCATTGCTAGGTGGGGATCCCAACCCCCTACTCACGCTCCTGGAAACTTTTACCGCACATTACCGCAGCTGCCGCTCTGAGACTTGAAAGCGCAAAAGCTCTCGCGGATAGGGAAGCTGCTGAAGCGGCTAAGGCGGAAGCCGAGGCTCAAGCCGCAAGGGATAAAGAACTGCAGTTGGCTGCGGATCGGGCGCGGACAGGCGGCCGCCCCAAAGACTCCGGACGGAGCGGTCCTCCATTGGGTCTGTCTTTTTCCCCGGTATATGCCCCGTCGCGCACAACCCAACGCTCACGCCGCCTCGCGGAACGACGCCAAGACTCTGAGGAGTCTGAGGAAGAGGACTTGTATGGGGACAGTTCTCAATGGGCCACAAGTTTTAGGACAAGCAAACCTCATCGTACAGGTGGCCTGGGTGAGGACGTTCACCTGTTACGAGCTCAGCTATCTGGCCGTGTAGATCAACTCCAGGAGCTAATGGAACGCTTGCTTCAGGACAACAGGCAGTTACAGCAGGCCCTGACAACCCCGGCACAACCCGTTCCACAGGGAGCTGCAGTACCGGTTCAGGGAGTGCCAGCCCAGCCACCGGCTAATGTGCCTGTTCAACCTCCGGCTCCCGGAGGTCCCGTTTTACCTGCACCCAGGGCACCCGTGCAACCGGGCCAACCCATGCCCGGTCCTTGGAAACAACTCAAGTTGAAAACTACTTACAATGGATCTCTCGAAACCCTGCCCTGTTTCTTGCATCAGGTGGACAGCTATATGCGAGAACAAGGACAGTTCTTCCCTACAGAGGACAGCCGGGTTCGCTATGTGGCTTCCCTTTTGACAGGTAAAGCAGCCGACTGGATGGTCCGCCAGTTCGACACCCGATCCCGCTCTATCCGTTCCCTCAACAATTTCATGACTGCCTTACGGAGGAGGACCCCTTTCTGGGGGAACGAGCCAAAGCGGAGCTTCTACAACTAAGACAGGGCTCTACTCCAGTTCGAGAGTTTGCCGATGAATTTCAAAGACTAGCAAGCAAAATTGTGGGCTGGCCCGAAGCCACCCTAATTCACCATTTCAGGGAAGCCTTACACCCTGACATTCTGAACTGGTCGTATATGCGGGGTGATCCCGACACCCTCGAGGATTGGATTCTATTAGCCGAAGAGGTGGAAAGCCGCCGGCGCTTTATTTCCCTTGTCCGCCAAAGGAACAAGGAGAAAAGCGTCCAAAAGCCCCAGCCCAAGGCACCGCCCCCCAATCCACGGAAACCCGCGCGTCCACCCCAGGATCGCGAAACCCGATTTCAAAGAGGTGCTTGCCTCACTTGTGGGGAACTGGGCCACTTTGCAGCAGTCTGCCCACATCGCCCTGAACCCTTTCGTCCCAGCATGACAGCCCGAGCTAGAGGACGACCTCAACGCAAAGGCACCGCGGCCACCCGCAGCGCAGCGCCGGGAAGACCCACACCCTCTGCACTTCACGTTGAGGACTCATCTATCCTTCCTACATCGAATGACCCCGCCGGGTCCCGGATTACAAATGCCCCATTGGGGGACAACTTTCCTTCTTCTGACGAAGAGAACCCATGGAATTCTCCAGCTTTAAACCTGGAATCCCCCCTTGATTTGTCAAAAAACGGCTCCGGTCTGTGGTGAGTGGAGCGTCTCCACAGACCTCTGCAGAATCTCCTGCTAAACCGAAAGCTCCCACTAAAGTGAAGGAAGTGGAAACCACCGTTTATGTGGACGCAGTTTTACAACACTATAAAGGTGGTCCCCAACTACCCGTTAAGGCACTCATTGACTCCGGTTGCGGTCGCACTCTAATCAGTGAGGCCAGTTTTGCTGCACTCAAAGTCAAGTCCGAGGCTTTACCAGCCCCCGTCCAATTTGCCCAAATGGACGGAAGCCATTTCAAGGGGGGCCCAGTTGATCATCGCACTACTGGGGTGGCGATGGGTATTGGCTCCCACTGGGAGCAAATAGACTTTACCATAGCCCCTATCCGATTTGAAGTGGTCCTGGGAATTAACTGGATTAAAGGTCATAGTCCCAGTATAGACTGGGAAACGAACACTATCTCCTTTGCCAACCCCAAATGCGACCAGCACTGACAGCAAGTTGCGGTACTGTCTCCACCCGCTCCGGCATTAATCTCCGATGTCCCATCACCGCCGTCCCTACCTGATGTATACCAGGACTTTGCGGATGTCATTATTACTTAGAAATAATAATTTTTCTGACTTTTTACAATCACCTGCAAACCATTCATTTCGGAGTAACTTGACGGCACTTTCTACCACCACCAATGTGAACAAGGATGCAATCAGACCCTAGGACGCCGGTTGGAATGCCTGACTAATGGCCCGTTCTGTACCTTTAATTATAGGAGCAGGCTTCAATGACCACTGCCCCCTCCTCGCCGACCTGTTGCAGGTGACAATAGGGATACTACTTTGATCTTCCACACCAACGCTGCTTGCCTGCCCGCCCCCATGCTGTTGGCCCCTCTCCCGTTGTTCACGTTCTCTTCTCATTTATTGGTCACATCCAGTCCTGCCCTGACTTAAAACAGATAAGGCATTTTGATTAATTTCTTTTAATGAGAGAAATCGTAACTTGTCCTGCAACGGAATCAACCCAGAATCAGCCGTTTCTATGGATGGATGGCCGTGTACTACATGGTGCATTAAAGTCCCCTACCCACCGGGATTTAATGCCTAAAGGCGGGGAGGAACCTGAAATCATGTGGGGCTGTCAGGGCTGGACTTAAGGGCAGAGGTCCAGGGCCTCACCTACTCTGGTTCATTAAGTGGGGCTCCAAGTGAAAGTCATAGCTAGAGATGAGCAACCTCTGCTCATCACATCTCTCCTTTTAAGCTTCCACTTTCTTCTCCCCCAACTCTGGGAATTGTGGAAGAAGAAGAAGAAGAAGAAGAAGAAGAAGAAGAAGAAGAAGAAGAAGAAGAAGAAGAAGAAGAAGAAGAAGAAGAAGAAGAAGAAGAGGAGGAGGAGGAGGAAGAGGAGGAGGAGGAGGCGGAGGAGGCGGCGCTGGTTTTTATATGTTGACTTTGTCTACCACTTAAGGAAGAATCAAACGGGCAGTGTTTTATGCCCTGCTTTTCTCTACCACTTGAGGGAGATTCAAACCAGCTTACAATCACCTTCCCTTCCCCTCCCCTCAACAAACACCTTGTGAGGTCGGTGGGGCTGAGAGAGTTCGGAGAGAACTGTGACTAGCCCTTGGTCACCCAGTAGGCTTCATTTTGAGGAGTGAGGGATGAAACTGGGTTCTCCAGATGAGAGTCCCCCACTCATGTGGAGGAGTGGGGAATCAAACCCGGTTCTCCAGATTCGAGTTCACTGCTCCTAACCACTACCCCATGCTGACTTAGGATGCCTGACTTTAATGATGACTAAGAAAGGGGGCTAAGACCATTAGGTGCAAAGTCCCCAGTTACTAAATTTGAAATACTGGGGGGGAGGGACTGGAAAATGGAGGCTCTAGGAGAGGGGTCCCCAACTTTTTTGAGCCTGTGGGCACCTATGGAATTCAGACACAGCATTGTAGATGCAACCACGTTATGGTTGTCACAAAATGGCTCCCACAGGAGGCGGAGCCAGCCGCAAAATGGCCGGCTCAGCTTACCTTCTGTCCCACAGTGTAGATCCTTGTGCTGTGGTGGCAGCAGCTGCCCAAAACATAAAAAAAAAATCTGCACAGCCAATCAAATATCCAATAGCCAATTGGAAGCCTTGCTGGGCAAAAGCCCTCTCAG
This sequence comes from Euleptes europaea, assembly GCF_029931775.1. Classification (NCBI taxonomy): domain Eukaryota; kingdom Metazoa; phylum Chordata; class Lepidosauria; order Squamata; family Sphaerodactylidae; genus Euleptes; species Euleptes europaea. The sequence continues at coordinate 1,472,695 of NC_079315.1, read as the reverse complement.
GCCCTGCCCACTTTCTAAAAAACATTTGACGGGTGCCAGGAAAGGAGTTGGCGGGCACCAAGTGGGTACCACATTAGGTATCCCTGCTCTAGGAACTCAGACTAGAAAGGAGAGGAATCAGAAGGTTGGACCTTCTTCCTGGCAAGTAGAGATAGGGTTGCCAGGTCCCTCTTCGCCACCGGCGGGATGTTTTTGGGGCGGAGCCTGAGGAGGGCGGGGGGGTTGGGGAGGGGAGGGACTTCAATGCCATAGAGTCCAATGGCCAAAGCGGCCATTTTCTCCAGGGGAACTGATGTCTATCGGCTGGAGATCAGTTGTAACAGCAGGAGATCTCCAGCCATCACCTGGAGGTTGGCAACCCTAAGTAGACACCACGAGCCCCTCTGCTTGTCTGTCAGTTTTAAGGCTACTGAAAACCATGCAAATGTGAAGCACGAACAGTTTTATTGTTTAAGCTAAGTAAAGAGTGGGCGTTGCATTGGAACGGAGTCTGACTGCATACCACAAAAGGAAATCCTGAATGTAAAGGAATAGATTAGCACGTATTAGTCTGTTAATTTGCACTTTCGGAGCATCCCATGGTGAGACTGAGACAATATCATTGCTAGTTAACCGCCTGGTTCTTTACAGTATCCCCCTCCGTTCTCCGTGTGTTTCCTGCAGCTACCGCCGCTCGCTGAGGGGAAAATGGAAAGAAGGAACATCAAAGAATAATCTGCTCTGTGTTATGCCAATAGTTCAAAAAGGCACAGTTTGACTGTCAGTCTTAACCAGGAACATCAGCAGAACGGTAGACTTGAAACGTGGGCACCGAGGGAGGGTGGAAGGGAAGAAAAATGCCTCTCTCTTTTTGGGATGCTAGCAGCCGTTTGGTGATTTATAGATGCTAGTTTAAAAAGCGTAGGGCACGATCGGGGTTTTGCAGTCCCTCTCTTCGCAACCGTGTAGAGGGGCTGCATCCGTGAATTATTCCTCACGCTACCCACACCCTAGTGCAGCAAATTTCAGACTTCCCTCCTTCAGGGAATACTTCCACCAGCGACTTGCCTGTCACAGAACAGCTATGTACCACAAATGGGGTTATTCTTCAGGCATCTTCTATGGTTAGAGTTGCCAGGTCCCCCCTCTCAACCAGTGGGAGGTTTTTGGGGCTTGAGGAAGGCGGGGTTTGAGGAAGGGAGGGACTTCAATGCCACAGAGTCCAATGGCCAAAGCGGCCGTTTTCTCCAGGCGAACTGATCTCTATCAACTGGAGATCAGTTGTGATAGCAGAAGATCTCCAGCTAGTACCTGGAGTTTAGATAAATATAAGTTAGCCTGCTGTATAGTGAGTTAGCAAACAAGGAACAGCAGTAAAAAACAAACATCAATTCTTTAAATGCTATAGTAATCTTATTCAATTTAGGCATGTACAAAAACACAATTATGAATTCATTATGTGTACAATAGTATGCATGAAAGTCAAAATCATATGGTTAAACGCATTGTTCAGTCACATGCGTTAAACATTGAAAGTAACAAGGAAGTCTTTGCGAACATATCGCTAACTTGCAACAAGGAGACGTTCAGTTGCAGTCACGAAGCGTCAAGTAGTTTGAAGTGTAGGTAATGATTTTCTTCTGTAGCCGCTTCATAGAGTATAATAACTCACAACTCACGCGAGTGGCAATGGCGGACCGTGCCAATAAGATAAGAGAAATACAGGGAGCCGGATATGTCCCTGTTTCGACCGCAAAAGGTCTTCATCAGCAGCCAACTCGGGCTGTATAGTAACAAGCTCCTGTGTTGGATAGGAACAAATGTCCTTTGTTCCAGGTACTAGCTGGAGATCTCCTGCTATTTCAACTGATCTCCAGCCAATAGAGATCAGTTTCCTTGGAGGAAATGGCTGCTTTGGCCATTGGACTCTATGGCATCCAGGCCCCTCCCCTCCCCAAATCCCACCCTCTTCAGGCTCCGCCCCAAAAACCGCCCACCGGTGGCGAAGAGGGACCTGGGAACCCTACTTGGTAGGCACCAGGAAAGGTGTTGGCAGGCATCAATTGCTCCCAGGGGTACCATGTTGGGGACTCCCCCCAAAGAATCAGAACACCAGGATGCCGCATGGTGTGTGAATTCTTGGTCTCTGGAAAGCCGCGGCCTTTTGAGGCAGAACTGTCTTCCTTCCATGTGAGTCGGCATGACGTCGGGGGGTCTGAGCTCACCTTTCGCCGCAGCCAAGCAAATAATATGTACTGAGCACTCTATCATGTGCCATTATAATTAGCTCTGTCAGGTCTTAGCCCTGCAACCCTCATGCAGATAATATGATAATATGTCTTCATAACCAAGTGACCTTACATGCACAATATTTCTCCCCTTATGAAGATTGCATGTCAATAAAGTAATTGAGTCTCAGAGGCTGGCGCGGGTGAAGATTTAGATGATTGGACTTTCAGGGCAGTGATGTATGACCGTTATTATTCTACTTGTCAGGACGCTGCGTACGAGCGAGGATGGTCCGAAGATGGCAAGGATGAAGGGCTGTGTTTCATTAAAAAAAAATATTGCTGTTAATCACCACTCCATTCTTTTCAAAGTCACTGAGGAAAGAAACTCCTTTTCGTTTTAGCCCTGGGAGGGAAATCAAGCCGGTCTGGTTTAGTGAACCTGGAAGAGGGTCAACTTGTTTCCCCCCTAGTCTGAACCAGTTTGTCAGGTTCTTTATTTTAAAAAAGCCCACCAAACTAGGGTCAGAGAGACAATAACAAATGGCCCGCCTCCAGACCATTTGGGGAGAGGATGTGGCTCAGGGGTAGAGCATCTGCTTAGCATGCAGAAGCCCCCAGGTTCAATCCCTGGCATCTCCAGTCAAAGGGACTGGGCAAGTAGGTGAAGTGAAAGACCTCTGCCTGAGACCCTGGAGAGCCATGGAGAGGGGCCGTGGCTCAGTGGTAGAGCATCTGCTTGGCATGCAGAAGGTCCCAGGTTCAATCCCCAGCATCTCCAGTTAAAGGGACCAGGCAAGTAGGTGATGTGAAAGACCTCTGCCTGAGACCCTGGAGAGCTGCTGCCGGCCTGAGTAGACAAGACTGATTTTGATGGACCTAGCATCTGATTCAGTCTCTTGTATTCATGCGTTCATGTGTTCAGACTGAGTACTAAGAACTGTGTGTGTGTGGTGGAGAGAATATTGTACAATGTTTATGGATGAACACTGGGATCTGGCAGAGGGGGAGAGGTAGTTTTTTCAGGGCAAGATCCAGCCAAGTTAGAGGCCCGTGTCCCAGGAGAGAGGCAAAGACAAAGGGAAGAGACGAAGATGAGCACAGGACCATACTAAAACCTGGGTCATCCCAAAAATATTGAAAGCAGAGTTGCTAACTCTGGGTTGGAAAACTCCTGGAGATTTGGAGACAGAGCCAGGGGAGGGCGGGGTTTGGAGAGGGGAGGGATTTCAATGCCACAGAGTCCAATGGCCAAAGCGGCCATTTTCTCCAGGGGAACTGATCTCTGTCGCCTGAGATCAGTTGTAATAGCGAGAGATCTACAGCCATCACCTGGAGGTTGGCAACCCTACCTCCAGGGGAGTTGATGTCTGTAGTCTGGAAGAAGAAGAAGGAGGAGGAGGAGGGTTGGTTATTATATGCCGCCTTTCTCTACCTTTTAAGGAATCTCGAAGTGACTTGCAATCTCCTTCCCTTCCTCTCCCCACAACAGACACCTTGTTAGGTAGGTGGGGCTGAGAGAGATCAGAGAGAACTGTGACTGGCCCGAGGTCAACCAGCAGGCTTCATGCAGAGGAGTGGGGAAACCAACCCGGTTCTCCAGATTAGAGTCTGCCACTTTTAACCACTACACCACGCTGGCTCAAGAAAAAGAAGACGAGGAAGAGTAGAACTTGGTTTTTATAGGTGTTCTTCGTCATGGAGCATGTAGCCTGCCCAGGGGAGTCTGAAAAAGCTGCTTGGAGCTTAATGGTTACATATGAAATGAAAAATATGGGTATGCATATCACATTTGGAGGAGGCAGAACTAGTGGGAGCCCCCTGCTTTGCATCTTGTGTGTAGTAGTACGGAAGGACTGTATCAAGGAGAGATGAATCTGGATTGAGCCCTGGCTGCAGTTAATAAATTAATAGTTTTAGGAACTGAAGCCAGATGTGTGTGTTTGACTGAGCTGGTTTAAATCTGTATGTATGTTTTAGCCTCAAGAGCTCTAAAATCCCATTTTCCTACCTTTGTAAATAGGGTTGCCAACCTCCAGATGCTAGCTGGAGATCTCCTGCTATTACACCTGATCTCCAGCCGATAGAGATCAGTTCGGCTAGAAAAAATGGCCCCTTTGGCAATTAGACTCTGTGGCATTGAAGTCCCTCCCCTCCCCAAACCCCACCCTGCTCAGGCTCCACCCCCAAAATCTCCAGGTATTTCCCAACCCACATCTGGCAACCCTATTTGTAAACCTGTTACAATAAACTTGTATGTATGCTTGTGCTAAGTGCCGTCAAGTCGCTTCCAACTCATATGAATCCATGTCCTCCAAAGCATCCTATTGTTCATATGCAGCACCAAAAATCAAATCAGGTGATCCAAACTATTTTTTTTTATTGTGCAGATTTGAAGCAGCATTTGATAAATTCTTCATATTTCCATATTTTGCCCCTCACAGTTTTGGTATGTTTGCTGTGAATTGTGTCTTACAATATCATAACACCTGGAAACAGGTACTCATGGTAAAATAATGTTGCATATTTAATCAGATTAAAAATTATGTCGGGAATGCAGTCAATTTTTTTCGTTCCGGGCAATTTTTGTGTTTCTGGTGTTGTTGCATAATGTATCAAAATACTTTGCAATATATTTTACAGAGAATTATTTATGACGACATTTAGTTAATCATTTCTTGAGTGTTTAACTATGTATTGTGGGGTTTTCTTTCCAAGTTACGAGTATCTCCCAAGTACTGTTCTATGTGCGAGTCAGTGTGGAGGAAATATTTAAAATAAAAGGGGAAGTTTGCCTTATTATGTAAAGGAGCTTATAATTCATTTACGGAGTAGAAAATCTTAATTGGAAGTACATCACATGTAAGGAACTGGTCTCCAAAGTCTGTAAATCTTCATGGTTAAATAACTGACTGCAAGATGACCGCCTCGAAGCAGAAGAAGCCTGTCATACCAGAGCATATGTATTCGGGTGATACTTTTTTAATGTGAAATTAGAGGCACTGTCCTTTAAAGACTGGTTTGTGATACAAGCGCCTTCATTGTCACAAACAATGGGAAGAGTATTAGGTGGAGCCGGCACTGCATTCCGAAGCAAGAATCGGCAACCTCCAGATCTTGGGAGGTCATAGAATCATAGAGTTGGAAGGGGCCACCAGGGTCATCTAGTCCAACCCCCTGCACAATGCAGGAAATTCACAACTACCTCCCCCCCACACCCCCAGTGACCCCTACTCCATGCTCAGAAGATGGCCAAGGTGCCCTCCCTCTCATCGTCTGCCTAAGGTCATAGAATCAGCATTGCTGACAGATGGCCATCTAGCCTCTGCGAAAAAACCTCCAGGGAAGGAGGGCTCACCACCTCCCAAGGAAGCCTGTTTCACTGAGGAACCGCTCTAAGTGTTAGGAAATTCTTCCTAAAGTCTAGATGGAAATTCTTCTGATTTAGTTTTAACCCGTTGGTTCTGGTTCGACCTTCTGGGGCAACAGAAAACAACTCAGCACCATCCTCCATATGACAGCCCTTCAAGTACTTGAAGATGGTTATCTTATCCCCTCTCAGTCTTCTCCTCTCCAGGCTAAACATACCCAGCTCCTTCAACTTTCCTCATAGGACTTGGTCTCCAGACCCCTCACCATCTTTGTTGCTTTCCTCTGGACACGTTCCAGCTTGTCTACATCTTTCTTAAATTGTGGTGCCCAAAACTGAACCCAGTACTCTAGGTGAGGTCATGCTGAAGAACAGACCTCCGTCTGGAGGGCCATGGCTGGTCTCTGTGCTGTATCACTGCCGGGAGATCTCCCACAACTACATCTGACCTCCAGACCACCATCAGTCCCCTTGGAGGAAATGGTGGCTTCTTAAGGCAGGGTTTATACAGGGTTGCCAGCTCTGGAATGCAAAATACCTGGAGATTTTGGGGGTGGAGCTAGGGTTTCCAAACTCCGGGTGGTGGCTGGAGACCTCCTGCTATTATTACTGATCTCCAGGTGGCAGAGATCAGTTCACCTGGAGATAATGGCCACTTTGGAAGGTGGACTCAGCGCCCTAAACTGGCTGAAGCGTTAGAGTTGCCAGGCCCCTCTTCACCATCGGCAAGAGGTTTTGGGGGTGGAGCCTGAGGTGGGTGGGTTTTGGGGAGGGGAGGGACTTCAATGCCATAGAGTCCAATTGCTAAAGCGGCAATAGGGTGAGGTTGGGATTGCGTACGTGTATAAGGCCTCGCGAGGGGCCTTATACCTCTTAGTTTGAGTGGTAAAGCAGCCCTTTACCACTCAAACTAAGAGTTTCAGTGATATAAGGCCACTTGCGAGGCGGCACATCCGGTTGTAAACCGGAAGTGACGTGCGCATGGTGTGTATGCGCGCATGCATGCTTGCCCGCCGACCCACAGGTGGTCGGCGGGCAGAGGGGCAAATTGCTGGGGGTTTGCCCGCCACCACCAGGCACCCTAGCCCTTTCCAAGATGAAAATTAAACTAGAATGGTTATGCAAAAAGCAAATCTTCTAGCCCATTATGTATTCCATAAATCCTTTTCTATCACTATGGAAGAGTGATACCTTCCTGTCAACCAGGGCCTTCTCCATTACTGTGACACCTTCCACCCTGTTAAGTGTTATTGGTGCTGAGAACTTCCGGTGGTGCTGCTGGGGAGAGCACTCCATTTCCCCAGGCTGTCCTGGGAGAAATCCAAGTTCGCGTTATTTCTGGGGTACATAGATACCCCAATCCGACCCTTGCAAGTGGGTTGGAAAGCAGGAATTCCCTGCAGCCCGCAAACGCGGTTTGACCTCCTAGGTACTCTGAGGGGGCTTTTTAAGCCCCTCGGAGTCCTGGACGCCGGTCCTGCGAGGGCACTAGGGAAGGACATCGCCAAAACGCAACTTAGGCATCAAGCTCCACCCTCCACCACCTTAATACCAACATAAGGACTACATAAAGAAAAGAACCTCACCTCTTGACACCCAAGTGAGTACAAAAGAACTCTTCGTCTACTTACTGGAAACTTGAACAGACGGGGGGCTGATAAGAATATTTCTGGGACCCCCATTCCTCCTTAATCCGAACTGATAAAGTTTGACCTGAGTTAGCCATCGGGATTAGCGACAGGAGCCTTATCAATCCGATCAGCCTAAACCATAATAAAGAGTCGGAAGGATACCTTTTGATTGACAAGAACTATCACCAATGGGTCCAAGGGAAGGGGAGGGTGATTTTTCTTCCTGATTTTCCGGCGAAGAATATCCTGCCACGTTTGCAGTAAGGGAGCGCCTGGAACGGAAGACCCTCTATAACAACCTATCTATCATCGGAACTAAAATAACAGGAAGTAGTTGTAGGACCGATTACGCGTCGCACTCGAGTTACTTGGAAATCATTCCTGAAGGAACAACCATCGAGAAGAGGCGGTAGAAGGTCCACGGCACTAGCAACTTCCTGTATACTTCCTGATCAGCCCGACCTAGAGCGACCGAAAAAAACTCACTGGTATTCAAAACTTTAAAACGCAATTCTAGAGCCAATTTCGACTCTTTTCAACCCGGAAAAATTATAAGGCTGATGTTTGAATTATTATCTTTTAATTAGAACTTTAAAGGCCCTGTCTGTGCACATGTATTTTACCAGCTTCTTTTGGCTTAATACATAGCCCTGCTCCTACGAAATCAAAGGGAATTTTACAGAATTCAAACATGGAAAAAAAAATACAGGACATGCTTGCTAAACATTCTGAGGCGACAATTAAACAATTAAAACAGATTTCAACACAGATGGCTCAACTGATTTCAATGATGACGACTCTTGACCAATCATCACAGGTAGGCAATCAGAAGTTGGATCTGGTTATAGAAGACATAAAAGTCTTGAAAATTCAAACGAAGACCACAAATACAGACATACAAGCAATGGACTCTTCTGCCCAAAAAGTCATGGAAGAATACAAGGATACAAAGAAGAAGACAGAAGTTCAAGAAAGCAACCAGCCGGCGATAAAGAGATCAGACATACAAGAAATAGACTTTTCATTTAAAAAAGTCATGGAACGACGTGTGGATATAAGGAAGAAGAGAGCAGGTCAAGGAATACAGATTGAAGCCACGATGGAGATGAAGCCCAGAAAGAGTTATTTTTGGATACGTATCCTGTCTGAGGAAATGAGAGAGAACAAAGAAATCCTGTTCCCATACCTGACTGGCCTATTTCAGTTACAGAAGGAAGTATTAGACCATGGTTAAAGGATTGATTTAAACATGATTGCTGGATCCAAAGGCTTTGATAGTGTGGACGGGTGGCATGGCTATTAATGATGTAGTGGAATTAAGCTTAAGACATCATTTTGGGAATAAAGGGCTAGAAATTCTTGAGAAAAAAGACTGGATTGTTAAAATGTTTGAAGTGGCAGAAATGGCAAAACTCACAGCTATTCTAAATGAAGAAAATGACGTTCGGTTTCTGGGGGAATGGGAGGCGTGGATGCATTATTGTGAATATGAGTTAAAATTGGGAAGAATGGAAGAATATTTTCTAATCTGATCCAGAGGATTATTTTTGGTTTTTTTTATAATGAATAAGCATAATTATATTTACTAACAGATTATGGTTTTTTTTATACAGGATATTGATAGTTTATTAAGATTAGATTAACTACGACGAGATGAACTTTTTATTAAGAGGAAGATAGAGGTGAAGGGGAAGTCAAAATTTTCCATTTCTTTTTTTTTTCTTTTTTTTCTTTATTATATGCTATGGAAATATAACAACTTTAGGTTAGAATTGAAATTTTATATTGTCATAGATGTTGTATAATGCAATGGAAAATTTTTAATATAAAATCCAATAAAATCTATATATATATATAAAAAAAAAAGTGTTATTGGTGCTGATAGGTGCCCTCTGCCCAGAGAGCCAAAGGAGGCTGTTTTGGTCCCTTGTTCTTTTATTTCCATCCCTTTCCCCCATTTCCTGCCGCTGTGTCGTGTCAAATCACTGCGGAGCGGCGGATGCAGGACCCTTAAAGTACTTGCAGGGAGATCTCTGGCCGCAATGAGATAAATATAATAATGGGGACCAGGAAAATAGCACAGACCACTTATCATGGAAGGAAGCATATAATAAGTATTGTTAGCGGTCTCTGTGAGGCTGAGGTTGGAGGTATGTCCTATGAGCAGCCAGGTGTATTTTGCCTTTTTCTCAGGTCTGGTTACACGCAGACTGGGAAGATTAGTATTGATGTCTGTCACTTTGAGCCTGTCAAGCTGTTTATTTTAGAAAATGCTATCGGCAGGGGCTATCCAGTAATCAACTCTGCTCTGAAGCGATGAGGTGGGGAAAGGTGGAAAAACACCATTTGGACGAGATTTCCGTCAGTTATCCCTAGCCAGATCCAATGTGTTTCCCTTACGTGTAGAGTTTTAGTGTCCTCCTCCCCCATAAACACACACCTAGGAAATTTACCGACCCAAAAGCTATGGAAAATTACCTTCCTCTCGTCCTCATCCAGATATTTTTACAAGCGCTTCCTCTGTTGTGTTCGTCATGCCGAGTGACTTCCTTGTTGTGATATAATTTTTTCAGAGAATCATAGAATCATAGAGTTGGAAGGGACCTCCAGCGTCATCTAGTCCAACCCCCTGCACAATGCAGGACATTCACAACTACCTCCCCCCCCCCCACACACACACCTCAGGTGACCCCTACTCCATGCCCAGAAGATGGCCAAGATGCCCTCCCTTTCCACATCTGCCTAGGTTAAAGAATCAGCATTGCTGACAGATGGCCATCTAGCCTCTTCTTAAAAACCTCCAGGGAAGGAGAGCTCACCACCTCCCGAGGAAGCCTGTTCCACTGAGGAACTGCTCTAACTGTTAGAAAATTCTTTTTAATGTCTCTTTTGATTTAATTTCAACTTGTTGGTTCTGGTCCGACCTTCTGGGGCAACAGAAAACAACTCGGCACCCTCCTCTATATGACAGCCCTTCAAGTACTTGAAGATGGTTATCATATCCCCTCTCAGTCTCCTCCTCTGCAGGCTAAACAAACCCAGCTCCTTCAACCTTTCCTCATAGGACTTGGTCTCCCCATAGGACTTGGTTTCCCCTTCAAGTTGCATTTTGCAGATGAGAAAAAAAACCCCACTGGTGACAGATACATATTTAGATATTCCTAAGTTAAAACATTTAGTATGTTTTCATTAATTTATTGCATGTGCATCCTACACCTTTGTCTGAGAAGCTCAGGGCCGCCTGTCTGGAATTCCTATTTTTCAACTCTAGGAGGTAGGTTGGTTTGAGAAATACTGACCTGTGTTGCTAGGCCTTGGAGAGGGGCTGTGGCTCAGTGGTAGAGCATCTTCTTGGCATGCAGAAGGTGCCCGGTTCAATCCTTGGCATCTCCAGTTTAATAGATGAGATAGTAGGTGATGGGAAAGACCTCTACCAGAGACCCCAGAGAGCCACTATTAGAGAATGAACCAACACACCACATAGAACAACCCCATTGAAGAAGATAACAGCAGTTACCCAGACCTCATTGCTGGTGGGAAGGGGCCCCCATAACAGTTCAAGCTTCAGGGTCCCAAAAATGTAGGTCCACCACTGATTACAACTGATGTCCAGCCGATAGAGATCAGTTCACCTGGAGAAAATGGCCACATTGGCAATTGGACTCTATGGCATTGAAGTGCCTCCACTCCCTGAACCCCGCCCTCCTCAGGTTCTACCCCCAAAATCTCCAGGAATTTCCTAACCTGGAGCTGGCAACCCTTTGCCGGCTCCTATCCCCTCTTGCCCCTCCCCCCACCATTAAGATTGTGCAGTTGAATAGGGTTGCCAACCTCCAGGTACTAGCTGGAGTTCTCCTGCTATTACAACTGATCTCCAGCCGATAAGAGATCAGTTCACCTGGAGAAAATGGCTGCTTTGTCAATTGGACTCTATGGCAATTGGACTCCCCAAACCCCGCCCTCCTCCGTCTCCACCTCAAAAACCTCCCGCCGGTGGTGAAGAGGGGCCTGGCAACCCTACAGTTGAACCACCATTCTAATTATTGTTGGGAGAACGCCAGAGGGCCACGTTCCTTGTGAGCAGGGTGGATCGAACGGAGGCCTCCTGTGGTCCCGATTGTCTGCGCATGAGGATATCACTCATGACCACCAGGTATGTCTTCACCAGAGCAAGAGCTCGCTTACAGTATGGAATACTACCCTTCCCTTGCATTAATGTAACAGGATGCAAACCGATTTGTCTCTTCTTCATTAGCTTAACTGCTGTTCTCCTGTTCCCTTCTGCCTATTCCTCTTCCCATCAACTGACAGACTGCCGTGAATTTTAGTCTTTAATTTAACATAATTAGTTTGTAACTGAAAATAAAAGTGATTGGTGGCTTACCCAATGTGTTCCCCACAACCATCTGTTTCTCTCTTGGTGCCTTTTTAGTGCTTGGAAGGGTAATCTGTTTTTTTTATTTAGACCAACAAAGGTCAGATTTAATTTGGACTTACTTTTGAGTCTGTCACTGTTAACACAACTCAGGCTATTTCTGTGACAAAATGTTTGGTGTGTGCTAACTGCATGTGTTATGTCATTCAAATCCAAGGGTGCATTTTTCTTGGCAAAACAATAATGTTGGATTGCAAAAATTTCTCGTTCAGTGGAGGAAAGTGAGCAAAATATACATTTCCTGAATTAAGATGAAATGGTCACAGGATTGGGAAGAATTACATGGCCAATGTGGTTTAACACTTTGAGCGTCAGATCTGGATCTGGTAGACCCGGGTTTGAATCCCTGCTCTGCCAAGCAAGCCAGCAGGGAATCTCTTATGCTTGTGAGGATAAAATAGTGAAGGGGAGGACACTGTTGTAAGACACTTTGGGTCCCTACTTGAGAGAAAATATCTGAACTACATTAATTGAATCTGTTATGTTAGGGGAGGGACCATGGAGAAGACTGAGAGGGGATGTGATAACCGTCTTCAAGAACGTGAAGGGCTGTCACATAGAGGAGACATTAGGAAGAACTTTCTGACAGTCAGAGCGGTTCCTCAGTGGAACAGGCTTCCTCAGGAGGTGGTAAGCACTCCTTCGCTGAAGGTTTTTAAGCAGAGGCTAGATGGCCATCTGTCAGCAATGCTGATTCTACGACCTTAGGCAGATCATGAGAGGGAGGGCATCTTGGCCATCTTCTGGGCATGGAGTAGAGGTCACTGTGTGTGTGTGTGTGTGTGTGTGTGTGTGTGTGTGTGTGTGGGCGGACGGTAGTTGTGAAATTCCTGCATTGTGCAGAGGGTTGGACTAGATGACCCTGGTGGTCCCTTCCAACTCTATGATTCTATGATTCTGTGACTCAGTGGTAGATCATCTGTACACTGCATTGGTCAGGCCGCACCTGGAGTCCTGTGTGCCATTCTGGAGGCCTCATTTCAAAAAGGATGTGGACAGAATCAAGCGGATGCAGAGGAGAGCAAGGAGGATGATCCGAGGCCTGGAGACCCAGCCCTAAGAGGAAAGGCTGAGGGAGTTGGGAATGTTTAGTCTGGAGAAGAGGAGGTTGAGGGGGGGATGGTTGCTCTCTTTACGTATTTGAAGGGCTGTCCCTTAGAGGAGGGCAGGGAGCTGTTCCTGTCGGCAGCAGAGGAGAGGACTCACAATCATGGGTTTAAATTGAGGGAGGAAAGGTACCGGCTGGATATTAGGAAAAACTTTTTACAGTAAGGGTTGTTCAACAGTGGAACCAGCTACCTAGGGAAGCAGTGAGCTCCCCCTCACTGGCAGTCTTTAAGCAGAGGCTGGACAAGCACTTGTCAGGGATGCTCTAGGCTGATCCTGCATTGAGCAGGGGGTTGGACTAGATGGCCTGTATGGCCCCTTCCAACTCTATGATTCTATGATCTGCCTTAAATGCAGAGGGTCCCTGGTTTAATCCCTGGCATCTCCGGTTTACAGGATCAGGTAGTTGGTGTGATGTGAAAGACCTCAGGAGGGCCACTGCCAGTCTTAGACAATATTGACCTTGATGGACCCAAGGTCTGATTCAGTATCAGGCAGCTTGATGTGAAGTGTTCACAAGCAGGGTGTACACAAGAAGCTGCCTGATACTGAACCAGACCATTGGGTCCATCAAGGTCAGCATTGTCTACTCTGACTGGCAGCAGTTCTCCAGGGTTCACCAAGGAAGTCCAGAGTTGCTACAGAGAGGTAGGCAATGGCAAATCATCTCTCAACGTCTCTTTCTTTAAAAACCCTAAGGGGTAGCCGTAAGTCGGCTGTGATTTGACGACACTTTCCAATACCATGTGCCATATTTCCAGCCAACGTGGTGTAGTGGTTAAGAGCGGTGGTTTGGAGCAGTAGACTCTGATCTGGAGAACCAGCTTTGATTCCCCACTCCTCCACATGAGTGGTGGAGGCTAATCTGGTGAACTGGATTTGTTTCCCCACTCCTGCACATGAAGCCAGCTGGGTGACCTTGGGCTAGTCACAGTTCTCTCCAAACTCTCTCAGTCCCGCCTATCTCACAAGGTGTCCATTGTAGGGAGAGGAAGGGAAGGTGATTGTAAGCTGGTTTGAGACTCCCTTAGGTTTTAGAGAAAGTCAATGGATGGATGGGTGTGTGGACTCACACATTATACCATTTCAGAAAATAGCCATGTTGGTCTTCTTTTTCCTTCTGATCAACTCAGAATCCCAAGAAGCATTATGGGAGCAGAAATACCTAAAGCGACACTTGATGCTGACTTGTACATCCTGGCTTCTGCGCTCAGTTGGTCCCTCCAGACGTAGTTCAAATACCATACAAATGTATTTACAGTTATAGTTCAGTGTGTTTTTCCTTCCATTTATAATTTCACAAACATAAAGTTGGCAGAAGCCAACAAGAAATTCTTATAGCCTCATCTTCCCAATAATGATCAAAATTTTTACAAAATATATACCGATGACCTCTCTGGGCTCTTCCGCCCCTCCAGTTCTCGTTTGCTTCTGCCATTATGTACTCGGAAAGATTCCTTTTGAAGAATGTCGTCCTCGGAGGAAAAGGGCAGTCAGTCTATCAGCCCTTGTAACAACTCTTGGGTGTAATCTGTATAATGAGGCAGAACTCATGAGCTTCTAACAAGTTGCAATAAGAAAGCCCTGGATTGCTTATTAGGCCAGTGCACGTAAGAGGAAAATCACAGTTGCTGATGCTTATGACCAAATAATTACCAAGTGTTTTATACTTAAAACAGTGTGCTGAGTAAAGAGCTCCGATAGATCATCTCGGCTACTGGTACTTGGCCTTTTTAACTACAAACAGGGTTGTGTGTATCCCATGTGCCTTTGACTCCGGTATGCAAGCATGACAGGGAAGGTTCCAGGTTTTGGGGGGCCCTATGCAGACAATGCCCTGTCTGCCCACACCCAGGGCCAGCAGGTCTAGCCGATAGAGAGCAGTTCACCCGGAGAAAATGGCTGCTTTGGCAATGGGACTCTATGGCATTGAAGTCCCTCCTCTCCCCAAACCCCGCCCTCCTCAGGCTCCACCCCAAAAACCTCCTTCCTGTGGCGAAGAGGGACTTGGCAACCCTACCTGTAGTTGGGGTAATGCACAATCCTGCCCTTGGAGATCTGATCTTCTGTGCTGCTGCAGTCGTCTTGTTTGTGGGCTTTGTGGAGGCACCTGGTTGGCCACTGTGTGAATAGACTGCTGGCCTTGATGGGCCTGGGTCTGCAGGGTTTTTCTTATTTTCGTATGTTCTTATGAGCATGCCTATGATATTAGATGCTGTGGAACACAGGCAGGGTAATGCTGCTGCAGTTGTCTTGCTTGTGGGCTTCCTAGAGACTCCTGGTTGGCCGCTGTGTGAACAGACTGCTGGACTTGATGGGCCTGGGTCTGACCCAGCAGGGCCTTTCTGATGTTCTTATGTGGGGTGGTGGAGGAGAGAGGCCGGTATATCAATATATCTTATGTTCTTATGTTCATCTTCAGTTTGGAGGAAGATATTGCTTTTAGCTCGCCCAGTTGCAGAGCAAAGCTTGAAAATGTTGGTTTTAGCGGCTGGCATGGCATTCCTTCCTTCTTCCTTTTCTTCCCCAACCCTCACGTTCAGCCATTTAAACCTTAATTTGGTCCCCGGATTCTTCTCTTGTGCTCTTATCCTCGCCAGCAAGTTTCATAGTATTTAGTAACAGTAAATGTTATTAGGTGGACATTTGTTTACATGTTTGCTTAATGTGTTGGCTCAGCTCACAGGGGGACTTATGTTATTCTGTCCTCTACTGTGGAATTTCCACTAAATCAGAGGGGGGATTTATTGAGTCGTTGTTCTGAGGTCTGAACAATTCTGATGACACAGTTAAAATAAGTTACCTCCGATCATACATTATATTCAAGGTTGCTAGATTTGCCACAGCAGCACAGAAACCAAGAACAAAATTTATTACAAAAAGCCCATGAGTTGTTAAAATGTGCATATGTGTTAAGATTCGCCTTCAATCATTTGGAATACTTGTATATATATCTTATTTGTTTTTGTTTTTATCACAGCAGTTTATTGGGTGTTTTTTTTTTAAGGTTATCCTCAATGTGATGAAGACCTGTAATAGCCTAATTGGTCGGCCGATAAATCTTTGACTGATCGACGGTCTCAATCGCACTTCCCCACTTAGAGAGCTTACTAATAGCTCCTTCGTAAATCAGATCCTTTGAGATGTTTAATTTTCTACTTGTTGGCATAAAATACCTAACTAAGATTTGCTGCCCCTGATTTATAGGGTTGGATGCTTCTGTGACATCTCTTGGAAAAATAGTGGTTGGATTATTTATTTTTAAGTTGTGATTTGTGGCAGGTTTCCATAACCACCGGATGTAAATATGAAATGGCGTTAGGAGCATGGCTGCCCCCTGCTAAATGGAGTTGGACTCTCGTTTACACTTGCGCTGGGTTCCCAAGTGAGCATGGATAGATGACAGAAGTGGGGCCCTGGGCATTTGATGAAAACTATTGATATTTGTGTAAAGTGCAAGTGTAAAGTGATGCATACTGAGGCGGAAAATCCTAGATTCACATATACACTGATGGGACCTGTGCTGGCAGCGACAGACCTAGAAAGGGATCTTGTGGTGGTAGTGGATAGCTCAATGAAGATGTCAACCCAGTGTGCGGCTGCTGTGAAAAAGGCAAATTCCATGCTGCCATAATTAGACAAGGAATAGAGAATAAAACTGCTGATATCATACTGCCCTTGTACAAATCTATGGTGAGACCACACTTGGAATACTGTGTACAGTTCTGGTCACCACACCTAAAAAAGGATATTGCAGAGCTTGAGAAGGTGCAAAAAAGAGCAACCACAATGATCAGGGGACTAGAGCAGCTGCCCTATGAGGAGCGGTTAAAATTCTTAGGGCTGTTTAGCTTGGAAAGAAGGCAGTTAAGGGGAGACCTGATAGAGGCCTATAAAAGTATGCATGGTTTGGAGAGAGTGGACAGGGAGAAGCTTTTCTCCCTCTCTCGTCATACTGAAGCTGGAGGGTGAGAGATTCAAAACAGACAAAAGGAAGCATTTCTTCACACAACACATAGTTAAACTGGGGAACTCCCTGCCCCAGGATGTGATGTTTCCAACTTGGAAGGCTTTAAGAGGGGAGTGGACATGTTAATGGAGAGGGATATTCATGGCTACTGGACAAAATGAATACTAGTCAGGATGCATACCTGTTCTCTCCAGGATCAGAGGAGCATGCCTGTTATATTAGGTGTTGTGGAACACAGGCAGGATAAATGCTGCTGCAGTCGTCTTGTTTGTGGGCTTCCTAGAGGCACCCGGTTGGCCACTGTGTGAAGAGACTGCTGGACTTGATGGACCTTGGACTGATCCAGCAGGGCCTTTCTTATGTTCTTATGTGGGGTGGAGGAGGAAAGAGGCCAGTATATCAATAAAATATGTCATACAAGGACCACTTGTTCTGTTTAACTGGGCAGCTTTTCATCTCTACTGTTGGTACCAAGACATTTCAGACATTACATGTATCACCTCCCCCCCCCCATGGAAGTGGAACATGCCATCAGCTCACAACTACTTATGGCAACCCTGTAGGGTTTTCAAGGTAAGAGATCTACAGAGGTGGTTTGCCCTTGCCTGTGTGTGTGTGTGTGTGTGTGTGTGTGTGTTAATTGCCGTCAGGTCGCTTCCGACTCCTGGTGACCCTATGAATCAAAGTCCTCCAAAAAGTCCTATCTTTGACAGCCTTGCTCAAGTCTTGCAAATTGAGGACTGTGTGCCCTTGCCTGCCTCTGTGTTGTGACCCTGGACTTCTTCCTTAGTGGTCTCCCAACCAAGTCCTAACTAGGGCTGACCCTGCTTAGCTTCTGAGATCTGACAAGATCGGGCTAGCCTGGGCCATCCAGGACAGGACAATAATAATTCTATGTTGTCAGAGTGCAATCCAATTCATTACAACCCCTCATGAGGTTTTCAAGACAAGAGACAAACTGGGATGGTTTGCCGTTTCCTTCCTCTGCGTAGCAACAGTGGACTTTCTTGGTGGTCTCCCATGTAAGTACTAAGCAAAGCCGGCCTGCTTAACTTCTGAGATCTGATGTTGTCAGGCTAGCCTGGGTGATCCAAATCAGGACTGAAGAAGTCCTGCTTAATCTCCACCTTTATCTCCAAAGCCCAACCTTGGCTTATGAATTTGGTAGCAGTTGGGAGCACTGACCGAGACGCCACTGTCAGATAGGGTTGCCAACCTCCAGGTGGTGGTTGGAGATCCCCTGCTATTACAACTGATCTCCAGCCAACAGAGATCAGTTCCCCTGGAGAAAAATGGCCACTTTGTTAATTGGACTCTATGGCACTGAAGTCCCTCTCCTCTCCAAACACCGCCCTCCTCAGGCTCCACCTCAAAAGCCTCCCACTGGTGGTGAAGAGGGACCTGGTAACCCTATGCATTATTTGAAGGTGATCATGTCCCCCACTTTGTAGTATGCAGGATAGATACACCATGATTTCCCTCAAGTTTTTTTTTAAGTGTCCCCTTGTTTTTGTCTGCTTTAAAAAATTCATTGCTATAGCTGTGCTGGATTTCTTCCATTCCCACGACTTCGCTTGGGATTTTAATATCTGGTCAGTTTTGCAGAGCTGTCGATGTTTTCTTTTTAAGAAGCATTAATCTTTCTGGTTGTGTTTTGTTCCCCGTCCCCCCCACCCCCTTTGTGAGACGTTGAAGTGAAATGGGATGTTAAAATACAGTCACCCAAGGCTAGGCACTTCCGGAGCTTTACAGCCACAAAGGATGCTCTGTTCTAAAGATTAAATCTTCTTGTTCTTGGGCGCATTAAATGTGTCAGGGTGACTTCCCCCTGCTTTTCCGTCATCTGTTTATTTTCCCACCCTGTTTCATAGTTACACTAATACCAGGGTATAATTATTATGATGTTGTTTCCTATTTAGCTCCATCAAACTGTGGCTTTTGAGGCTTTTCGTTTCATCTTGCATATTAAAAGGACAAAACGCCCTCTAAGGACCAGGTTTATCCACATTTGACAGATTACAATACTGCAGTAATATTTACTGAGTTAAATACCTTTTGCCAAAAGAGACGTACTTACACTCGGTTGCCCAGTCATCCGTGGTGGGCCTGATGCGCAGACCGGCAGCTTCTGACCGGATTCTTTCCACCCTGGAAATGATACGTGTGGCTAGGGTTGCCAGGTCCCTCTTTGCCACCGGCGGGAGGATTTGGGGGCAGAGTCTGAGGAGGGCAGGGTTTATGGAGGGGAGGGACTTCACTGCCATAGAGTCCAATTGCCAAGGCGTCCATCGTCTCCAAGTGAACGGATCTCTATCGGCTGGAGATCAGTTGTAATAGCAGGAGATCATCCAGATGGCTTCATGTGGAGGAGCAGGGAAACAAATCCAGTTCACCAGATTAGCGTCCACCGCTCATGTGGAGGAGGGGGGAATCGAACCCGGTTCTCCAGATCAGAGTCCACCGCTCCAAACCACTGCTCTTAACCACTACACCACGATGGCTCCCTACAAAAGCTGTTGTATTTTATGTTATCGGTTGGGTCCCATGGGGGATTTCCACTGACTGAAGGGGGGACAACTTTTGTCAATGTCCCTTTTCCCAATGCAGACTTCCAACTCCATCGCGCTGTTCCTATAGGGCCTACAGCTCCCCACGGGCAGCATTCCAGGGAGCACTTTGGGCTGCAGAGGCAGGATGAGGAAAGGAAGTTGTGCTCCACAGATGGAAATCCTTCGGTCAGCAGTAGGGTTGCCTGACCCCCACCAGAGGTGACTTACTAGCAGCAAGCTGAGGCTTAAATCTCTGTCCTTGGTGACACATCACTTCTGGCACTCACCAGAAGTGAGTTCATCACGTTGCTGGCGATGTGATGATGTCACTTCTGGTGCACGCCGGAAGTGATGACGTGTTGCTGATGACAGAGGCCTAGACCTCAGTTTCCTTCCAGTAAGTTCCCTCACCCCATCCTCCATCCCCTGCTGGTTGCCGAGGGGCTAGGGTTGCCAGGTCCCTCTTCGCCATCAGCAAGAGGTTTTTGAGGTGGAGCCTGAGGAGGGCAGGATTTGGGGAGGGGAGGGACCTCAATGCCATAGAGTCCAATTGCCAAAGCAGCCATTTTTCTCCAGGGGAACTGATCTCTATCGGCTGGAGATCAATTATAATAGCAAGAGATCTTCTGTTATTACCTGGAGGTTAGAACAGCAATAACTGTACAGAGCGAACACACAAGTAACGTGTTTAAACATATATTCGACCAAGGTGCAGTCATACATATAAAACACACATACAACTATGTACCCAGATATACAGTGTTTTTTTCTAATGCAGTCTTTGTGCAAAAAATATTTCTATAGTAGCAGTAGTTGTAGAAAATATCTTTAGAAGGTCCACAAGGTACTTTTTAATATTCCAATCTTTGGAGGAAGACAATGGCTGGGGAAGACAATGACTGTCTTGTCAGATGCAGCTTTCTGCACTCGCGTGTTTTCCTAATAATACCAAGAGGCAATAAAAACAATTATCCAGGCAGGAAAATTCTCTGTTGAGGAAATTTTGTGCTTAGTATTTTACTGACCTATTCAGTCCCCTGTTAATTGTGAATACAAAATTATAGAAATTCCACAGGGCTGCGGTGAGTTGTTTTGGGGATGAAGCGTAGAGCTGTGGAATTGGGACAAATGGAAAGGAATGTGTTTATCGGTTCGTTTTAGATGATGCTGACAACCTTACTTGAAGTTGAGGGAGACAAGCTGTTGCTAAACTGGCAGATTACCTGGTGGTGGAAGATGGTCTTTAGGCCCCGGCCTGGAGAGATTAGCTCAAATTTGTAATAGTTCACATTTTTTCCTATTTTTCTTCCTGATTCGGTTGGCGCGGATATTATATTTGTGACATTCACGTTGGTGTCACATTTAAGATTTTGTCCGATACATCCCAACACAGACATAAAATGTAATAGAAATGGAGAAAAATGTCTGCTTCTTGATTTTTCATTACAGAGAAGTTAAGGAAGCAATTTCTCAGCCTATTATGTGAACTCTTGACTCAGAAGTATCAGTAGTAACATGAAATCAGATTGCTTTGATTTCCTATGTAATTTTTTTAATGAAAAATACCATTTTTGCTAGCCAGTTTTTTTTTAAGCCCACAGTGAACTGAGTATATGTATTGTGCTTTCTTTGGAAATGCTAAATGTCAACGGAGGATTTTAGAAAGCCACAAAAAAATTGCCTACTGATTATGCCAGATAGTTCCAGAATCTTTGGTAAAATCCATTTTGCTAGGATTGTCAACCAACGAGGGAAACAGCACTTTGGTTATTCTGGTGTGATTTGGTTTTTCTGCCGAGGCACACTTTTCTTTTGAATTAATAATTGAGGCACAGTTCACTGCCACGCCGGGAAAAAAATTTAAAATTTATTTTTTAGAATTTATAACAATAAAAATTACTCACCCTCAGTGGAGCTAGCCTAGGGTTGCCAGGTCCCTCTTTGCCACCGGCGGGAGGTTTTTGGGGCGGAGCCTGAGGAGGGCGGGGTTTGGGGAGGGGAGGGACTTCAATGCCATAGAGTCCAATTGCCAAAGCGGCCGTTTTCTCCAGGTACACTGATCTCTATTGGCTGGAGATCAGTTGTAATAGCAGGAGATCTCCAGCGACCACCTGGAGGTTGGCAACCCTAAGCTAGCCTCCTATGTTTCTGCATAACCATCTGTTCTGAATGTGCCCTCTAACTGAAAGGAAGAAATGAAGCCAGAGAAGGGAATCATGCAGAGACACAGCTGGCATCCTTCTCTGTGGGTGGGTAATTCCACTGTAACTTTCCATTGGGAGTAACTGAATGATCGAGTCTCACCACAATGTGGTGAATGTGGCAGAATTGGCTGGTTCTGGTGGAAGGGAACATGCAGTTCTTTGATTGGAAGGAAGCATGGCCTGACCAGGAACTCACACAGAGATGTGGACTCTTTCGCAAATAAACTCTTTGGGATTACAAGAAACCATCATTTTACTTCCTACGGCACACTATTTGTAAAATATCAGTTTAGGTGGATATGGGATCGGATAGTAATGGTAGCTCCTGGTAGTGTGACGCTGTCAAGACGGTCCTTAATCTAAACAGCTGACTAGGATGCGGTGATGGCTGCCAACTTGGAAGACATTAAGAGGAGAGTGGACATGTTCATGGAGGAGAGTCAAAATGAATCCTAGTCATGATGCATGCCTATTCTCTCCAGGATTGGAGGAGCATGCCTATTCTATAAGGTGCTGTGAAACACAGGCAGGATGGTGCTGCTGCAGTCGTCTTGTTTGGGGGCTTCCTAGAGGCACCTGGTTGGCCACTGTGTGAACAGACTGCTGGACTTGATGGGCCTGGGTCTGATCCAGCAGGGCTTTTCTTATGTTCTTATGAATAGTAGTTATGATGCACACCTCTCCAGGATCAGAGAAGCATGCCTATTACATGAGGTGCTGTGAAACACAGGCAGGATGGTGCTGCTGCAGTCGTCTTGCTTGTGGGCTTCCTAGAGGCACCTGGTTGGCCACTGTGTGAACAGACTGCTGGACTTGATGGGCCTGGGTCTGAACCAGCAGGGTTTTTATTATGTTCTTATGGAGGTTATCCATGGCTACTAGTCACAATGAATACTAGTCATGATGCATACCTATTCTTTCCAGTCTCAGAGGACCATGCCTATTATATTAGGTGCTGTGGAACACGGGCAGGATTGTGCTGCTGCAGTCATCTTGTTTGTGGTGTGAACAGACTGCTGGACTTGATGGGCCTTGGCCCGATCCAGCATGGCTTTTCTTAAGTTCTTACTACTATTGCCAGTTAAGTTTGCAAGAGATGGAACGCTGCTCACCTCTTTAGATGTTCCTTTCCATTTAATTCACCATGGAGCTCTGTAAGTACAAGCACAAAGCAAGTGTGTATATCAGTGTAATTATTCCTTCTCGTTAAGGGAAACTTTGAATTGTTTCAATGGAAAACCAGCAAGTTGTGTAGGAGTGTGATTTGCTTTGAGTCTACCCTTCACTAATCAAACTCGCAACTTCTTATAATTGTCACGTTGCAGGATGTAGACACCTTGGAATTTATTACACTAGGAAAACATAAACTCCTTCCCTGCTGTGTAAATTAGCAGGTACGCAAGAAGTACCAGAGACTTGAAACAAAATGTACATGCAGTGTTTTTGGAAATTGCTGATAGGGTACATCTCCTGGGGAGTTTTAAATGTTCAGGCCATGTTTTTCGAGCAAGGTTAGGGTGACATAAATGTCACAAATGGAGTCAGCAACAAAGAATAACCATTTGTTTTTTGTTTTAATGATCCCACAGCTGATGAAAGAGTTGGGTGGGAACAGTGAGTTAACTTTTGGAAGAAGCAGGAGAGATCTGGAATAAAAGGGAACAATCTTGATGAAGATTAACGTTCATGTTTTACTCTCTGCCTTTTATTCCTTTCTCCTTTTGTCAATCTCTCCCATTCCTTTCCTCTTTAGAAAAGGTTTTAGACGAGGAGCTATCTTTCTATCTGTCATCTGCATAAGCCATCTTGGAAGCTCCTGCTAAGAGATGGTGGATATAAATTTTTTAATAAACATAAATCTATCTGGACTAAAAAAATTAGCTTGTACTCTGCAGGCATAGGTTCTTCTAAAACTGATCAAAGCAGGTGAAGTGGGAACAGGAGTGTGGTTTTGCTTCCTCTGTGCTGAGATGTTGCCCTCTATTTTAAGGTAAATTGAGATATTAAAATGTTTCATGTTCACTCTCTTATTAAAAAAAAAGAATAATTAGAGGGTCTTTGGCTGTGGATGTACTAAATTTCAGCATGCTAGCCAATGTGAGAATAACAGTTCATCTTCGTGGCTTCTGTGCAGTCCCGCATGGGACTGCGCTTGCGCAGGCCAGCCGCGGAGAACTGACTAGAAAGCTTTTAGGAGCTTCAGAACGCCTGGAGCGCTCCCCCTCCCCTCCGTCCCAGGCCGAGAGCGAGCCGGCTTCCCGCCCAACGGTCATGTGACGGAGGGAGGAGGGGCGCTCCCCCCTCAGTTCTCTCTTCGCCGCCGTGGAGAGAGCACTAGCTTTGTTTCAGAGCGTCTTTTCTGTTACCTCAGAGAAAATTTCTCTTCAGGATTTTATTTCTTTTTTGCCAATATAATCTTATTTAACAACTGTGCCAAATGTAGAAATAGTATGGCACAAAATAATGACTGTTGTTACGTTTGAGAGATTTGTGCTTTTTCTTCAAAAAAAAAAAAATTCTCTTCAGGATTTGATTTCCTTTTTGCCAATATGGTTTGATGTACCAAATGTGCCAAATATGAAAGGATTATAGCACAAAATAACGATGATTATGTTCTGTATAAGAGACTTATGTCTTTTCTTTCACTTAGAAAGGTCTTCTCTTCAGGATTTGATTTCTTTTCTTTTGTCAATGTGGCTTTATTTAACAAATTTGCCAAATGTACAATAGTATGGTACAAATTAATAATGCTTGTTCTATTTGAGAGACTTGTGTCTTTTCTTCTACCTCAGAAATTCTTTTCTTTCAGCATTTGATGTCTGTTTTGCCAATATCACTTTCATTGACAATTCTGCCAAATGCAGAATAAGTATGCCACTAATTAATGGTCGGTTTTGTTTCAGATACTTGTTTTAATCTTGTCTCTTTTTCATTTTTACAAGTCATTCAGGCTGTGTTTCTCCAGTTCGAAGGTCTGTGAGGAAATCCGGCTTTACTAATGCTTAGGTTATCTCCACGACGTGTGTGGAAAGAGGTCTCAACCCAAAGGCTGTGATAAGGACTGGATATGCTGCAGCACTAGGGGTTCTGTCCCCTATGAAGTGCATAGATGAGACCTCGAAGTCGACAGGCTCTGAGAAAAGCCACTGTATGGTTGCACTAGGGGCTCGGTGTTCCGTCCCTTACGATGTGCATGGATGAGACCTTGAAGTCGACAGGCTGAGAAAAGCCACTGTATGGTTGCACTAGGGGCTCGGTGTTCCGTCCCTTATGATGTGCATGGATGAGACCTTGAAGTCGACAGGCTGAGAAAAGCCACTGTATGGTTGCACTAGGGGCTCGGTGTTCCGTCCCTTATGATGTGCATGGATGAGACCTTGAAGTCGACAGGCTGAGAAAAGCCACTGTATGGTTGCACTAGGGGCTCGGTGTTCCGTCCCTTACGATGTGCATGGATGAGACCTTGAAGTCGACAGGCTGAGAAAAGCCACTGTATGGTTGCACTAAGGGCTCGGTGTTCCGTCCCTTACGATGTGCATGGATGAGACCTTGAAGTCGACAGGCTGAGAAAAGCCACTGTATGGTTGCACTAGGGGCTCGGTGTTCCGTCCCTTACGATGTGCATGGATGAGACCTTGAAGTCGACAGGCTGAGAAAAGCCACTGTATGGTTGCACTAGGGGCTCGGTGTTCCGTCCCTTATGATGTGCATGGATGAGACCTTGAAGTCGACAGGCTGAGAAAAGCCACTGTATGGTTGCACTAGGGGCTCGGTGTTCCGTCCCTTATGATGTGCATGGATGAGACCTTGAAGTCGACAGGCTGAGAAAAGCCACTGTATGGTTGCACTAGGGGCTCGGTGTTCCGTCCCTTACGATGTGCATGGATGAGACCTTGAAGTCGACAGGCTGAGAAAAGCCACTGTATGGTTGCACTAGGGGCTCGGTGTTCCGTCCCTTACGATGTGCATGGATGAGACCTTGAAGTCGACAGGCTGAGAAAAGCCACTGTATGGTTGCACTAGGGGCTCGGTGTTCCGTCCCTTACGATGTGCATGGATGAGACCTTGAAGTCGACAGGCTGAGAAAAGCCACTGTATGGTTGCACTAGGGGCTCGGTGTTCCGTCCCTTACGATGTGCATGGATGAGACCTTGAAGTCGACAGGCTGAGAAAAGCCACTGTATGGTTGCACTAGGGGCTCGGTGTTCCGTCCCTTACGATGTGCATGGATGAGACCTTGAAGTCGACAGGCTGAGAAAAGCCACTGTATGGTTGCACTAGGGGCTCGGTGTTCCGTCCCTTACGATGTGCATGGATGAGACCTTGAAGTCGACAGGCTGAGAAAAGCCACTGTATGGTTGCACTAGGGGCTCGGCGTTCCGTCCCTTACGATGTGCATGGATGAGTCGACAGGCTGCGTGGAAAGCCGTTTTACTGTGGTGCTAGGGGCTCTGGACCCCATGACATGCATGGATGATGTCTCGACGTCAACAGGTTCCGTGGAAAGCCTGCTAGTCTACAGCACTAGGGGATCAGTCCCCTAAGGTAAGGTAAGGTAAGGTAAGGTGCATGACGTGCAGAGAGAGGTCTCGAGGTCGAGCAATTCCAAGGAGGTGGGAACACCTACTCCTCAGGGTGTAAAAGCCTCGACGTTGGCTCACCTCTGACGCACCAACACAACAGCCACCTGGCTCTTGTCGATGTCATACACCGATTCCTCCTCGATGCCGAGATGAGCGGGTTCGAGTTTGCCTCCATGCCAGCTGTCTGTTGCTGCGGCATCTGTTCGGAGAAGGGGAGGAATCTCAGCGTTGCAGCTCCCCCCCCCACTTCCCTCGACGTCAGGCATCGCCGTCGCTAGTGGGGTAAGCAAGCTTGGGCTGAAACATTGTCCAGCATGTGGAGAAGGCTTCTCAGCCATGTTCCGTCCCGTCCCCCCCTTATGTTCCCTGAGCCTCTCCGTGGGATGCTCCTGCGGGAATACATATATCCCCATGGGTGTATAGACACTCATCCCCTCTGTGACAAGTGTCTTCCCACCGACTTCGAAGTCAATTTACATGGTCACCTTGGCGTCAAGGAGCGAGGGCTCATAATACGCTTCCTCTCATGTGTAACCCATCTGGGTTCCTGCCTGTCTCACCCATGGGGTCATTCAGCTCTATTTAGAATACTTAATCTGGATGGCATAGGCTTGGAAGATTTTATAATCTCCCTCAGATTCGAAGTCGGATCTGACAAGGAGTTGTGTTATGCGAAACCAATATGGTATACATTTGGCTTCTTTTCCCTAGAAGGTGGGAAATCTATATAAAGCTAAAAGAGGATGCTTGATTCCTCTTACAGTATCCCTCACCCAGTTGCTAGTTGCTGGGACACTTCTATCTTAATATGGGTCAGGTTCCCATTTTTATCCGGGGGTTGCTGGGGCTGCCCACTTTGATTCTGGGCAGGAGCACTGAATCTCCCATTAAGAACACTTTTCAGTGTTAGGGCTGTAATTAGCCTAAGCAAATTATGTACACTGATAAGTCTTGTACATATTGCGTTTATCCAGCATAAGGGGAGACGTCCCCAACTCACAGGGTGTTTGACTTCCCAAGGACTTTTCATACAGGGACAAACAGGCATGACTACAGGATAATAAATGCATAACTCCTGGGTAGATTTATGCTAAATGCTGAATGGTGCTCTTAACCATCCAAGGCACTGGGTTCCCTCCATATTGAGTTCATTGCAGCTGAGATCTCTATATTGCAATGCAAATAAACCCCTTTATTTAGGAACACGCAAATTTTAATCTATGTATTTTTATCTTGGATAAAGGAAAATGCTGATAAGGGACCCCGACTGGACCTCAGACTCCTTAATATGGATCCACAGGTGCCCACATTTCAGGATACTTCCCTTTTCAGATGTCCTTCCTCAGTTGCCTGGGAGCCTTTTTGGTTGTAGTCCTGAATCTAAGGACAATTATCTTAATTGTATGTTACAGTATGTTACAGGCTTGTTGCACTTGCTTTCCTCCTGTCAGCAGGTGGTGCTGTTGATCCGTAATTGGATTATTGGCTATTGGACAATTCATTTTACCAGTCCTGCAGGTTTGCCTGTCTCTAACCTTGTCAGCCCTATGTGTCGTTGGATTTGCTAGTTGAATTTGTGTAATCCCAATTGCTCCCTATCAAAGGATAGCATTCTTTTTGCTACTTTGAGTGTTTTTTCTTCGAGCCCTTAACAACTCAAGGGCCCATGGTTTTTCTGTCCCTTTAGCTGCACGATTTATGTGCAAATGTAGATCAGTTCTTAAAAGGAATAATTTTGATCACCATTGTTACTGGTCAATATCCTAGGGTATCTACCTACAGGCTTCAAAATAAAATAAAATAAAAATTAAAAAACAAAAACAAGACCAACAACTAATTGGTTGTTGGTTCAACTTGGTTCTGAGACTGGGGAATACTCCTCTGTGTGTATTGTGGATCATCAGTCTAAGAACATTAGACCTCTGGTACCTGAATTTACAAAACAAGGGTTTTCAAGAGGACATTAAAAAACATACCTTACCAAAGGCAAACAAACAAACAAATATATATGTTTCCAGTCATCGTCCCCTACTACGGTTGGTTCTATTGCATATCGCTTTGGTTCCTGCTCCTTCCCAGACTAGTGGTGCAGATCCTGTCTGACAGGGCAACTATTCTAATACCACCTATATCCAGAACTGTGCTGTGTTCTCTCCAGTACTAAGGTTCTCACAAGCACTTGTGCAAGGGTGTTTACCTGAATGTTTTCCTTCATGAAATCACATTATTCTTCTGGAAGTCAGGACAATCCAGTACCATTTTGTACCTTTTTTCAGCCACTGCTATGAGTGTATATAGCATGGCAATGTAAATATCTATAGCATGAGGGAGAGTTCCCTGTCCTGCTGTCCCAGGTTTTTCCGGTTGTGGCAAAGGACCTAACAGCACAACGTTTCCTTCCTGGACGTCCAGGTGGTGAGAGAAGCCTACTCTCTCAGATTTCCCAAGCTGACAGGTTTCATCAACCCACAAGTAATCCCTCACTCTATGTTCCCTGCTTTCCCTTTTTAAGGGAATGGTTTTTCCCCAGGTAGAGTCCTATTATCTCAAGTGCAGATGCAATATGTCCCTGCTTCCTACGGAACACTGGATGCCATGAGGCCGTCGGAGAGATTCTCCAGTTTCACTGGTCACATTTATTTTAATGCTGCATTTTTGTTCCCTGGCTTCACAGACCCAGGACACCAGTGATGCTCATAGGTCCCTATTGACCACAATATTTTGTGTTCCCAATCTGTAGATTACTTTTGATGAGGATTTCGGGTACTTTCTCAAGAAGACTAGCTGATCAGGGTATAGCCCCTTCCTTCTCTGCCACCTGTTTAAATTATTGGTCTGTGATCACTTTTCATCAGGTTAAGGTAGTATTACCTAGATTGAAGTTCGACCTTGGGTAAGGTCCCGTTGCCGAACCTGTTTTCTTCTAAATCCTCAGTCGCTAACTAAGCAATCTCTTCATGCAATCAAGTGCCTGAAGACCATGTCCTTCAGGTTCCATGCAGCACCTAAACAACCTATTGGTCTAGTGCATGGAAGGCTGAACCAGCAGCTTCTTTGGAAACGGTTTCCCAATGGTGTTTATAGCAATGCTGAACTATGCTGTCCACTCCATATGGAGGCCTTTTGCAACAGGGCTCATGTCTCTTTCGCTGTTTTCCTTGCCATGACAGATTTCTGAGGCTTCTCTAAAGTGGCAACCTGGTCCTTCGATCCACATACCTCTGGCATTGCCCTGTAGATGTGGTCTCCAGGGAGGAAACAGCTGTTTGTGAGAGTTGTCTTTTAATTAGGTGACAAGCCCACACCCGCCTCCATGGTAGGTGAGCTTGCTATTCTCCCATGCGGGACTGCACAGAAGCCACGAAGATGAAAAACAGAGTTGCACTTACCTGTAACTGTTGTTCATCGAGTGGTCTTCTGTGCAGGCACGCATCCCTCCCTCCTTTCCCCGCTGTGGGCTACTGCTTGGTGGCTGTGGTGGTCTTCCATGGCGGCGAAGGGAGAACTGAGGGGGAGCGCCCCTCCTCCCTCCGTCACATGACCGTTGGGCGGGAAGCCGGCTCGCTCTCGGCCTGGGACAGAGGGGAGGGGGAGCGCTCCAGGCGTTCTGAAGCTCCTAAAAGCTTTCTAGTCAGTTCTCCGCGGCTGGCCTGCGCAAGCGCAGTCCCATGCGTGCCTGCACAGAAGACCACTCGATGAACAACAGTTACAGGTAAGTGCAACTCTGTTTTTATTTTATCATATACTTCATACTCCTTAAAAGGTTAGTGAGACAGGACCTACCTTTACAGAAGCCATGTTGGGTTTTGTTCAGCAGGGCTTGCCCTTCTACGTATATGCTTTACAATTTTACCTTTAATAACACTTTTAATTACCGTATTTTTCGCTCCATAAGACGCACTTTTTTCCTCCTCAAAAGTGAGGGGAAATGTCCATGTGTCTTATGGAGCGACATGTTGTATATCATTGTTAGAAGTTCAGCAATTTCCCATTTGAGTTCTTGACAAACTCTAGGATGAATACCGTTTGGTCCCTGTGAATTGTTAGTTTGCAGTTTGTCTAGATGTTCTAGGACTTCCTGCCTTGTTACCACTATTTGCCCAAGATCCTCATTCTCCCCTCCCCAAAACCTCTGTTCAGGAGAAGGAATTAAACTTCCTTCATTAGACTTCTTTAGTTGTCAAGATGTATCTGGTCATAGATGTGTAAAAACTAGTAAGTTTCCTAACACTTTGGATGCCATGGTGAATGAATGAGCTCTTGAGATGGTGAAACCTCCCTCAAAAATAATGAAGGGACAAAACAAAGCCTATGAATAACGTGTGTTTTCATTTTGTACTATGTACCTTTATAAAGCTCTACATGTAGATTGATAGAAAGTGTTGAGGGACAGTTCGTACCTCTTTGTTCAGAAACTCAAAGCCTCAGAATCCCAGAGCCAGGAGGCAGTATTAGGGGAAGGTCCTCAGTCACTGTGCCCCATTGCTGGGTCTCCAGAGGACCTGGTCGGCCACTCTGTGAGACGGGATGCTGGACTAGATGGACCACTGGTCTGATGCAGCAGGACTCTTCTTATGTTATTATCTTTGGGGGGGGGGAATATCATGGTCCTCGTTTTAATTATGGAAGTTGGACACCACTGTATCCATGTCACTGACCCGTTGGCTGAATCTTTTGAGTAGTCTTGTCCATAAATTGCTAAAATTGTACTGGTTTATCAGAATTGGGTAACAGCAGGGACAATAAAGTTCATTCAGTGTCTTTTTTCCCCCTTCAATTGTCAACTTTTCACCTTACAAAATACTAAAGATTAACCAACATTAGAATCAAAGAATCATGGAAGGGGCCATAGAGGCCATCTTATCCAACCCCCTGCTCAATGCAGGATCAGCCTAGAGCATCCCTGACAAGTGTTTGTCCAGCCTCTGCTTAAAGACTGCCAGTGAGGGGGAGCTCACCGCTTCCCTAGATAGCTGGTTCCACTGTTGAACAACCCTTACTGTAAAAAAATTTTTCCTAATGTCCAACCGGTACCTTTCCTCCCGCAATTTAAACCCCTTATTGCGAGTCCTGTCCTCTGCTGCCAACAGGAACAGCTCCCTGCTCTTCTCTAAGGGAAATAATTCAAGAGAGCAATCCTGTCCCCCGTTAACCTCCTCTTCTCCAGGCTGAACATTCCCAAGTCCCTCAGCCTTTCCTCATAGGGCTTGGTCTCCACGTCTTAGCAGAATTTTAGTCTTGATGGAATTTTAAGATCTTGAAAATCAGACTCTCATCTCGTCAAGATGCTACATTCATTACTAGAAATGAAAACATGAGGTTAATTTTTTTTAAATTGCCTGTTTATACTGGCAAAATCCAAGAAGAAGATCTGAATTAAAGATGAAACGAACGGCTTGCTCTGAACTCAGGAGGAGGTGGATCAAAAGAAAAGAGTGGGAGCAGGATGAGGATTAGGGAAATAAGATGGCGACCCCAATAAAGGTTTGACCCTGTGGTCGCCAGCTTTAGCAATGGGATGAGAAGAAAGGGAGCAGCAATCGTCTGCGGGACCTTCACTGAGGAAATGTTCTGAGAGGATCTCTTGATGTCCTCAAGGCGGCCCGCCTCATGCATTCATAACCCACCACGATTCCTAATTTGACTTACTGCATTTCCTTGTTTCATGTTGATTTCTTGACTCTTCTTCTAGCGGAGCCTCTGGCAAGAGGGTGTTGAAACCTTTATTGCTGGCCTCAGCTTGAGTGATTCTTTCCATCGATATTGCTTTCTGACACAACTTTAAATATGCCTTATTGCCTCTGAATGTGTTTCAGTAAACACTTCCTTGTAAGAAGGTAATAAAAGTAGACACTTCATAGCCTTTCAAGTTCTACTAAATATGCCATACCACACTGCAATTCAAATGCATTAAGATTTGCTGACTTTATTGTTCTTAGGAATATGCCCTTCAGTGCCTGCCTTTCATCACACTTGTCTAAAGGAATCTGCCAAATGTTAAATCTACCGCTTCAGACAGGTGTGTATTATTTAGAAGAATGTTCAATTGTGGGACCTGTAATTGATGAGTCGTTTTGATCTAGCCTTCAATTCTTCTGCATTTTACGTTTTCAGACTTCTCTTAAAACCTTTCTCACAACGCCACGGTTACACAGGGCCACTTCCAGGCGTATTTTTTCTATACTGGGCGTCTTCACCGAGCATTAAGGTAGAGCTGCATCAAATGTTTTCCAGCTTCACATTTTCTGGTAGAAAAGAGCAGTTCTTTTGAGGTAGAAATAGTTTTTCCCAACCACAAACTGTATGAACGTTGACCTCTTTTCCCATAATTGTTCACTCTAGTGGCTGCTGCTATATTGTAGGGTTGTGATCACAACATTGTGTAGTCAGGTTTAAATATGGGGTGATATAACTGAGGGTCACTAAGGGCAAATTAAATTAGTAAGCATTATTTGCCACATTCCAATTCTGATTTTTAAAATTGTACATCAAGAGAGCCAGTATAGTGTAGCGTAGGGTTGTGCAAAAAAACAAACAAAAAACCCCGGTAGATTTCGGGTTTGGGTTTATTGAGCCCATTTTTTTGGTAAACCCAGAATAAGCCAAATATCCATACTGGTAAATATCGGTATCCAGCTTAGTACTGGGTTTACTTAAAAATTCAGGCCTATTATAGTCTATGGGGATTTCCCCCCAAAGCTCCTATGGGGGCATTTTTGGAGGTAGAGTCCCCAAATTTGCAGCATGGCTGCCAGGGGGCTCTCCTTAGATGGTCATGGAAGATTGGTGAACTTTGGGAGAGGGGGACCAATTTTATGGGCCCGCCAAGGCGTCACCCCCATTCTCCAGGCATTTGCCAGCTGAGCTGTCCATCAGTTTTCAGGTTCAGACGTTCAGTGTTTCCAAGGACTGGCTGAAAGAGCCAATTGGCAGACAGGCCTCTCAAAGTCTGGGGGCTGCATTCGTATCTGGGGTGCATAGAATGATGTCCATTCAAATTAGCTTCCAAAATGAGGGAAAAGGCTTAAATGCAAGAAAAATAGGGCATGGAAAACATTTCTTTTGGTGTCAAATGGCATTTGAGAGCCAGCGTGGTATAGTGGTTCAGAGCAGTGGTTTGGAGCAGTGGACTCTGATCTGGAGAACCGGGTTTGATTCCCCACTCCTCTACATGAAGCCAGCTTTGTGACCTTGGGCTAGTCACACACTCTCAGCCCCACCTTCCTCCCAGGGTGTCTGTTGTGGGGAGGGGGAGGGAAGGCCGGTTTGATTTTTCCTTAAGTGTTAGAGAAACTCAGCATATAAAAACCAACTCTTCTTCTTCATCATCATCCTGTGAACAGTCCTTTATTATGGTAATCAAAAATCTGATTTCAAGAGATGGTCACTGTGCAGGGAAACGAAGCCTCTACTCAGGGCGACCTTCAGTTTCAGAGCAGGTTTTCAAAGGGGAGCCAGCTTGACTGTGGGGGCTGTGAGAAGGAGATTGCTCATCTGCATGGATGAGGAAGTCTCCTTCAGAAGGCTGGTGGTAGCAGCAGTCGAAGCTGGCACTTTTTAGTTGGAGGGTATATCCCTCCAGCTGGGATTTAGTGAGCCCCATCTTTTTTAAAAAAACCTTATGCTTAATCCAGATCAACCCACTGAATGGTCAGACCAAGATGGCTCCAATTACATGACCTCCAACCTCAAAAGTGCCCCAACAATGGGGCCCTAACAAAACCAGTCAAAAAAAGATAGAAAAATGGGAGAAAGCACAGACCTGTGCATGTAAGCAAAGGTGAATAACCGAACCTGAAAAAGCCAAATAATTATTCAGCTTTTTTGGAAATTGCCTATTTGGCTTTGGGGAGATCCCCAAGTTTTGGTATTCTGTAAACTTGAAACCCGAAAATTACCCAATTGGTTGTGCAGATTAAAAAACAAAACTGTTGCTTTAGCAGTAGCTGCTTCCACAGGACAGGGATCTTCACTCAGTGACTGATAGGGCTGTGTGCAACAGTTCCCCCCATATTTTTCGGGTTTGGGTTTAATAAACCCAGAATTTTAAAAAAAAATCCAGAAAAAGCCAAATCTTTATATTGACTTTTTCGGATAATCAAACATTTTGTGGTTTTTTAAACCCTTACCCAAAAAATATGTGGCATTCAACTGAACCCAGTGTTCAGTTCTGTGCCACCTGCCGCCTTGGACTTCGTTCAGTTCACTGCTGCCTCCGAAGTCCCTGTGGGATTTGGAGGCAGCAAGGACTCAGTCAGCAGATAAGTGAGGGGAAAAGGGAAAAGATGGTGGGGCTTTTTGGCTCCCTTTAATTGCTGCTATTTTTTCCTGTTAAAATAAAATCCCCAAAATACCAATAAGGTATTTTGGAGGGGTTTTCGGTTCAGCTTTAGTCGAATGCACACCCCTAGTGACTGAAGGTAAGCTGCATGTATGCAAAAAAAAAAAAAAAAATTAAGCAGTATGTTTAAATTGAGCTTTTTGAAATGTTGAAGAGTTAAAATTAGAGTTATGCATGACCTAACTCCCTGAGATTTTGTGGCTGGCTCCGCCTGCTGTGGCTGTCATTTTACAGTTGCATCTACCACCCAGTGTCAGAATTCCCAATGTGCCCTCAGCCTCAAAAAGGCTGGGAGACCCCTGCCCTATTCGGCTATACCATGTTGACTGTATTGCACTCATGTAGAGTGTGGCACTCGTTAGGTTGTTGCAGGTGCAAGACTGAACAACAGTTCCCGAGGGAGAGCTCAAGAACACATAATTATTAAGAACATCAGAAAGGCCCTGCTGGATCAGACCCAGGCCCATCAAGCCCAGCAGTCTGTTCACACAGTGGACAACCAGGTGCCTCCAGGAAACCCTTACAAACAAGATGACTGCAGCAGCACCATTACACTTTTTAATATAATTTGTTTATAAGATTTTAGGATACAGAAAAGAAAAAGGGATAAGGGAAAAGGAGTCGGGTATCACAAAGATTGCACTTCCGAACCAAAGCAGAAATAAAATTCTTAACAAAAAAGAATAAAAAACAAAAAACACCATAAATAAAAAAGATTATATGCAAATATAAGGCAAATCTTGAACTAATATCTATGTCTCTTAAAATTATTTTCAAATGGCTAAATCATATCATACTCTTAATAATCTTTCATTTTCTTACAAACATCCAGTTACGCCTACATTTAAACTAAAAGTTCCTTGCTCTGATATTTCCAAAGTAGTCTTACTTCAAATTTCATCCACTTTTCTTTAAAAAAAATGCTTATTTACTATATACGTGATAATCTTAAACTAAACAAACCAGTCGGTAGTTCGGTAAATATGGTTTCTTCCATTAATTTCATCTGCTGTTATAAGACTTTATCCTTTACTGTTTGCATGGTAATCATGTAAAGGTTGCATTTTAATTCAAATTCGAAGAAGAAGAAGAAGAATTAATTATTGTGCGATTAATGCAAATGTACTCAGCACTCGGTAATCAGGAGTACAAAATGAGTGAGGCTGGAATGTTAAAGAGACAGGCCGCTCAGCATCTTCCCAGTACGCCAACAAGATCAAGATAACCACAGAAAAGTGTCTGTTTTGTAAGTCAGATGCTTTGGGTGGACAGTAGAAGGAAGGAACGTGGAATGCGTTTTGAGAGCCTAGATTCACAAAGCATATCTGGACATTTTTGAACATTTTTTAAAAAATGAACTTTTTTGAGTGCTCAAGTGTGCTGATTACGCTTTGCAGTCTGAGCTAAGGGGTGTTCCCGCATCTCCGATGCAGACTTCGCGTTTCCACCTCCGCAACTGTCGCGACTGTAGATAAAAATAATTGATAATCTTTACATGATCAAAATAACCAATTCCAACTTGATGATCCTAGATGTCTGTAAGTACATACCTCCATTGTTTTCCCCCCGGTCTGTCACAGACTGTAAAATGGATTTTCAAAATAATCTTTATGACCAAGATTTTAACTGTGGAACATCTGTTTCATTTTGAGGGGACTATGGCGAGCATCTGTTTCCATGGAAGGTATGAATTAAACCAGACCACATTCGTTTGTAGAGTTATGGATTATCTAGTCTTACATTGTTTTATGAATAAATCATACAGGGTGGACCAGAAATATCAACCATATCAGCGTGTTTTAGACTTAGTTTAAATCATAAATTTCGTTGCTTTGACTCTCTATGCCCAAAGGCACTAAAATATTGTGCTTATAAAAAGGGAAGCAGTGTGTTTCAACGTGGTTCCAGTTTATGGATTCTAGAAATACCTGTACATCAAGCCAGCGGTCACAGCAGTAGTTATGTAGTCTTCTTTTTAAAATAAGTATAACAGGAGGAAATGTGAACACAGAAAAATTCTATGCATGTGTTTCTCTGAGCTGAGAAGCCCCATCCAGATCTGCAGATGCCGAATTCTAGTCAAATACGGTTTTTAATTGACTCCCCTTTTCTGCTGTAGACCCCCCTGTAGACAATTTTTTTCTGCTGTAGACAAATTTAATGGTCTCCCCTTTTCTGCTGTAGACCCCCCTAATGTCACTCATCACATTTCCCTATCTTTAAAGGCCCATGTGGTTTGGGAGGGGGCATATTTGAAGGGCCATCTTCTCCCGTATGTTCCATCCCGGGAATTAGAATAGCAGGGTGAGGCCCTCCTGACTGCCCATCAATCAAAGAAGCTTGTCTGGTGAGTAGATGAGAGAGGGCCTTTTCCCAAGCAGGCGGTCCTTGCCTCCTCCCTTTCAATCTTCAAGGGGAAGTTGAAGACAGTTTTATTTAGGACTGCATTTGGATAAGTTAACTAGCAGTCCTGAGTTGTGATTTAATTTTTTTTGTCTTAACATATTTTGTTTTATATGTTTTATACAATCTGACCTGGATAGCCCAGGCTAGCCCGATCTCATCAGATCTCAGAAACTTAGCAGGGTTTTCTCTTGGATGGGAGACAACCCAGGAAGTCCAGGGTCGCTATGCCGAGATGGGCAGGGGGCAAGCCCCTCTGTTCTGCTCTTGCTGTGAAAACCCTGCGAGGTCTCCATAGGTCAGCTGTGACTTGTTGGCAAAAAGAGTGGGGGGAATGATCTGAAGAGAAACCGGAGCATTTTTTGGGTGTTCTTGCAGGTTTATTTCTTGAACGGAACGTTGTCATTGTGCTGACAACACCTGCCCCCCACATCCCTCAAACAGAATTTTGGTAGGATCCAAATATCAGGTGTTCTGATGATCACATCTCCCAGGATACAACTGACATGTGAAGACTAATATTGGAACTGGGGATGAGAGAGAAAGAAACTGTCCCTCCTCCTCTGATACCACCCCATGTTTAACAATCCCAACCAAGACAGTTGGGAGATGAGGATGGTTGGAGGAGGATTTTAGAAACCCATGGCACTCCCCGTGACCTCACTTGGGGCATCGTGGGCTTTCTACCCACAATTTGGAGCAGAACTCGGAAGAAGCCCTGTCTACCTTGGCAGTGTTTTCATCAAAATAGCTCAATTTGCCCAGCCCAGTTCTGAATCAAGATAGGAGCAGGGACCATCCATCTCTGCTAATTGCCACCTGGATGACTGGGGGAGTCTCAAAATAGGCATTCTCTTTTATTGACCCAAGCTAATGGGTTTTCTCAGTTGTTCTCAGGACAGACAATGCTTCCATTCCATTGCAAATATCCAGTCCATATTTCACAGATGACAGGTCATCTTCCTTTTCTCTCCCTCCCCTTTCGAAAACATAAACTAAGCTGGATTAGAGAGAGAGGACCTGATCTGGCTGAAGTTTTGAAAAGAGTGGAAACAAGTTCTTCGCTGTTACCTTAAGCCCCTTTGCTTTCAGTGACAACTTTTAGCTAGATTGGTGGGGACCGCTGAATATTCACTGCAAATTAAAATAGGGCTTGAAGCATTACAGTGCCACCATTAAAATTAAACAATAATACAAATGTCACAAATGCTAGATGCCAAAGATATTTCCATGGGTCTCTTCTTTTCTTGTACATCCCCCAACACTTTGTGCTAATGACTTTCCCAAAAATGAAAATGGTTATATAATGAGCAGTCTAACGCAACCAGGGAACAATCCATGGGGAATTCTCTTGTGAGATGAGTTGGGAGCAGTGGAAGAGTATTAGCACGATGCTTTGAAAGAGCAGAGCTGAGACCGCAAGTTCGTAACGTTCAAGCTGTTAAAATGATTAGGGAGGAGCTTTAACTTAATGGGAATAAAATGTCTTTTCTTGTACATAAATGTTGGGGAAAACTCATTGGGAAAGAGTTGGTTTTTATATGCCAACTTTCTCTACCTTTTTAAGGAGACCCAAACCGGTTTACAAATGCCTTTTAAAGGCAAAGGCAGTTTTGTTCATTTTTGCAGAGAACCAGTGTGGTGTAGTGGTTATGAGTGGTGGTTTGGAGCGGTGGACTCTGATCTGGAGAGCTGGGTTTGACTCCCCATTCCTCTACATGAGCGGAGGAGGCTAATCTGGTGAACCAGGTTGGTTTCCCCAGGCCTGCACATGAAGCCAGCTGGGTGACCTTGGGCTAGTCACAGCTCTCTTGGAGCTCTCTCAGCCCCACCTACCCCACAGGGTGTCTGTTGTGGGGAGGGGAAGGGAAGGCGATTGTAAGCTGGTTGGATTCTTCCTTAAGTGGTAGAGAAAGTCAGCATATAAAAAACCAACTCTTTTCTTCTTCTTCTTCTTCTTCTTCTTCTTCTTCTTCTTCTTCTTCTTCTTCTTCTTCTTCAAATATTTGGTCTGCATCCACCACCTTTTGAAATCTGAATGCCATGTACTATGTTAGTTCTTTCTTTGAGAGAAGATTGTATGGATTTTATTGAGTTCCAGGTTAACATTATGAAGGATAAAATAAATCTTGGTGCCATTCTCCCAGCATTTGTTATTTAATATTATTGACATTACCAGTAGAAATCAGGCTTGAAGAATCCTCTCTCTTTTCTAGTTACATGTAAACATTCAGTTGAATGGAAACTAACCTATTGATAGTCTATACACAGAATGGTTTATTGATACTTTTGTTGGATTTCATACTATTCGTCCTTCCTAATAGCTCCATTGATTTGTTTAGAGAGTGAAAAGATAATGTAGGATAATAAGACAAAAAATGGCCTGTGTTGTGTAGTGGAAACAAGGATATGGAAGGATTAACAGATGGAGAGCCAGCGTGGTGTAGTGGTTAAGAGCTGTGGTTTGGAGCGGTGGAGTCTGATCTGGAGAACCAGGTTCGATTCCCCACTCCTCCACATGAGCGGCGGAGGCTAATCTGGTGAACTGGATTTGTTTCCCCACTCCTACACACGAAGCCAGCTGGGTGATCTTGGGCTAGTCACAGCTGTCTTAGAGCTCTCTCAGATCAGATCAAGTTTATTGTATAAGGCCACAGGCCGTTATGATCTAAAACAGTATCACAGCAAGTTAAAATATACAAAACCAGAATCATTAAAAGAATATGGAAATTAAGAAATTAAAATACGCCCATTCGGCTCTATCCAGCTTGACCACCTTTCGTGATTTGCTTCGCCCTGATTTTCTTGGCTGCTGGGCCAAACAGTGCCATTTTCCGGAAAATATAAGGGTCCATATCATTGTGCAGGGGGTTGGACTAGATGACCCCGGTGGTCCTTTCCAACTCTAGGATTCTATGATTCTATGATATTGTTGTTTCGCTGCTTTTATTTTTGTCATCTTCAGTAAGTGTCCGGTTTTCAGTGATTGATAAACTTACGGGTCATCTTTTCCCCTAGACACAGGGTTGAATATTGGGGATCTGTTCAGCTAGACTAAAGCACCTCCACACGTTGAACAGATCTGGTATACAAATATAGGAAGACAGAGATTTCTGGGCAATGAATCCAACCGTAGGTGCTTCATTAAAATTTCTTTCCATCTTCTGCCAGGGATGAGAGAAAAGGGGCCCAAGGCTCAGTGGGAGAGTGTCTGCTTGGCCCACAAAAGTTCCCAGGTTCAAACCCCAGCATCTCCAGTAAAAAAGACCAGGTAGGAGATGAGGTGAAAAACTTCTACCTGAGACCCTGGAGAGTTGCTGCCGGTCTGTGTAGACCAGTGGTTCCCAACCTTTTTTTGACCAGGGACCACTAGGACTTTTTTGTCCGGTGCAGGGACCCCAAGGTTCAAAATAAAAATTCTGAGAATTTGAAAATAAACTTTAATCATAACTGTTAGTTAAATATTAAACTTAGAATAATATTTGAATATATATATTTTATAATGGAGAACTTTTAATTGAAAATATTAATTTATTATGGGTTTATAACTTTGTTTCGCGGACCTTAATTTAGTTCTCACGGACCCCTGGGGGTCCACGGACCCCTGGTTGGGAACCAGTGGTGTAGACAGTACTGACCTTGACGGACTGATGGTCTGATTCAGGATAAGGCAGTTTCACGTATTCAAAAGTAAAGTTGGCTATATCCAAAAGGAATGTTTAAGAAATGCTTTTAAAAGCATCCCGTCATTTTTAACTAACCAGAGAGTCTTTGCCAATGTATATGTTCAGTGGCGTCTCTTTGGATAGCTTTTTTTGTTTGTTTGCTTCCCTTGGCCTCCGTTTTCATTTTCTGCGCATTAAAACAAAACAAAGAATTGCCATGGATCATTTTCAATTAGACAAGGACCTGATCAGAGAGAGGATTCTTGGTTTTTGAGTATATTGGCGTCAGGTAAAGCCAAAGAATCATAGTTCAAGAACACGCAGTATCTGCCAGCATCAAACTGTGTAGAATCACTTGGATGTATTTCTGAATATTTCAGCACGGAATAGTCAGTGTGTCTGGTCCTGCTATTTGACACCTCCGAGATATTTTCAGGGATTTCAGCAGTGGCCAAACGGTTCTACTGCTCAGTCATGGTTTTAAAAGAACAATAGAACACTGATTTCCAAAAGCAAATCTGTTAAAGGAATTAACTAGGATTTCTTCAGTGAGTTCATGCTCTTGACATGCATTCAGAATTGTGCAGGGCTCGAACGTGGGATTTCCCGTCTTGACACCTTTGCACAAAAGTGGACGGGAAGGGCCCTGCTTCGAACGCTTACTTGTTACCTGGAAGTCAGATCTGATTAATGGCACCCAAAGCTCTTGGTCTATTTTAATTTCCATATTTGAAGAAACACATTGTGATGCTAGTAAGGTTAAAAAAGGGAGGGGAGGCAGTCACTGAAAAAGGTACATATAAGGAACTTCAGAGTGGGAAGGAACAGCGAAAAACCATGCGAAGAATTCAGTAGGCACTTTTATGACAATTTGTGTATTAATTGTGTGATTCCAACCCTGGACGCCTAACAGGCTAATTGCATAAAAAGGAGATATACCAACAGTTGTTCCGTTACTGCTTCAGCATCCATAATTTATGGTGTGACATTGCAGAGACATTGGAGAATCTCTTTCAGATATGCTCTGGATAATGCTTGTAATTCCAGGCCCACTGAATAGTCGTGGTAGCTGCTGCGGTAGCATTGCTGAAGTTACCTCATCAGTCCCTTGGATTGGGAGGCTACAAGAAGCAGAAGCAGAAGCAAAAGGAGGAGGAGGAGGAGGAGGAGGAGGAATTGGTTTTTATATGTCAACTTTCTCTACTACTTAAGGAAGAATCAAGCCGGTTTGCAATCGCTTTCCCTTCCCCTCCCCACAACAGACACCTGTGAGGTAGGTGGGGCTGAGAGAGCTCTAAGAGAGCTGTGACTAGCCCAAGGTCACCCAGCTGGCTTCATGTGTAGCAGTAGGGAATCCAACCCGGTTCACCAGATGAGAGTCCACCAGTAATGTGGAGGAGTATGAATCAAACCCAGTTCTCCAGATTAGCCCTCCACCGCTCATGTGGAGGAGTGGGGGATCAAACCTGGTTCTCCAGATTAGAGGCCACCTCTCCAAACCACTGCTCTTAACCACTACACCGCACTGGCAGGTTGTGTGTATGTTTTTAGGGGGCAAATTGAATGCAGGGTTTTTAAAAAGACCATTAATCCCAGGATCCCTGGGAAATATAGTTCCCTTTGCCCACAGTCAGAGGGCAGCTGATGGGAACAAAAGTTTCTAAGTGCTCTGGAGTCCAGTTTGGATTGGGACCTCAACACGGGGGAAGGAAGGGTTCCCCCTTGCTGTTTTCTTGACGTGAAATGGCCATGGGAGTATTCAGGAACCCTCAGGGCCTGCTTTGCAAGCAAGAACTTTAGTAGTCTCTACAGTCTGATAAGTTGCCTCCTATCTGGGCGAGGAGTGCATTTTGTCTTAGGGGTGGAGCAAAGAATTACAGGCGGAAATGCGCTTCCTATTGAAACAGAAGGACGTGAATTGTTTAATGGTAAACGAATAGACACTTTTATGATTGAAATATATTTCCAAAGGAAGACATTTTGTGTATACCCCAAACTCAGACAGACAGAGAGACAGACAAGCAGGCAGGCAGACTGAACACATTTTGGGTGTCAGAATGTCTGCATCCTCCTGTGTGTGTGTGTTAAGTGTCTTCAAGTCACTTCCGACTCACGGCGACCCTATGACCCAAAACATCCTATCTTTGACAGCCTTGCTCAGATCTTGCACATTGAGGTCTGTGGCTTCCTTTGTAGAGTCCATCCATCTCTTGTTGGGTCTTCCTCTTTTCCTGCAACCCTCAACTTTTCCTAGCATGACTGTCTTTTCCAGCGACTCTTGTCTTCTCATAATGTGACCAAAGTACGACAGCCTCAGTTTAGTCATTTTAGCTTCTGGGGTCAGCTCAGGTTTGATTTGATCTAGAACCCATTGTTGTTGTTTTGGGGCGGCCCACAGTATCTGTAGTCTCCTCCAACACCACGTTTCAA
Source organism: Euleptes europaea (assembly GCF_029931775.1). NCBI lineage: Eukaryota > Metazoa > Chordata > Lepidosauria > Squamata > Sphaerodactylidae > Euleptes > Euleptes europaea. Next base: position 1,429,800 of record NC_079315.1, on the reverse strand, counting down.
AGGAATCTTCCTGACCGTCCATTAACTCAGCCCCATTTGCTTTGTAAGGGCCTGCAAGCCCTCAGAAAAAATTTGGGAGGAGGTTCTCAGCTACTGAGCTATTGCATTACTCTTCCTCTTCCATTCTGGGCCATCCCGAAAGAGTGCCGGTTGGCTGTTGGACATTGTTGTCTCTTTAAAGAGGCAGCCACACGAGGCCCCAGGTAAGTCCAGGGGTTTCTTCCGCCCCTGGAGACACTTTTCTGCCCCACCCTTCAGGGCCCCATTTGTGGTTCTCTTTTTCCATTGATACGCTGGAATCTGCCGGGTACTTGTTCCACCCCAGGGAAAGGCTTAGGACGGCATTTGCCCACTCTGTGTTCACCTCCCATTACTAAACACAATGCCATGTTGACATTGTGAGGAATTTACATGGAGGTTGCTGTCTAGAGTTGCCAGTCTCCAGGTAATTCAATACAAATTACAACAATAGGCTCAATATTAATCAAACAGTATCAAATGTATTCAAAACAACAATCCACAGACAAGGACTATACACATAAACAATGGTGCTGAACAACAAAAGTGTACTATATACAATATTTACAACAAATAGTCACCACCAGATGCATCCATCAAGCTATTCAGCTTAATGATACTAATAGTGTCCGTAGACTCAAAATAAAGTGCCCGGCTTCATTTGTTTCTTGAATTTCCCTTAAAAGGGTAATGCCAAATGTCCGGTGGGGACCACAACTGAATCCAAATTGTTCAGAACCGGATCGGGGAGGAACGCAGATCCATGGTATTCATTGCGTTTCACCTAAGGCTTCATCAGCCTCAATTAGTTTCTCAAGTAGCCTAGTTTACATCAGTCAAGTTTCAAAAGTACATGCTCAGAAGATTCAGTTGTGGTCCCCACCGGACATTTGGCATTACTCTTTTAAGGGAAATTCAAGAAACAGATGAAGCTGGGTGCTTTATTTTGAGTCTACGGACACTATTAGTATCATTAAGCTGAATAGTTTGATGGATGCATCTGGTGGTGACTATTTGTTGTAAATATTGTATATAGTACACTTTTGTTGTTCAGCACCATTGTGTATGTGTATAGTCCTTGTCTGTGGATTGTTGTTTTGAATGCATTTGATACTGTTTGATTAATATTGAGCCTATTGTTGTAATTTGTATTGAACTATCTCAGTACAACTAGGAGTAATTTCGTTTTGGTAGTCTCCACGTAATAGCTGGAGATCTCCTGCTATTACAACTGATCTCCAGCCGATAGAGATCAGTTCCCTTGGAGAAAATGGCCGCTTTGGCAATTGGACTCTATGGCATTGAAGCCCCTCCCCTCCCCAAGCGCCACCCTCCTCAGGCTCCGCCCCAAAAACCTCCCGCCGGTGGCAAAGAAGGACCTGGCAACCCTATTGCTGCCTGATACGCTGAAGCAGAAGTGTGAGCGGAAGACATAGTTCTACATGGTCCTTCAGAGATGTCTGTTTCGTTCTTTGTTTCATTAGAGATACTCTGCTGAACCGTGTACCTTTCTTTCCTTTTGTTGCACGCGCCTGTGATAACACTCGGGTTCTTTCCCCCCCCTCTTCTAATATATTGATAAATACCGCTGATTCAGAACGTTTACATAATCTTTCCAGTGTCAGCAGTCATTTAAATTATCCTAACTTTGTACTGAATCTCCAAAATCCAATTACCAGCTAATAATAATTGTCAGTTTTGCTCTAAACCTTTAACGATAGGTCACAAGGGATGTTGTATCAGAAGGATTAAATCGTCGGAGACGGAAGCAATGCCCAACCTTAAATTACTCGCCTCTTATCTGCTGGTAACAGAGCCCCTATATGTTTTGTCGGCATTTTTGCTAAATAGAATAAACGTCACCCAGATTAATTTCATCTCTCTTAAATTAGCTTAGTGTGATTTCTCATTTCGGTCAAAAATTTATTTCCCTCCAGAATTAAATTTTCCTTCATAATCTGTTTTATTTGCAAGAGTGATTTGAAAGAGAGAGAGTATATCCAGGAACAAATGGTACTTAACTTGTTCATCGAGTAGATTCGAACTCTCATTCTTCATAAAGAATCGTCCTTTTTGAAACAGGGATTTTAAAGGGTCCCAATCCAACAAAAGATATTTTGGATGGAATATGCATGCAATGCAGCACAGTTATGCTCTGTAAGTGACATGGGAAGGCAGCTTTCATGCACCTGGAAATCTCCCGCTATTACAACTGTTCTCCAGGCAACAGAAATCAGTTCACCTGGAGAAAATGGCCACTTTGGAAGGTAGACACTATGGCATTATACCCCACTGAAGTCCCTCCCCTCCCCAACCCCTCCCCCCAGGCTCCACCCCAAAATCTCCAAATATTTCCTAACCCGGAGCAGGCAACCCTACCCTGTTGTGTATAAAACCACCCCCATTTCTGAAATGAATGTAGTGGTTAAGAGCGGTGGCTTGGAGTGGTGGGCTCTGATCTGGAGAACCGGGTTTGATTCCCCCACTCCTCCACATGAGCGGCGGAGGCTAATCTGGGGAACCGGGTTGGTTTCCCCGCTCCTACACATGAAGCCTGCTGGGTGACCTTGGGCTAGTCACAGCTCTCTTAGAGCTCCCCCACCTAACTCAAAGGGTGTCTGTTGTGGGGAGGGGAAGAGAAGGTGATCATAGGCCAGTTTGATTCTTCCTTAAGTGGGAGAGAAAGTCTGCATATAAAAACTCTTCTTCTTCTGAATGCCTGGGCAGCTTGTGCTTAGCCTGAGTGTGTGAATCCTGCTCGAGCTGAGTTGGTTTTCTAAACATTTTGGTAACTGGGTTCTTGTCTTGGGGTTGCCCATACCCATGCTTAGGGCTGTCAGACATCAAACTCTGGGGGGGCTTCTCCCGCCAGCACTGCTAGCATCACACTCCACATGACATCACTTCCAGGGAAAACCCAGAAGTGGCGTCGTGTGGTTCCAGGAATCTATCGTCGACATCTAGTAACTGTTGTCGTGGGTGTCCTCCACATAGAGTTTTGCACTCAGGCCTTAGCTATGTTTCCATACGTCGAACAATAAGGAATGCAGACATTGTGCTGAAACAGGGCTCAGTTAGTTGCCCTGGTAGGTGTAGTAACTGTAAATGTGAGCTGTAAGAAAATTCTCCCCTTAAGGCAGGGCCATGCTCCGTCTTTGAAATGCAGTGTTTTCGTCTGAAGAGTAAGCCAGAAAGGAGTAAAATGGTTTAGGTGATGTAGTTGCCTTTGTAAGTTTTTAATCAGATACAGAAAATATACCTTCTGCGGCATAATGTAATTGCGGTTTAGACAATTTAGTTGCCTTTACAAGTTTTTAATCAGATACAGAAAATATACCTTTTGAGGCATAATGTAATTGGGAAATGTGTTTGGAGGGGGTTGGAAATATACTTCATTAGCAAGGAAAAGAGCATATTACCATAGAAATATTGCTGCAGAGGATTTTAAAGAAACCACAAGCACTGATGGTAGATTTCTCCTTCAGGGTGTTGAAGCCCATTTTTGCAGGCACCAATCAGGGAATTCCAACGAGAGCAAATTCTCTCTTGTTTGCAATTTCCTTCTCTTTTAGCTTTGTGTTCTTTGCTGAGACAGGAAATTATCATGACATATCGGAGCATAAAGTCCTCTCGTGCATGACTCGGAGGCTACAAAGTGGCACCACTTTTCCCAACCCTGATCTGATCTAAAGGTTTGATCAGGTTGAGGGCTGTAGGTTGAAGAATTAATTATGAAAATGTCACTCCAATGGATTGTAAAGAAAAACTTCTCAGAGAGACGAGTACAAACTTCAAGTGAACGAGCGAGAAACCCATTCTGTGGTAATGTTTCCCTCTTTTCAGAATGCTTATCCTCTGGCAGCGTATGCGAAATTAATAAATTATACACGCCACATAAGAGCTGTTAGTTGCTGGCACTTGACACTCAGTCTACTGCAACACATTTTGATCTTGTACATGTATAGAGACGGCCCCCGACGTTGTGACCCCTTAACATGACCAAAGAGCAGAACCTGCGAGCTGAGCTAAGCAGACAGGCACTGAATTGGGTCCTCTGCAGCTCCCCCAGAGTGTTTTGGGCCTAGACTTTCCTTGTCCTCAGTTTCCCAAGCAACCAAGACTCACAAGGCGGGGCCTAGTAATGGCACTTTATTCATTCATTTATTAAAACGTTGATATCCCATCTTTCCCCATGGTTGCAAGCCCCAAGGCGGCTTGCAACAATAGCTAAAAACATTTTTTTTAAGTTAAAACCAAAGATAAAATAGCAAATATGTTCAGTGTCAGGCAGCTTCATGTGTTAGGTATGCCTTGCTTGGGGTGACGAAATATCTTGGGCGTCTGAAGGTTTTGTTATGATGATGATGATTTAATACAGAAGAAAAGCTAGATTTGAGTCCACTAGCGCCTTACAAACCAAGAAGATTTTCGGGGTATGAGGTTTCAGGGGCCAAAGCTCCTTTCGTACGGATGTACGGATGAAAGCCTTCTGTAAAGCTCTAACCTGTAAAAAAAACCAACCTCCATAATTTATTAATTATTAATTATCAATACTCCACTTTTCTCCCAAAGCGGAGTACAACATTCTCCTCCATTTTATCCTTACAACAACCCTGTGAGGCAGGCTAAGACGAGAAACAGTGACCAGCCCAAAAGTAAACTAGCAGGTTTCCATAGCAGAGTGATGATTCTAACCAGGGTATCCCAGAGCCAAGTCCAATCCCCAAGACTGGCTCTTATAACTCAATCCTCTCCACATTCGATTACACTGAATTCAGCTAGACTTAGTCCCAGGATAGGTGTATATACAGTTGTATCTTTGACTTGTTTTTCCCTTCCCTGGTATAATATGTGCATCCCATTAACAAAACGTAATGCGTTACAACCATGTTTTTTTTTTCTGCTGAAGCGTTTCACCGTCGCGTCTTGGCAGTTCCTTCCCAGTTTGCATTTAAATTGTTAGTGCAAATAACATACCGTTGTAAATTGGCCGTTGAATGAGAACAGCGTTTTTTGAAAAATCTCCAAAAAGTGCTGAAAATGCAAATAACAATCAGGACTCCAAATACTAGAGTTTAGATTTTATTCTTCCAGCTGGAATATGAACTTCCATTTTTGCAATGCGAAAATATTTGTGGCTAATTTGAAGTGGCTTCTCACGAAAGGTAGCTTGAACGGGAAGCTGAAAAGTGGCTCGGCTAAAGTTGTCAAATTCACCTAATGAGCACTTTGGCTTTTTTTTTTTTTTTTTTTGAAGGGGAGGAGAGAGAGAAAACCCCACCACAATCTCCATTATTCAAATTCAAAACAATCTTGAGACGGTTCTCCACTTCAGGCAGTCCACCCAAGTTGTCGGAGTCTTGCTTATGTTTTTCACAGCAGGTTTTCTCATTCTATTAAGCCCTTTGCATTAATCTTTTAAGCTAACTACCCTTCCCAGCCCCGTCCCCTGCCAAAACGCTTTTATTTGTAGTTGCTAGAAGAAGTGAGCCATAATGTTATCTTAATTAGAAACCTACGGGAGGATGGTGACTTCGGAGCCAACACTTTTAAAAACCCTCATTTGGATTGGGACCACAATGTAACAGGAGGCTGGGCTCTAGGCTTGCCAACCTCCAGGTATTAGCTGGAGATCTAGCCGGGGAGAGGCTGTGGCTCAGTGGTAGAGCATCTGTTTGGCATGCAGAAGGGCCCAGATTCAATCCCCGGCATCTCCAGTTAAGGTCCACAAAACAAAATTATAAACCCATAATAAATTAATATTTTCAATTAAAAGTTCTCTATTATAAAATACATATTCAAATATTATTCTAAGTTTAATGTTTAACTAACAGTTATGATTAAAGTTTATTTTCAAATTCTCGGAATTTTTATTTTGAACCAATCTCACCGACCACGTAGCATAGTTGTCCTGGGTCAGCTTCTCCAAGGGAATTTGAGATTGAGCCATCTCACCACTCAATCTCCCACTGCTTCTACAGCTTCTATGGCTTCTGGAATCCTGTATGCTGCTGTGCTACTCTCACTAATCTTGTGAGGCGTAGCAAACTGGGCACATAGCCCTGTTGCGGGAGCTGGCGGATTGTGCCAACGCCCAGGAATAACCACCAGCTCCAGTAGAGCTTGTAGAAAATGCAGTTGTTTATTCTCAGTGCTATAAACACACTTTTCCACCACTATCTCCCGACAGACTCATGGAGTCAAATACTTACCGTATATACAGATGCCATCTCCAGGCAGCAATTAGTATTACAGGCTGAGTCACCCTCCAGGTGCAACTCATTACCTTCAGGCTGAGTCACCCTACAGGTGCAACTCATTAACTCAGTCTCAGGCCTTCTAGGGGCTTTCCAGGTTATTACATCAGCTTAGCTTGACACTTAGATCCCCTGAATCTAAATCCACCTGTCATAGCTAATATGAACAGACTTGCATATTCTGTCACCCTGCACCGAACAAAAAAGTCCTAGTGGTCCCTGGTCAAAAAAAGGTTGGGAACCACTGAGTTAAAGGGACCAGGCAAGTAGGTGATATGAAAAACCTCCACCTGAGACCCTGGAGAGCCGCTGCCAGTAGACAATACTGACTTTGATGGACCGAGGGTCTGATTCAATAGAAGGCAGCTTCATGTGTTCATGTGTTCATGTGATTACAACTGATCTCCAGCTGATAGAGATCAGTTCCCCTGGAGAAAATGGCCACTTTGGCAATTAGACTCTGTGGCATTGAAGTAGGGTTGCCAGGTCCATCTTTGCCACCAGCGGGAGGTTTTTGGGGCGGAACCTGAGGAGAGTGGGGTTTGGGGAGGGGAGGGACTTCAATGCCATAGAGTCCAATTGCCAAAGCGGCCATTTTCTCCAGGTGAACTGATCTCTATCGGCTGGAGATCAGTTGTAATAGCAGGACATCTCCAGCTAGTATTTGGAGGTTGGCAACCCTACATTGAAGTCCCTCCCCTCCCCAAACCCCGCCCTCCTCAGGCTCTGAAATGCTACTCTTACTGAAATGCGTTCAGTTGCCTTAAAAATGTCTCAGGTGTTTTGCCTGAAAGGAAAGCCAAATTTCATTCTGGGCAACATCTGGTGGTAACCCAGGAATGGCAGGAAACCCCTTGTGAGATTTTGCTGGTCATCACTTCTCTTTTAATTTCCCTCAAAATCCCCACAGATGTTCTTTCTGAAGAAGATGGGTTTGCTTTGAATTTCACTCCCAGTGAAATAGTTGCCAACAACTCCAGCTGCATATGTGTAAAACCCCTTTTAAGAAATAAACCTTGTCTCAGTGAAACTTACTTCCTTACAATTCCTCCAGGGATTCACCTGAGCAGGAACCTCCAAATTTGTCTTTCCCTGTAGATAAAGCTCAGTTGTGACTTAAGAGAGCCAGCATGGTGTAGTGGATAAGAGCAGTGGTTAAGAGCGGTGGACTCTGATCTGGAGAACCGGGTTTGATTCCCAGCTCCTCCACATGAGAGGCGGCGACTAATCTGGTGAACCCGGTTGGTTTCCCCATTCCTCCACATGAAGCCTGCTGGGTGACCTTGGGCTGGTCACAACTCTCTCAGAACTCTCTCAGCCCCACCTACCTCACAGGGTGTCTGTTGTGGGGAGTGGAAGGCGATTGTAAGCCGGTTTGAGTCTCCCTTCAGTGGGAGAGAAAGTCGGCATATAAAAACCAACTCTTCTTCTTAAGGATGGATGAACCCAAGACTGATCTATCTGAAGTAATTCCACAAATCTTTGCAAAACTCTTCCGAGTGTCCATCATGATTCCTCATTATGTTTTGTTTCAGGAAGAACATTCAAATTTGCACCATTTTTTTTTTTTAACTGAAGCTTGTTTTGCAGGGGATGAGTAATATCTTTTTTTAATTGTCTGAGATACATGGCATTTCTGCAGGAAAAGTATATATTTAAAGACAAATGAGCATTCTGTCTGTTCTCCGTGAAGATAGTTTCAGAGGACAGAGTTGTCGGTCTGCAGTAGAACTAATAGCTCCGAGTCCAGTAGCATTTTAGAGACCCACAATATTTTGGGGGTATGAGCTTTCGAAAGTCAAAGTTCTCTGATGATGGGAGCTTTTGCTATTGAAAGCTCACATCCCAAAAATCTTGTTGGTCTCTAAGGTTCTGCTGGACTCGAATCCAGCTATCTATCATCTGCAAGTCTTCTTCCTATCTTATTATTCCTCTGCCATATCTAGAGCGTCTCAGTAATCCCTTCTGCCCCTGCAGCTGTGGTGGTCGGCATGCCCAATGAAAGCCAGTGCCATGATAGCCAACGAGGTATAGAGGTCTTTCCATACTTCCTCCAAGTTTCTGAGTCAGCCATAGCACAAATGGATGCAGGGAGGCTCTGGACATACCCCCTCGGGTCTCGGTGTCTATATTGCCGATATGTAGCACAATATTGCAGGGTGACAGATTCCTTCTGCTGAAACGTACTTTCTTTAGGAAACAGCCTGAGAGTTCCACTTAGTGCCTCGGGGTGAAAATAGTGTGGTTTTGTTGCAGTGGAGGTAAAAAATAACAACAGAGCATCACGTGTCACCCCAAGTAATCTTCCTGTGTAGTTACAGCAGCAATTCTTTTTTTAAAAAAGGACTGCCGAGAGCTTAAACCTCTGAATTTAAGGTGTAAATTTTACCTCGATGAGTCGTAGTTAACAGGATGCTCATTGAGGGGAGGGAAGGAAGAAAAATCCACTGGGTTTTCTACTCCTCAGGCTTTTACAGTAAATTAAATTACCAGGCCTCAGTCTGAAAACGTATTCTGCTGGTTTTTCTTGTTAATTTGTGGGGGGGGGGGGCGTTAAATGTACAATAAAGCAACGTGCTTTAAAAATGGATTTCATCATGCTGGATTCTCTTTTAGACCAAGGTTTAGTATATGTAACAGGGACAGTGAACCGGTGGCAGGGGCTGCTATCTAGTCTAGGGGTGTGGAAAAAACAAAATGGGTAAAATTCGGGTTCGGGTTTATTGGGCCCGATTTTTTTCCGGTAAACCCAAAATAAGCCGAATTCCCATACCAGTAAGTATGGGATTTGGTTTATTTTTGGGTTTCCCCAAAAAAATTGGCCCTGAGGGGCATTTTTTGTTGTAGAGCCCCCAAACTTGCAGGGTAGCTTTCAGGGACTCTCCTTGCAAGAACCCCCAAGTTTGGTGAAGATTGGGTAGGGGGTCCGAAGTTATGGGGTCTGGAAGAGGTCGCCCCTCCCACCTCCATACACAAGCATTGGAATGTAAGAGATCCTCTGTTTGCTAATCGGCTAATGCCTGTCTATGGAGGAGGGATGGGGCAACCTCTCCAGAGCCCATAACACCAGACCCCCTGACCCAATCTTCACCAAACTTTGGGGTTCGTGCAAGGAGAGTTCCTGAAAGCTACCATGAAAATTTGGGACCTCTGCCCCCAAAAATACTCCCACAGGAGCTTTGCAAAAAAATCCCCATAGACTTTAGCGGTGGGAATTTTCCATTAGGTGACTTTCGCTACATAGACGCAATCCTGCAGAAGTCGGCTAACAGAAAATTCCCACCGCTAAAGTCTCTTTCAACATAACCCTACCTTATATGGTAGGTGTTGTAAGGATAAAATAGAGGCTCAGAGAACAGCGTTGTAAGCCACTTTGGGTCTCAGTTGGGGGAGAGAAGCAGGAGTATAAATAAATGTGTAGGAGAAATTCATTATTTCTCTTTTCTCTATGCTTGCCTTTCTTCTTGGCCATTGGCTTCCAGCCCTCTGCCAAATCATGGCGATCTCTGTCCTTTTCTTGGTGTGCTGATTGATAGATCATTGCACAGAATCATAGAATCATAGATTTGGAAGGGACCACCAGGGTCATCTAGTCCAACCCCTGCACAATGCAGGAAATTCACAACTACCTCCCCCACACACACACCCAGTGTCCCCTACTCCACGCCTAGAACATGGCCAAGATGCCTTCCCTCTCGTGATCTTCCTAAGGTCATAGAATCAGCATTGCTGACAGGTGGCCATCTATCCTCTTCTTAAAAACCTACAGGGAAGGAGAGCCCACCACCTCCCAAGGAAGCCTGTTCCACTGAGGAACCGCTCTAAGTGTTAGGAAATTCTTCCTAATGTCTAGGCGGAAACTCTTTTGATTTAATTTCAACCTGTTGGTTCTGGTCCGACCTTCTGGGGCAACAGAAACCAACTCGGCACCCTCCTCTATAGGACAGCCCTTCAAGTACTTGAAGATGGTGATCATATCCCCTCTCAGTCTTCTCCTCTTCGGGCTAAACATACCCAGCTCCTTCAACCTTTCTTCATAGGACTTTGGTCTCCAAAGGGTTTTCCCTTTGCCATTGCCTGCCTCTGCTGAGCAACCCTGGACTTCCTCAGTGGTCTCCCGTCCAAATACTAACCAGGGCTAACCCTGCTTAGCTTCTAAGATCTAATAAGATCGGGCTACCATGGGTCATCCAAGTCAGGGTACTGCAGATAGATATTTGGGCAGGGGACGCAGCGTACATTTTAAATTTTACTTTTGTTATTCCCATCACTTTGAAGCCCTGCCATGATATCCTTTATATAACGAGAGATAAGGCAAAGAAGTAGAGGTTACTTTTTATGCATTTATAGGAGGAGAAAGAGTATTAAGAATTGGAGCACTGATTTATTAAAAAGATTTTTGGAGGGACAGTGAACCAAATCTCTTTAAACCTTGTTTCAAAGAGGTTACTAAGTACAAGGAAATAGACTGAGCGGTCCCTTTATATGCTATAATTTAAGGCTGATTTGTAGAATCATTGCATGGAAAAAAATATTATAACAATAATTTTGTTGGAAGAAGGTTAAGCACATCTTTATGAAAAAAGGGTGAACCCCCCCCCCCGTGTTGTACAAACAGTCCTTTTTCTGGTCCTGTTCCCTTATTGCTTTGTATCCTGTGCAAGTCCAGGTCACAGCTAGTGCAAACCAGACAAGCTTAAGCTGTGATGAGTGATATCAAGTGGGGACGGGTGAGACGTCGGGGGGCGGGGGGCATATCTGGACTGTCTCAAGCCAAGACCCCAAGCAGAGATCTAGGGCTGTCAAAAGACGTTGTGGGCCTGTAGGGAGAAACTCTGCAATGAACGTCTGCGGGGATTGTGCCTGAGCGGTTCCAGACCACGCCACCTTGACAAAGGTATTAGGTGCAACAGGACATGCTGGTGTTGGGAACGCACCAGCGGTTATGAGCTTTTAAAGCAAATGTTTCTCATTTCTCTTCTCCTTCCCCCACTCCCACCCTCCCCTTCTCTTTGTTTGTTAAATTGGGTTGGGTGGCTGGTGCTGAAACGATTTAATCCATGTCTGCGGAGCAAAGCAAAGAGGGCCCGTTATTGCGTTCCTTCGTCCCTGATTGCTTTATTGTTCTTGGCGGGGGCCTGCCTATTTCCCCCGCCCCTCGCTGAAGTTGCTTTTTTGCAGCCGTAATATTTTACATGTGTTACCGTGCCTTTCATCACAAAAAGCACTTTGCAGACAAGATAGCGAGGCAGCCTCAACTGTACTACCCTGCCGAAAGAGAGGTGAGTTTAGATTCCAAGTTCCCCAGCTGGCCTTTGGTGAAATAGTCGGCGCCACATTCCCAAGCGTCCTCCTTTAGTTTAGCTCTTTCTCATGCCCTGAGCCCAATGTAATCTGGGGCAACCCCACGAGGACCTTAAAGGGTCAGAGTAGGATCTGGGAAACCCAGTTCGAATTCCCATTCTGCCGTAGAAGCTGGGCAAACTTGGACCAGTCAGTCTCTCTCAGCCTAACCTACCATAGAGGGTTGCTACTATGAGGATAAAATGGAGGAGAGGGGAAGGATAGTGTAAGCCACTCTGAGTACCTCTTGAGGTGTAAAGTGGGGCATAAATACCCAAGTAAATAAAGTCCTGACTATATCTAGTCAAGGGAGTCTCCTCATGGACATTGGTACCCCCAAACCAACATGAGATGTCAGCATGCTATAGTGGTTAAGAGTGGTGGTTTGGAGCAGTGGAGTCTGATCTGGAGAACAAGGTTTGATTCCCCACTCCTCCACAGGAGCGGTGGACTAATCTGGTGGACCAAGTTTGATTCCCCACTCCTCCACATGAGTGGTGGAGGCTAATCTGGTGGACCAAGTTTGATTCCCCACTCCTACACACGAAGCCAGCTGGGGGACCTTGGGCTAGTCATACTGTCTCAGCCCCACCTACCTCACAGGGTGTCTGTTGTGGGGAGGGGAAGGCGATTGTAAGCTTGGTTGAGTCTCCCTTAAATGGTAGAGAAAGTCGGCATATAAAAACCAACTCTTCTTCTTCTTCTTCATCTTAGTTATCTCCAACATCACACCAGAGTCTACCAATGTCAGCTCAGACAATCCACCTAGTGACAAACTGGACCAACGGTATTCAAGGACAGTCCCAGATTTGTTCCCCAAACCCAGAAGAAGGAACACATACGAGGAGGAGGAGGAGGAGAGTTGGTTTTTATATGCCGACTTTCTCTACCACCTAAGGAAGAATCAAACCGGCTTACAATCGTCTTCCCTTCCCCTCCCCACAACAGACACCCTGTGGGGTAGGTGGGGCTGAGAGAGCTCTAAGAGAGCTGTGACTAGCCCAAGGTCACCCAGCTGGCTTCATGTGCAGGCCTGGGGAAACCAACCTGGTTCACCAGATTAGCCTCCTCCAGTCATGTAGAGGAATGGGGAATCGAAGCCAGTTCTCTAGATTATAGTGTACCACTCCTAACCACCGCTCTTAACCACTGCACCACGCTGGTAGGGTAAAAGCTGCCATTATAAATGTTGTATTCTAGGATGCTTGTGCATATTTTTATTAAGAGGTGTCACAATATAAATTCAAAGCCACAGTCACAGCAGGGTCGCTTTTTCCCTTTCCCCCCTTTATGTAATGTTCTTGCTTTAAAAAAAAATGCATGTAAGGTAAATTATGTAACATTTCCAAACCATTTCTTACAAGACCGTTATTGCACTTGAAGCTCGGGGGCGAGGGCCCGCTGTCATAGTGCATAAATAATTCAGTGCAAACAAAAAATTATTTTAAAGTCATTTAAAGGTCTGACTTAAACTGACAAAAGGCAGGACTTGTAAAGTTAAAGGAAAACGATATCTCCTTACTGAGTAAAAACCTCACAGCAAACCAACATGAAGAGAAATGTGGAGGAGAGAAGCCCAGAATTGCTGGAATAATATGCCTATAGTGGGAATTTGGTATGAGATTGGGGTGGGGGATGCTTACTGAGAATCTTAGGCCATTTATACAGGGTCGGTTTTGACGCTCGCTCAAAGCTGATTTTTTAAATCCGCTCTTGAATACATGAAGCTGCCTTCTACTGAATCAGACCCTCGGTCCATCAAAGTCAGTATTGTCTGCTCAGACCGGCAGCGGCTCTCCAGGGTCTCAGGCAGAAAAGGATCGTTCACATCACCTACGTGCCTAGTCCTTTTAACTGGAGATGCCAGGGATTGAACCTGGGACCTTCTGCATGCCAAGCAGATGCTCTGCCACTGAGCCACGGTCCCTCCCCGAAACACATGGAAGCTGCCTTATAGTGAATCAGCCCCTTGGTCCATCAAAGTCAATATTGCCTACTCGGACCAGCAGCGGCTCTCCAGGGTCTCAGGCAGGCAGAGGTCTTTCACACCACCTACTCGCCTAGTCCCTTTAACTGGAGATGCCGGGGATTGAACCTGGGACCTTCTGCATGCCAAGCAGAGGCTCTTCCACTGAACCACAGCCCTTTAAAATGACTATTCACGGTCCCGATGCATTAGGAGAAAGTCAAACAAATTCCACTCCCCCCCACTCGCCTGCTCCTTCATTCCTTCGTTTGCATAGCTAAGCCGCGGCTGTGATTTTTCATGGTTCCTTCAGTGAATGCTTTGATGCAGGGGCGGAGCAAATACAAAAGGTCACGTTAAAGGGGCTCTTAAGAAATGTGAAGCAGGTATCCGCCGGCTTCACAGTGACTTCTGGAATGATGGTTCAGCATGAAGAAATAAAAAAAAATATGCAGGGCACTTCAGCCTGGAACACGCTGCTAATTACCAAGCATAAACGGCCTAAGTGTGGGAGAACTGCAGGTTGATACAAGTACTATTTTCTGTACTGTAGAAAATTAAATGGAACAGAAAGGGAGGTGCTTCAGTCGAAGCCACTGATTGGAGCAGGGTCACATAGGTTGACATGAATTCTTTGACTGGCAAGGGGGAAAAAATGGCTAAGGAAACTGATTTCTATGTCAGATTTCCTGGGCACCAGGCACCACCCTGCAGGGTTTCCCCTTCCATCGCAGTCCTGTTTCGCACCTACCCCACTGTACCAGGATCCCCAGTGGGGAATTTTAAAAGAATAGTTTGATTGTATAAAAATCTGGGCCTGGTCTCAACCCATCCAAGTCTTGGATTGATAACCGATGGGATGTTAGGCTTCGAACAGCACATGCCCGAGGAAAAATAATCTCCCAGGCAGGTTTATAACATATAAACACAACCCACCGCTGCAAAATATCTCCACAAATCCTGTGTTCACATTCAGGTTAAAGATCAAGATCCGAGTCCAGGAGCACAAGATTTACAGGGTATAAGCTTTTATGCAAATGGAGGAGAAAAGAATCAGGGGATAAGATTTTCAGAGTCAAAACTCCCTTTGTCAGATACCCAGGAACTCTGGTTGAGCTTTAAGGTGCTGCTAGGTTAGAATCTTGCTCTTCTACTGCCGACCAGCACTGCTTCACATCTGAATAATAGAATCATGGAGTTGGGAGGGACCACCAGGGTCATCTAGTCCAACCCCCTGCATAATGCAGGACCTCCACCCCCACCCCACCCCACCCAGGCACAGAAGATGGGGAAAAAACCTCCAGTATCCTTGACCAATCTTGCCTGGAGGAAAATCACTCCCTCACCCCAAAGTGGCGATCGGCATTACTCTGGGAATGTAAGAAAGGGCCACAAGAGCCTGAAACTAACCTAGTTATGTTAAACTAACCTTTCTCCTTCAACAACTAAATTCTGACAGGGCTCTGATCTGGAGAACCGGGTTCGATTCCCCACTCCTCCACATGAGCGGTGGACTCTAAACTGGTGAACTGGATTTGTTTCCCCACTCCTACACAGGAAGCCAGCTGGGTGACCTTGGGCTAGTCACACTCTCTCAGCCCCACCCACCTCACAGGGTGTCTGTTGTGGGGAGGGGAAGGGAAGGTGATTGGAAGCCGGTTTGATTCTTCCTTAAGTGGTAGAGAAAGTTGGCAGATAAAAACCAACTCTTCTTCTTCTTTTCACACAACCCATAGTTAAATTGTGGAACTCCCTGCCCCAGGATGTGGTGATGGCTGCCAACTTGGAAGGCTTTAAGAGGAGAGTGTACATGTTCATGGAGGTGAGGGGTATTCATGGCTACTAGTTAAAATAGATACTAGTCATGATGCATACCTATTCTCTCCAGGATCAGAGGAGCACACCTGTTCTATTAGGTGTTGTGGAGCACAGGCAGGATAAATGCTGCTGCAGTCGTCTTGCTTGTGGGCTTCCTGGAGGCACCTGGTTGGCCGCTGTGTGAACAGACTGCTGGACTTGATGGGCCTGGGTCTTATCCAGCAGGGCTGTTCTTATGTTCTTCTTCTTGTTGTTCTTCTTGTTCTCCTCCTCCTCTTCCTCCTCCTCCTCCTCCTTTTGACCTTTACCACCCTCCCAGCCCAGAGCGCCGACTGCCTAGGTCACAATACTGCTTACACATCAACTTCTGCATTGCTGGGGTACCTTTCAGTGTTCTACCTGTCCCTCTTTGATTGGAAAGAAATTCAAAAGAACTGTATTATTCTCAAGATTCAGAATAGGGGGGGGAGGCAGCACCCTCAACATGTGTGCGCTTTATTAATATCAAGTGTAGGGAATGCAGCTGGTTCATGAAGAGCAGACGGTTTTCACCGCCGGTGGTCTTAACTGGGGAAATTAAGCACTATTGAACTCTCATCTTGAAACAAACTGCAGTAATGACTGGATGCATTCTCTGTTGTGATGTCGCTGGGATATTGAACCATTGTTCTACAATGTAAGGGTGTAGAACTATTCGTGGCTATTGTAATTGGAGCACAGGTTGAGAGGACTCCTTAACAGGGGATGAGGGAAATCAGACAACCGAAATTAAAACTTTTATGGAAAATCTGGAAGATAGTAGGAATGAAAAAATTGACTTATGTTGGAAGTAAGAATTGGAAACTGATGAAGGAAATGATAAGAATGAGCAATTTTCAATTAGATTGGGTTACATTTCCTCAATATTGGATTTGATTTCTCGATGTTTGAGATAATGTCATCAGATTCTTCCTTAGTAGACGTTGCAGGCTCTTTCCATGTTTCACTGCTACTGGAATAGGCTTCCTCAGGAGGTGGTGACCTTTCCTTCCCTGGAGGTTTTTAAGCAGAGGCTGGATGGCCGTCTGTCATCAATGCTGATTCTATGACCTTAAGAAGATCATGAGAGGGAGGGCATCTTGGCCATCTTCTGCGCATGGAGTAGGAGTCACTGGGGGTGTGGGGTGGTGGTGGTAGGGAAGAGGGAAAGTAAGAAGAAGAAGAGTTTGTTTTTATATACCAGTTTTCTCTACCACTTAAGGCAGAATCTAACCTGCTTACAATCACCTTTCCTTCCCCTCCCCACAATAGACACCCTGCGAGGTAGGTGGGGCTGAGAGAGCTCTAAGAGAAATGTGACTAGCCCAAGATCACCCAGCAGGCTTCATGTGAAGGAGTGGGGAAACCAACCCGGTTCACCAGATTAGTGTCTGCCACTCATATGGAGAAGTGGGGAATCAAACCTGGATCTCCAGATTAGAGTCCACCACTCCAAACACTGTTCTTAACTACTACACCATGCTCCCTTGTTGCTATTTTACTATGCCAATAAAGGTGTCTGAATCTGAATCTCTGAACTACTACACCACGCTGGTGTAGTGATGTCACTTCTGGGTTTTAGCTGGAAGTGAGGTCAACATGTTGAAGATGTCTTTTGTTCTCCGTGCCCCACCCCGCATAGTCTCCTGGATAGGGTTGCCCACCACCAGGTGGTGGCTGGAGATCTCCCGCTATCACAACTGATCTCCAGGCAACAGAGATCAGTTCATCTGGAGAAAATGGCAGCTTTGGCAATTGGACTCTATGGCATTATACCCCCTTGAAGCCCTTCCCCTCCCCAAACCCTGGCCTCCTCAGTTGTCACCCCCCAAATCTCCAGGTATTCCCCAACCCGGAGCTGGCAACCCTATCTGGAGGTTCAGGGCCTTGCCTGGCTACCCTCGAGGTGACCATGTCTCCTGCCTCCTGCAATTTCCATAGTAAAACACTCCCTTGAATCTAGCATTGAAGTCCAGCCAGAAAAGTGACATTAATTGATTAATGGCCATTTAGTAGGAAGGGGAGAAACGCCGGTCGCATGCTGTTTATCTTTCTGCACTCTGTGGAAGAACCATGTGCATCTCCGGATTGCTTTATAGCGGGACTCATGCCCCTATTTTTCTGTCTTCAATATGCACTTCCTAACAGCAGAAGGGTCAGCAGGGCGAATCTCGCAACCAGATGGCTTACCTCTACCCTAAGGACACATAGCGATACTTAGCTGGGCATTGTACCAAATAAAGCCCAGATCAGGATTTTACAATAAATGGGAGAGCTGATTTAATAAAGACGTCTGTTTCCTTACATTTACAGCTATAACTTCCTTGAGGCAAAAGTAGATTCCCCCCCATCCACCCTTGCAAGTCTTCTCTGTCAGTCTTGGCATCTAGGAGAACTGGGGTGGGTGAGAATGGGAAATCTGTGTGACTCATTTTATTTACGTCCCTCTGCTCCGAAACAAGTTTCAGTTATTTTAATCCGACTGAAATAAGAAACCATAATCCATGGTTGAAAAGGCAGCGGACAAACTCGGTTAAATCTCGAGCGCCCGGAGGACATATATTTTGTCCCTTTCCCCCCCCCCCCGATCCTTTATGCCCCCTCTCCCTCCCTCCCCTGCCTGCCACCCTCATCCCCCCAACTTTTAACTTTTGAAAAGCCAAGCAGTTTAAGAGGCCGGGGCCGGGGAGCTGATTGGTATGCAGCACCAATTTCAGGATCTGTTCCCAAGCCTGTGCGGAGTGAAAAATGGCCCTGCATTTTCTTGATAGCCCATGTGGTTGTAAAGAATAAATGGCTAATGAATTACAGATGAACATTGACGCAAATTAATCTTCCTGATGTCCCTGGGTTATATGGCAGCCATTTAAAAGTTTAATCAATACACTAAAGTTGAAAACATGCAGGCACTGCAGTTGTGTGGATGTAATAAACATCAGAGGGAAACGGGAGGCTCGGTACCCAGTCCATGTATCATAATGACAGGTATTTATGTTTAATGGACTAAATATTTTTTATTGGAAGAGAGCAAATGTCAGCCTAACTTTGTAAGCCCCGCATTCAACTTTCCTTTGTGGTCGGTGAGAGACGGCTGACATGTCATTGGAAGCGAAACGGGGGGAGGGAAAAGACAAAGCCAAGGAGAAGGAGACCCATTTGCAAAAAGCACATCGGGCGTTTTTTTTTGTTTTTTTTAACGCTCTGCAACCGTTCATTAAATAAAAATGTTAACTCAGTTTCTAGCATTGCTGTAAACCGGTTTACTGGGGGAAGGCTTTTAATGGTTATTAGGGAAAACGAGAAGAGAGCGCTGCCAGAGATGCTTTATTTTTCTCGCCAGTGGATTATCTCCAGCGTCTTCTCGCAAGTTTAGGTTTTGGAAGATTTATAATTGGCCTCTTCCCCTCCCTTCCCCGCACCCTACACCTTAGCGAGACAAGAAGAACCAGGGAAATGCCTTCAGAACTTGCGTTTCCACACGCCCGGCCTTTGGAGCAGACTAATAGCTGTATACATCCTTCCCCAAACACCCGGATATTAATTGCACTTCGAGTCCATACATTTCAGAGCCGTCAACTTTCTCATTTTTGCTGTAAACGGGCAGAGTGTGTGTGTTGTTGTGCAGATGGTCCTGCGTCTTTGCTCCTCTTATCCTGCCATAAATGCTGGGTTGGAAGAAAGGAGCTCTT
Source organism: Euleptes europaea (assembly GCF_029931775.1). Taxonomy (NCBI): domain Eukaryota; kingdom Metazoa; phylum Chordata; class Lepidosauria; order Squamata; family Sphaerodactylidae; genus Euleptes; species Euleptes europaea. The sequence continues at coordinate 1,410,691 of NC_079315.1, read as the reverse complement.
AGGGTGATGTAAAGCTAATTATGGGAACAGCCCACTCCGACATGGGTGTGAGATGGAACATGAGGTCGGTCGTAAAGTAGCCGACCTGGCTGGTGACACATTGGGGGGGTGGGAGGGAGCAGCCGCAGAGCTCCTTCTGTAGACCAGAGACCACCCTCCTGACTGTAAAGCTTTGTGGAAGTTACCACGTGGACTTAGGGTTGCCAACCTCCAGGTACTAGCTCGGGATCTCCTGCTATTACAACTGATCTCCAGCTGAGATCAGTTCCCCTGGAGAAAATGGCTGCCTTGGCGATTGGACTCTATGGCATTGAAGTCCCTCCCCTCCTCAACCCCCACCCTCCTCAGGCTCCTCCCCAAAAACCTCCCGCCGGTAGCGAAGAGGGACCTGGCAACCCTACGTGGACTGTTGTGGCCGATCCATGGAGGAGAGAGGCCGTCCACCAATGGCTTCTGGCAATGGATAGTTAAAAGGGTTGCCAGCTCCGGGTTGGGAAATACCTGGAGGTTTTTGGGGGAGGAGCCTGAGGAGGGTGGGATTTGGAGAGGGGAGGGACTTCAATGCCATAGAGTCCAATTGCCAAAGCAGCCATTTTCTCCAGGGCAACTGATCTCTGTTGCCTGGACAGCAGTTGTAATAGCGGGAGATCTCCAGCTGCCGCCTGGAGGTTGGCAATAGGGTTGACAGGTCCCTCTTCACCACTGGGATGAGTTTTTTTGGGCAGAGCCGAAGGAGGGCATGGTTTGGGGAGGGGAGGGACTTCAATGCCATCGAGTCCACTAGGGAAGAGCCTTGCACCCTGAGTCCACTTTGTTGGCCCTCCGGGGCAATTCGTTGGCTTCTATGTGAAACAGGAGACATGAGACCCAGCGAAGTTCCATAGCAGAGTGAATAACTGGTCACTTATAGCAAGAACCACTTCCCTGTGATCAGATAAAGGAATGAGTTTAAACTGGAGGAGAGTCGACATCCCCCTATTACCACATCCATATGGATCTGGCATAACAGGAAGAAGAAGAAGAAGAAGAAGAAGAAGAAGAAGAAGAAGAAGAAGAAGAAGAAGAAGAAGAAGAAGAAGAAGAAGAAGAAGAAGAAGAAGAAGAAGAAGAAGAAGAAGAAGAGGAGGAGGAGGAGGAGGAGTTGGTTTTTATATGCCGACTTTCTCTACCACCTAAGGGAGACTCAACCCAGTTTACAATCTCCTTTCCTTCCCCTCCCAACAACAGCACCCTGCGAGGTAGGTGGGGCTGAGAGAGCTGTGATAGCCCAAGGACACCCTGCTGGCTTAATGCGGAGAAGTGGGGAAACCAAACCGGTTCACCAGGTTAGCCTCCGCTGCTCATTTGGAGGAGTGGGGAATCAAACCCAGTTCTCCAGATCAGACTCCACCGCTCCAAACCACCGCTCTTAACCACTACACCACGCTGGTGTTTGTGGGCTTCAGGAAAAATAATTGTGGACTAGTAACTTGTGTATACTTATTGTAAAGGTTGATCAAAGCAGTAGTTTTATTTTAGAAAACTATTCACGTAAATGCTTTTGTTTCTGCCGTAGGCTCTATGGAGCCAGTGATGGTTATTCCGTATCTGTGCCTCAGTTTTAAATCTGCTCTTTGCTCTGCTTAACCCAAAGGAGAGGGGAACACAGGCAGTTGGAAATGTTGTTTGGGTAATCTGAAATTGTCTGAATAGACATTGAAGCAAACTGACACGCTTGTGATATGTCGGGATGTCATTCCCCTGCCCCGTCCGTCGTGGATTTCTGCAAAAATATTAATGACAGTCTGAAGAGAAATCGGGTCGAGAACCATGTGAGCCCCGGGCCTTCAGTGTTCGGACCCTTATCCTTGACAGCCGACTCAGGAATCAAAGAGTGTCTGTTGCGTTTGATGCTCTATAATGAACCTTACAAAAATGGGAGTGATCTTCGACAAGTACCCTGTAGACCTAACTCTGCGCTCTTGCCAAGTCATACTGCATTTTATTTTGACAAAGAGAGAGCGTTGGGGAGGGGGGGAACCACTTTTCATCATGAAGGCTAAGCAAGGTAATAAAAGCCCCCTCCCCAAGACAATGTTGTGTTCTGCTGGTTATTTGCTATAGTTAAAAGAATTATTGGGAAACGAAGATGTATTTCATGTAGGACCTGAGTCGCAGTAAGCTTTAATAACATTTAGGTCTCTGCATATGGTCCCTGCCTTGAAATTCAGCCCATGAATAACACATAAAGTACGGCATCTGAAGAGTAGCCACGCTAGCGCGTCATTTAAAACCCACCCGCCCCCCATTGTCTGCTGAATCAAGTACGCAGCAGGGACGGTTCCCCTAGATAGGCGCACGGTGAAGTCACCGCCGATGAAAACATATCAATTATGCTCCTTTAAAGTTCGGATAGGGAGAGGTTCCCACGTTGCGCCCTAATGTGGATCTTCCTAAAAAATTCATGTGGGGAGAAAAACAAAATGTATGATCCTTCTAAAAAAAAAAATGGTGGAAATTGCCAATCTTGCATTGATAACATGCTTCCTAGCTGAGTCAACAGCATGTGGTGGAGACAGAGGACAAAACCAAAGAGAACTGCGAACCAAGAGAGGAAGGAGAGAGGAAGGGACCAGAGATTCTTAGTGCCGAAACAAGCATCTTTCCCTTACATGAGCTAATTGTAAAAACAGACCATTTCGAAAATGCAGCTGTTATGTACTTAAAGAACTGCAGCTGGGAGAATCGCTTTGGAGTTTTCTTCTGCTATCAGAGACCTCGAGAGATACTTAATAAAGAGAATCCAAAGGGCAGAGTCTGGGGTGATTGCGCATGTGTTGGGGGGGGGGTGTTGTTGTGTTGTTTTGTGCTAATGTTTGGTATCCAGATGAGAGGAGGAAAGGCCCACCGCTGTGCATTTCCAAATGGATTTCTCCTTCCTCAAATACATTGTGTAGGTTCGTCATCTTTTACTTTTAAGCTCTTTGCTAAACACAATGCACCAGCTGTGGCTCAGTGGTAGAGCATCTGCTTGGCATGCAGAAGGTCCCTGGTTCAATCCCCGGCATCTACAGTTAAAGGCACTAGGCAGGTAGGTGATGTGAAAGACCCTTTTCTGCCTGAGACCCTGGAGAGGTGCTGCCGGTTAGAGTAGACAATACTCAGTTCAATGGACCAAGGGTCTGATTCAGTATAAGGCAGCTTCCTGTGGACATCTCAATGGGATGGGAGGGGGGGGAAATCAAAGATCCTTTTTAGGCAAAACAGCCTAAATAGGGTTGCCAACCTCCAGGTAATAGCTGGAGATCTCCTGCTATTACAACTGACCTCCAGCCTATAGAGATCAGTTCACCTGGAGAAAATGGTCGCTTTGGCAATTGGACTCTATGGCATTGAAGTCCCTCCCCTCCCCAAACCCTGCCCTCCTCAGGCTCCGCCCCCAAAACCTCCCATCCGTGGTGAAGAGGGACCTGGAAACCCTAAGCCTAATTCATTTTTTGCTTGTTTGTTTTATTTGATTTTTCATTTGGGCCTGAAGAAGGATTCAGATAGTAGCTTATGTTTAGGCGTGTGGTCCCTCCGCTCCTCTGACCGGTTTCACGCTGGGGCCAAGTCATGGCGGGGTTCCTTTGAGCTTCAATTGCCTCGTGCAGAATCTCAAAGTGTCTCTCCATGTGCAAGGGGGTTAATGTTTGTTATTTTGATGCACTTTTTAAAATCCTGCCTCCAGGGAACAGTATTTCAGTGGGAGTTGAGTGTAATTGCTCGATAATACAGCTGCTCTGTCTTATTTTAAATGAGTAACGCTGGAGTCATAATTGATGCTACCACGCATGTGTAAACTGGGGCTATTCCTTCATGGGGCCACAGATGTTCGGCGTTTGCAGATTTAAGCCTCTAGGTTTTCAAACATGGTGCTGCATTGTTTTGTAAATAAACGGGTTGCCAATCTCCCGGACTGGTCATGGCAATCCCAACAGATGCGTGACACCACCTTTCCAGACATGACGGCCAGCCCGAATCGCCACTGAAAGGGCTCCTATCTCGTCCCGCGAAACAGGCAGCCAAGGAACCACGGCCAGGTCAACCCCTCCTGTGAACCAGAGGGAATCCATTTTCCTGTGCGCCTGTTCCAGCAGAAGCCACCTCGCAGGGAATTGTCAAGCACGTAATCGTCGCCAATACCCCCGCCTCTCCCCGCATCATCTGCATGATTGATGGCCCATCGGAAAGCATCGAGATAGCAGTAACGGAGGATCGCTTCCCCGGCTATGCAAAGTGACCCGCCCCAGACCCAGCTGTATGTGTCTTTGTTCCAGCTCATTAATCCCATCTACAAACGACTCCCAGTCCTCCCGGAATTGCGCAAATCAGTAGGAGTAGAATAGTTTGCCTCAATTGCCCTTTTGCCCCACCCCGGCAGCCGACCATTAGTGTTATTATCACCTTTTGTTTCACAACGGGAACTATGAAGGGGTAATGTCATCACCCCACCCCCAGGAAAAGGTATAATTGGGGTCTCCTTAGTCTATACCTTACCTTAGGTCTTCCCCTTGCATACTTGCTGTCGCTCTGTTGGTTTGCAGCCTGACCACGCTCCCCGGGAACCCCTCTTCCTCTCCCTGCTTTCCCAGTATCTTAGCCCACGGAACCCCGGACGTCTCCGCTTCTGGACCAGGTGCAGTATTACCCGTTTTCAGAGGGCCTGCCACATTGGCAAATGTCTCTATACTACTCTCTTTAATTCCTAGGCTCTGTGTGTTGTTGTGTACATGTTATTTGAGTGTCTGTGTACATACGATTAATAAGTAAAATCCTTGAAACTAAAACCATTGACTCCGCTTATTCTTTGAATCACGGTTTGGACTCTCGTAGACACAGGTTAGATTCTGCAGGTTATGTCCAGTGCCGGTTATTGAATGCTAATTCCCCCATATAAATATTCATAACCGAGCATTTTGGCTAACAGAACGGGGTTTTTCCCCCCTCTCGTTTATATATGCTCTAGATTATGTATAATTGATGGCCTGCATTTACTGACATGGGTGGTATACAGATGTAAATGTTATTATAGCTTTTATATTTTATGTTCTCTCTGAACTATCATTTTGTCTTTGAATAATATTCCTGTTCTGGTTTTTCTGGGGGGGTGCATGTGCAGAAGCACGCTGGGCTGTCCTATATGTGTGCGTTATCTCTAAACGGGAATATGAATTGGATATTGCACGTCATATATTTCTTAAAAGTAATTTGGAATTTTTAGGGTACAGGATTGACGGTGACTGATAGGCTGCCCAGATGAGCTATACCCTGTTGAAAATAACCGCGCCAGAACATGCCTACATCTGTCTAACCTCATAATTCACTTTCACATTGGGTTATGGATGTCTGCATTTGGAGAGTCTATCTCCCCTTCAGGTATTATTTCAGCCCTTTGAGATAATAAGGAAAGTTTAATTGCGTTGTTAATTGATTTTTTGCACAACATTATTACCTTGATTGATTGCCGAGTTGATGAAAATGTTAGACACAGGCGGCGTAAAGTAGCAGCCCTGGAAAGGAGTGGGAGCCTTGCGGAGAATAGATAACCTTGGATGTTAAGAGCTATATCCTTCAGATATGTCTTCCCTTGACATATTGATGGCCCTTGAAAAGGGAAAAGCTGATTGTATGCAGAATGCAATCATTAAACCCACTTCAGCCGGCTCTTGATTAATTTGTTTTTTTTCCTGAAGGATCTAGTTAAAGAGAAGGCCTCCCCGGTAACAACAGCCGCCGTTTCCCAACGATTGCCGGAGGATTCTTTAACCCTCTGCGAGTAGGAATGGCGGCCCGGGGGGGGGGGGATGATGCTACACTCTTCTCGTGTCAGGTCCTTTCCCAAATCTTACAGTACCTGAGGCAAAACGAACGAATAAATAAATCCACATTGCAGGGTTGCTAGCCTCCAGGTGGGGTAGGGTTGCCAGGTCCCTCTCCGCCACTGTTGGGAGCTTTTGGGGGCGGAGCCTGAAGAAGACGGGGATTGGGGAGGGACTTCAATGCCATAGAGTCCAGTGGCCAAAGCGGCCATTTTCTCCAGGTGAACTGATCTCTATCGGCTGGAAGTCAGTTATAATGGCAAGAGATCTCCAGGCTAGTACCTGGAGATTGGCAACCATAAGGTGGGGATTGTTCTCCTGGAATTACTACAGGTCTCCAGACTACAGAGATCCGTTCCCCTGGAGATAGGGTTGCCAGCTCTGGGTTGAGAAATACTTGGAGATTTTGGGGGTGGAGTAGGGTTGCCACGTCCCTCTTCGCCACCGGTGGTAGGTTTTTGGGGCGGAGCCTGAGGAGGGCGGGGTTTGAGGAGGGACTTCAATGCCATAGAGTCCAGTTGCCAATTGATTAATCTTCCTCAGAATAGGATGTGGACTGCTCAGTGGCTAGTTCACACGTAAGAATGAGAGAAGTTCATGTCCTATTCTGAGCAGATTAATCATCGAAACAGGAAGATTACCGGATCCCTGTATTCCTACACTCTTGAAACAGGACAAGGGAACTCTACAGCAGCTCTTTATGTCCAAGAACTTATGCTATACAGCAAACAGGTGGATAGCCTTGAAGGCACCTTTACCAGGTTCACACTGTGAACTAAAAGGACCATATTTCTTGGACATTCTTTATTTTTGTACTTTTGTATTTTGTATATGACTGTATTTGGTATACAAGCTGTGTCTTGTTACATGTTTTTGCACTTTGCTGCACTTTCTTGATATATTTATAACAACGCTCACCCTTGCATATTACTTGTTGTTTGGCCATTCTGTTGTTCCTTATCTACTACCTGGCAGTTGGCAACCCTAGGTATAAGCTTTCGAGAGACAAAGGTCCCCCTTATGCCCTAAGAATCTTGTTGGCCTCTAAGGTGCTGCTGAGCTCAAATCTAGCTGTCCTACCGCAGACCAACATAGCCCCGCCCTCTGGGACTGTTTTCAGGGCAGTCGTCCATAGATCTGAGTCTTCAAATCGAGTGACAAAAGATGACATTCTAGCACAGAGCTAATTGACAAATTAAAAACTAACAAGACACTGGAACGGGCTGGCACACACCCAAGCGTTCTCAATCAACTCAAACGTGAAATCCCTGATCTTCTAATGAAAACAGGCCTTTTGTCACTAAAATCAACAGGAGGATTGGAATAGAGCAAATGTAATTCTGTTTGGGTTGGGATTTGGGGGGGTTGAAATGGGGAGCTAGGAAATTACATGCAGTTACACTAATGGCTGTTTTGAGTAAACCGGTGGCAAGTTGGGCAGGGGATTAGACTAGATGACCCTGGTGGTCCCTTCCAACTCTATGATTCTATACGTTTTAATAAAGATAGGATTATTTAGCGTGCAGAGGGGCAAGCCCTACAGAACAATACCCAGAACGGATTCTGCAAAGGGAAATCTGGGTGCTCGAACTTTTTTTGTGGTCTTTGAGAGTGAAGAAAGGCAATGAATGTACTTCCAAAATTTTTGATATAGTCCTTTGTGAAACGCGCTTGAGTAAACTTGGAGTTAATCCATCAAGTGGATTTGGATTAATAAACGAACCAACAATAGGAAGTGGATAGAGGGAATTTTTTTCTTTTTAATATAATACCATCATCTGGGTCACCCGGTGAAGGTAATAGGCAGTACATTTGGGAGACACAAAAGGGAGTACTACTACAGACAGCTTAAAGGGGGACTAGACATGGGAGAACAGATCCATCAATGACTCTATGAAACCTCCTTGCTCAGAGGCAGTATACCTTGGAGTATCAGTTGCTGGGAGGCTTCAGCAGGGGAAGCCTTGGCCTCCAAACAACAAGGGAAGCTTTGCCCTGCTTATAAGTGTTACGGATACCGTGGACTGCCAAAAAAACAAATCAGTGGGTTCTAGATCAGATCAACCTGAACTGACCCTAGAAGCTAAAATGATTAAACTGCGGCTATCGTATTTTGGTCACGCCATGAGGAGACAAGAGTCACTGGAAAAGACAGTCATGCTAGGAAAAGTTGAGGGCAGCAGGAAAAGAGGAAAACCCAACAAGAGATGGACTGACTCAATAAAGGAAGCTACAGCCCTCAGTTTGCAAGACCTGAGTAAGGCTGTCACAGACAGGACATTTGGGAGGACTTTGATTCATAGGGCCGCCATGAGTTGGAAGCGACTTGATGGCACTTAACACACATGAATATTCTTGTGATATCTGCTTGCCCGTCGCTGGTACATATGAATCCATGTGTCATTCAGGCAGGGTTCTTCTTAGGTTTGCTTCAGCATTCTGCTGTTGGGTGAAATTGGGTGGGAATCTGTCGTCCCACGTCTTACCAATTTCTTCACCAGTCTCGGACTCCCAACATGTTGGTGAGAGGCACTCGATACCCACAATACAACCTGAAAAACAACTTCGGTTGAATGGGCTTTGTGGGTCCCAGGTAGGGGGTTGTGTGGAATCTCACCCTGAGAAAGTTTACTCATCCCCTTCTCTGTGCATTCTGCAGGAGCCAACGTGGTGTAGTGGTTAAGAGCGGTGGTTTGGAGCAGTGGACTCTGATCTGGTTTCTCCACTCCTCCACATGAAGCCTGCTGGGTGGCCTTGAGCTAGTCTCAGTTCTCTTGGAGCTCTCTCAGCCCCACCTACCTCACACGGTGTCTGTTGTGGGGAGGGGAAGGGAAGGTGATCGTAAGCCGGTTTGATTCTTCCTTAAGTGGTAGAGAAAGTTGGCATATAAAAACCAACTCTTCTTCTTCTTCTTCTTCTTCTTCTTCTTCTTCTTCTTCTTCTTCTTCTTCTTCTTCTTCTTTTCTTTCATCCAAGCAGGACTTCCAGATTCACCTCAGAAGTTCTCCCGCTGATTAAATTTAGTGGTTTTTCTACTCTGAAAGAAAAATACTCTGATTTGTGCTACAAAACTTCATCCCCTGTTTGCTGTTTTCAGCTTTTCATGCTGATAAATGGCAGGTGAGTTTGTTGAGCCTACCAGAAATTTAGGTTTCTGGGCCACAAATCGGAAAGCGTTAAAATGCATAAATGCAAACCGTGGATCATTATGGAACATAAAATGGGGCTGCGAAGGAAGCAGACAGGATTGTTTTATTGGTCCTACAGAATATTGAGTCTGTCACCGTTCGGGTCTCTTCATTTGACAAATTAATGCTGCCCTCTAGTGGTCAAGGCCTTTACTTCAGAGACCTCCTTAAGCGTGGTGGGAATAGATCTGTTAGACCTCTGGGAAGCACCGCTTGCCGTTCTTAAATACATTCAGATCAATGGGACTTCTTTCCAAGCCGGGGGTTTCGGATTAGTGGTGCTAATTATTAATGGCAAATTTGAACTCTCCAGAGTATACCAGAACGCAGGGGTCATCTGCTGAAGCTGGAGGGAGAGAGATTCAGAACTGATAAAAGGAAGTATTTCTTCACACAACGCATAGTTAAAATTGCGGAACTCCCTGCCACAGGATGTGAATCTTTCAACCTGGACTTTCTGCATGCTTAGTGTGCGCTCCACCACTTCACTATGGCCCCATCACCAATAGTATGCCATTATCTTAAAACTGTTTATTTTGAATTTTTGTACGCCACCTGTTCAAATACCTGCTTGAGGCTGCTCACAACATGGAACAAGGTAAAATTGTGGAAATATAAACTCATTAAAATTAACCAGCCGTTAAAACCCCAGCCAATAAAAACCAAGAGCATAAAACAGCATAGTAAGCCCGTGGAAAAACAACATAAAAAGCATTTCTAGAGATCCTTTATCTTTGGTTCTTGTAGGTTATCCGGGCTGTGTAACCGTGGTCTTGGAATTTTCTTTCCTGACGTTTCGCCAGCAACTGTGGCAGGCATCTTCAGAGTAGTAACACTGAAGGACAGTGTCTGGACACTGTCCTTCAGTGTTACTACTCTGAAGATGCCTGCCACAGTTGCTGGCGAAACGTCAGGAAAGAAAATTCCAAGACCACGGTTACACAGCCCGGATAACCTACAAGAACCAATGAACTCTGACCGTGAAAGCCTTCGACAATATCCTTTATCTTTGTTCATTTTTACGACAACCCTCATCGGCAGAGATTCCCATTCTAGTGTCAGTAGAAGCGAGGCCAAGACGCAGCCATTTCTGTTAGGCCATGCTGGGAGGATTGAAATGACGACAGTTGAGTTGTATTCTGGCCCCAAGGGGCTCATGTTTAGGGTGCCCAGTTCCAGGTTAGGAAATACCTGTAGATTTGGAGGGTGGAGCCTGAGACGGGCAGAGTTTGGGGAGGGACTTCAGTGGGGTATAATGCCACCTTCCAAAGCAGCCATTTTCTCCAGGGGATCTGGTCTCTGCCTCCTGGAGATCAGTTGTAATAGCGGGAGATCTCTAGCTGCCACCTGGAGGTTGGCAACCCTACCCGTGGTTCATTGCATACCCGGGGAGAAACAGTTTCCGTCTACTTCATCTCTACTGAGGCTTCATCAGCTCTGAGTACCAAAACTATATGGAGGAGCTAGAAGGGATTTCAAAGAAAAGCTCCGGGAATGGGGGGGAAAGGCCTAGAAAACAAACTCTGCTTGCATTTAACCAATAAAATTCAGTGAAGGGTGGAGATGAATGAGAATTTTCAATTATTATAAAGAGTGCCCAAAGCAAAATAGCTTGTTTACTGAACAGCAGCTTTCTGTCTTTTCAGATATAAAGCTGGCGTTTAAACGTGGCCTGCAACATGGAACCTGCTTTTAGTGTTTACGTGTGGGTTTTCCCTCTACATTTCTCTCTATCTTTCTGGGGGGGAAAGGGGCACAGTATCTTACACACTCCTAAATTGGGGTGCAGTCCAACTGAGAGTCAAAACCTGCAAGTTCACACAGCAAGCGTCTGCTGTTGGCAAAAAAAAGGCAATAGAAGTAGATTTCCTGGAAGATGTAGCTGGCATGGTCTTTTGGGGGACGAAAATGCTGACACGAGGACCTGAAGTCCAGTGGTTTTTTTAGAAGATATTGAACAGCTTGTGAATTGCTTTAAGGTTAGGGTTGCCAGGTCTCTCTTTGCCACCGGCAGGAGGTTTTTGGGGCAGAGCCTGAGGAGGGTGGGTTTGGGGGGGGAGGGACTTCGATGCCATAGAGTCCAATTGCCAAAATGACCATTTTCTCCAGGGGAATGGATCTCTATTGGCAGGAGCTCTCCAGCTAGTACCTGGAGGTTGGCAACCCTATTTAAGGTATGAGAGGGTGATACCTAAGGTAGAATGAGCAGACTTAGTGAACCATTGAAAAAGCGATTGCTTTCTATATTAATTTGGGCCCGATTAGCAAACTGGTTGTCAGTGTTAACTTGCCAATAGGAGGAGAATTTTACCATGCATCCCCAGCTATTGAGAAATCTGAGAAAAGATAATATTATCCTAAGTGCTTGGTGGGATATTGCAAATGACTGTGTTACCAAATGCACATTATGGAAAATTACCACGGTATCCACATGTAACACTGGGGTAAAGAGAGATGACCATTTACCAAATGGTAACTTGCTTAGGTAAGCACCGTCAAGTCGCAGCCGGCTTATGGCGACCCAAGCAAGGGGCTTTCAAGGCAAGTGAAAAGCAGAGGTGGTTGGGCATCGCCTTCCTCTGCAGAGCCTTCCTTGGTGGTCTCCACTCCCAGTACTTAGCTTCTGAGATCTGACAAGATCGGGCTCTACCATGCTGACTTCCCTGGCAAGTTACCATTTGGAAAACTGTAATCAGTTGCCACCCTTTCCCAGCTTGATCAGTTTAGAAGGTTCTGTTCTTGATAAGATGAAAACATTAATGTCACCTATGTTGTAATCATCATCTTTAAAAAAAAAGAAAAAGTGGGAAAGATGTGCAAAGTCCTTCTGCTAAGCTTTTTCGCACCCAGAGCAACCAGCCAGTTAAATGCTTTAAAGTAATATACTCTTCCCTGTCTAGGAGTAGATCTGCAAGGCAGCATATGCCTAGATCAAAGGTCACCATGTCACTGTCAATCTAGGAAGAAGAGGTTCTATTACTTTTTTCTCTTTCCAAACTAAGTATGACATCTAGAGAACAGGGTGTTTGTTCCGCTGACCGGGCCTGCAAAATGGCTCTGAGACCCGTTTTTTAAAGACTGTCAACCTAATAGTTCCTTAACATGTTAAAAGACTTTAAAATGTATCTCAGCCTGGGTGCCTTTTAAAGTAACTTGTAGTTTGTGGCCTGACTTAGATCAGAGTGACATTATCCAGTCCTGGCACAGTCCTGGCACAATTATTAAAATCAGCTTGGCTGCTTATTTCCAGGGACTTGGACAAATACCTCAGCCCCGCCGCCTTCCTACCATTCCTCTCAGTAAAGTCCATCTAGACATTAGGAAGAATTTTCTAACAGTCTGAGTGGTTCCTCAGTGGAACAGGCTTCCTTGGGAGGTGGCGAGCTCTCCTTCCCTGGAGGTTTTGAAGCAGAGGCTAGATGGCCACCTGTCAGCCATGCTGATTCTATGAATTTAGGCAGTTCATGAGAGGGAGGGCACCTTGGCCATCTTCTGGGCATGGAGTAGGGGTCACTGGGGGTGTGGGGGGGAGGTAGTTGTGAAATTCCTGTGTTGCACAGGGGGTTGGACTAGATGACCCTGGTGGTCCCTTCCAACTCTATGATTCTTATTGTCGAAGGCTTTCACGGTCAGAGTTCATTGGTTCTTGTAGGTTATCCAGGCTGTGTGACCGTGGTCTTGGTATTTTCTTTTCTGACGTTTCGCCAGCAGCTGTGGCAGGCATCTTCAGAGGAGTAACACTGAAGGACAGTGTCAAGTGTGTAGGAAGAGTAATATATAGTCAGAAAGGGGTTGGGTTTGAGCTGAATCATTGTCCTGCAAAAAGTATCACAGGTAATGTGCTAATCAATGTCGTGTAAGTATCAAGATAATGTGCTAATGAGGGTGTGGTATGTTAATATGGAACCATTGTATCCTGAAGTGATCTGTTAATGTGTGAAATCCAAAGCTAATCTGCATGGCTATTGAGGATTGTAGTCTTTGTTAGTCTGGAGGTTTTCAGGACAGGAAGCCAAGCCTCCTCCTCCTCCTCCTCCTCCTCCTCCTCCTCCTCCTCCTCCTCCTCCTCCTCCTCCTTCTTCTTCTTCTTCTTCTTCTTCTTCTTCTTCTTCTTCTTCTATCTTGATCTATCCTGGAAGTTCTTCGCAGCTTACATTTCCCTTGAAAGAACATTTCAAATCCCCATGTCTCAAGACCCTCCTAAAATGTCCCCAGCTTTTATTGGAGGGACATTACTGCCCTCCAGTTGTAGACGTAGCCATACACTTAACCACTAAAGAATGCTTTTGCGCCTCTTGAGTTCAATTTACGCCATATGTGAACATTTTTTAAAAAGAAACATAGGAGGTGTTACATCCACAATTTAACAAAACAACAAGTGAAAACATTCCCAAGCTCTAGTTTGGGGTCAGATTCACACTTTCCCCCGGCTGCTCTGGGAATGTGCGTCTCCTGAGACCACGTGGGCAAGACTGATGCCATAGTGCCTCTCCTTCTGAGTTGTCACCATTTTGGCCAAGTGATACTGGGATGGGAAGAAGCTACATCATGGGCAAAGCAAAGTATGAATTTGGCCTAGTCAGTTGCAGCATTCTGGAGGAGGCTGAAACAGCATTTCCTTGTTTTGAGAACACAAAATCAGAAAACCAAAGCTGTAAGAGAACCAGTGCTTCTAAGGGGGTGATTGTTACGGTTGCCAACCTCCAGATGGTGTCAGGAGATCTCATAGACTCATAGAGTGGGAAGAGGACATACAGACCATCTAGTCCAACCCCCTGCGTAACGCAGGATCATCCTAGAGCAACCCTGACAAGTGCTTGTGCAACCTCTGCTCAAAGACTGCCAGTGAGGGGGAGCTCACCACCTCCCTTGGTGGCTGATTCCACTGTTGAACAACTCTTACTGTAAAAATGTTTTCCTAATATCCAGCGGATACCTTTCTGCCTATAATTTATATCCATTATTGTGAGTCCTGTCCTCTGCTGCCAACAGTTTTTAAAGGTAGCTCACTCATGCTGGTAATCAAGTAGCTGTATTGTGTATTAATTGAACCTTCGGAACCATCTTCATAGGGCATTTTTCCATGGCATGGGAAGACATACAGTGTTTTCACTCCAAGCATCAGGTGGAGCTAGGTAGCCAACCAGAATGGCAAAAGGCCACAATTTCCACCTTACCATCCAACAGTATCTCCCATCTAGGAACCTGCCCCTCTATTTTTTCTTGCTGAAGCATTGTTCATTTGAGACTGTTGCTCCAGAAGTTCAGACCAGAAGCAACAGGTTGAAATTAAATCAAAAGAGTTTCCTTCTAGACATCAGGAAGAATTTTCTAACAGTTAGAGCAGTTCCTCAGTGGAACAGGCTTCCTCGGGAGGTGGTGAGCTCTCCTTCCCTGGAGGTTTTCAAGCAGAGGCTAGATGGCCATCTGTCAGCAATGCTGATTTTGTGACCTTAAGAAGATGAGGAGAGGGAGGGCACCTTGGCCATCTTTTGGGCATGGAGTAGGGGTCAGTGAAGGTGTGTGGGGGGTAATTTGGAATTTCCTGCATTGTGGAGGGGATTGGACTAGATGACCCTGGTGGTCCCTTCCAACTCTATGATTCTAAGATACCCGAAGACCCCTTTGTTTGGAATAATTTCAAAAAAACACATGCAAAAAGTGACAACAGGAAAGTTCCATAACATTAAACGTTGAATAAAACTTGACCCAGTGACATAATCTCACAACTTGAAAAATACCCACTTTTCTCTCCCTAGGAAGCATACCCAGAATACTACTGACTTGAATAATACATGCCTGATTCAGGGTGGGGGGGGGGAGACTTTTTTAAAAAAAACCTTGTTTCAGTATGCATGCATGTATTTATTTATGGGAATAATTGGGTCTCCCTCGGTGTGCACCCCAGCTCTGAAAGGTCTATCGTGCTGACATTACAATGTAGTGTTCAACTGAGACTGATCTCTCGGCGTATGCGAGCGATTGCAAGATTGTTACTTACCCGGTATAATTAGAACATCCATTCCGCAGAGGGAAAACATTTAAAAGATAAAGAGTGTGTTTAAAAATGAATCTTCCCAATGCAATTTTTTCATAATTATAGTTTTAACAGCTTATGGTGATGGTGGAAGCGGCTACTTAAGAAAAATTAGGAGCCTCATTTGGGGGAAGATGATCCCTCAAGAGGCCTCCTGGTGCCATATTTCAAGAGCCCGAACAGATAGCTCGTTCCAAATGGCGCTCGCGGCTTTTGATGCATTGGAAGTATACTTAGCTTATTATGACCAGTGTTGGATATTTTAATTAAAAACGCCACATATGTCATGAAATGTGGTGGTCTGGTTCTCTCCTGGAACACACATTTTTTGGGATTATTTTATGTGGATGTGACTGAGTGAAGACGTCACTGACACATGCGGCAACATGGGGTGTGGGGGTAGTCCCGTTACAGAGATAAAAGCGGGACATTTCTTAGGTGTGCGCATGTGGTGCGTCCGATCAAATGCTCTTACGCAGAACCCCCTATCATTTTCACAGTTTCTGCAATTGCAAACGGGGAGGTGGGTACGTGCGAATATCGACGAAAAGAGGGTGAATCGCTGTCGCCTCATTAGAATTATAAGGAAGCCCGTTGTTTTACAAATAACCTTCACGGTAAAGTCGCGCGGCGCCGTTTTCAGCTGTGCTTTTATCGGGGCCCTCGGAGAAGAAGCGTGTCCACAAATCCACCCGGCAATCGAATCGCAGCTGCGCGCCTTGGTAAGGACTCTCGGTGAAGACAACACTTTGTTAATTTAAACAATTGCAGGCTGCAGGAGTTAAAAGGGGGGGGGAATGAATTCAGCTGACTTTAACTGTCACTAGCCCGAGCACCTTTATCCCCAGGCGAGCGGCGGCGGCAGCTGGATTCCATTCCTCGCTGCCAGACTGTCCGACATCTTTGCTGAACGTCCCAGGAACTGAGCGCCTTTCCTTTCAGGATTTTTATTCAAGGTGACAGCTCCTCACACTTAAGCGTTCAGATCACCTCAAGTAGCCGAGATCTCAGTGAAAACGAGAGCGCTTCTGCGGCAAACTCCAAATTTAGATTGACTGAGGTTATCCTTAGGCCTCTAGGACCCAGGCCTCCCTGACAGAAGAGGCCTGCCAGGAACTTTAAAACTACCGTGGAGTTTGTAATGATGTCTGGGGAGGAATCTTCCGCGGGAAGCGCGGAGGATACGATAAGTGATAGGAAAGGATGTCAGGTTTCGTTAGGGCCGGAGACAGTGTTAGAAAATACGTGGCATAATATGGCACCGGTATCTCTGTCAGCATCTCTGTTTTCTGTCACCACGCACAATTCCTGGCCTGTCTGTAGCCCTGACAGTGTCTTTTCAGATCAGGCTATTGCCAGCCCAAAGCCTCGCTCCGCGCGCCGCCGCCAGATAGCCCCCTTTTGTTTGAAGCCTGCCCTTTTTTGTCATTACCGTACTTGATGTCTATTTAAGATCGGAGGGTGAATGCAGTATCTGTTTTCCTGTCAAGAGATCATTGACAATATTAATACCTCATGTCCTTGCCTCATTTTCCAAGCGCTGACACCTTGCTGCAGTCTCCGGCATTCATCAAGCCACGCTCACTTGCCGGGGCCTCCGCAAACGGGCTCGGTCCCAGTCGCCGGGAAACACGACAGCCCTCGCAATGCGGCTTTTCTAGCGAGGCCGTCCGCCGAAGGAGCCTGAGGAAGGCCGTTAAGGGAAAACAATGAAGGGGCATTAAAATATATACTGCATCGCCTTTACGTTTCGACTCCTAAAAACCTACAAGTCCTTCCAGCCATATTAAAGAGAGTAGGGATGGCCTGGATCTCAGAAGCTAAGCAGGGTCAGCCCCGGTTAGTATTTGGATGGGAGACCATCAAGGAAGTCCAGGGTTGCTGTGCAGAGGAAGGCACTGGCAAACCACCTCTGCTAGTCTCCTGCCATGAAAACCCCAAAAAGGGGTCGCCATAAGTCGGCTGCGACTTGAAGGCACTTTGCACACACACACACACACACACACACACACACACACACACACACACACACACACACACAGAGTGATATTCTCACAGGGCACGGGGCGAAGACATTCTGAGGCAGGGGTCCCCAGCCATTTTGAGTCGGTGGGCGCCTTTTGCATTCTGGCACAGCGAGGTGGGCGGAGCTACAAGATGGCTGCGCAAGGGGGCGGAGTCAGGCATACAAGGGCTGGCCATGCTTTCCCTTCAGCCTTACAGTGAAGATCCTTGTGCCGTGGTGGCAGATAGTGCTGAAGCAGCATGTTTTTTTAAAAAATGTGCACATCTCCAGTAGTGAAGAAGAGTTGTTGTTTTTTATATGCCGACTTTCTCCACCACTTAAGGAAGAATCAGACCAGCTTACAATCACCTTCCCTTCCCCTCCCCACAACAGATCTCCAGCTATTACCTGGAGGTTGGCAACCCTACGGCTGTGCCTTCCTTGACTGAGTCAATCGGGCCTTCCTCTTCTCCTGCTGCCTTCAACTTCTCCTAGCATTCTTGCTAGTTTTTAAAAGCTTTTCTATATTGTTTTAATTTAATTGTATTGTGTGCATTGTTGTAACACACTTCATGGTTTTGAGGAAGCGGAGTAAAAATATTTGCATAAATGATAATTCTGCCAGGAAACTCGTTGGGCGACCGTGGGCCGATCGCTCTCTTGGCCTGACCTACCACACAGGATTGTTGTGGGGATCGTTGGGGGGAAGAATAGGGTTACCATCTCCAGGTTGAGAAATACCTGGAGATTTTGGGGGTGGAGCCTGAGGAGGGTGGGGCTTGGAGAGGGGAGGGACTTCAATGCCATAGAGAATAGGGTTGCCAGCTCCAGTTTGGGAAATACCTGGAGATTTTGGGGGTGGAGCCTGAGGAGGGTGGGGCTTGGGGAGGGACTTCAATGCCATAGAATCCAATTGCCAAAGCAGCCATTTTCTGCAGGTGAACTGATCTCTATCGGCTGGAGATCAGTTGTATTAGCAGGAGATCTCCAGCTAGTACCTGGAGGTTGGCAACCCTAGGGGAGAAGTCCATGTACAAGTTCCCTGGAAGAAGGCCAGGGTAAAAATATAGAGATCTCTATGATAGTGATGGCAGTTCTTTGGCTTTTCTTCCCAGAATTTGGCATTCAGAAGAGCTGAAACAAATTTACTGTTTGAAATTCCCCATAATATTCTGTTCTGTGAATTGTGATATGAAGTATTGGTCAAAAATTCCATGAATGCTCAAGTATTTTTTGGCTTCATCCATTTTTGATACCTGTTTTTTGACATCCTGTGCTATTAGAGAGTTGATTACGACAGTTTTTAGAAGTTATTGTTTATTTAGCACTTGATAATATTTAACAGCTGGTATCTGACAGGATTTGATAGACATATTTACTATCTATATTTGACATTTGGCGGGCAACAGTATTTAATGTTGATTTTTTATATATTGGATATGACTTATTATATAATATATGACAACGTTTGAGAGATGACAGTGGTCCACTTGAGATTTTGCATTTGATACCTGCCAAAATTATCAAAAGACGCCCCAAAGTCAGATTTATTAATATGGCAAAGCCATTAAAATATTCATATCAATTACAAGGTAGAATTAAAAGATACAGTATCTAAAACTATGGAATATACGATCCTTAAATAAATAAATAAATAAATAAATAAGCTAAAAAACTCAGATTAATATAACATTTTCCATTTTAGGTTAGATTGCCAAGCCCCCGCTTTGTCTGACGAATCTTGTATATTGTAGCACAGAATTTAGCTACTTGTTTCACCGTCCGGGCTGACCCTTCCCATAGGAAATTCCTCAGCCTCCCTTCCTCAGAGCTGTCCTTTGTTAGATTAGGGAGAAGGGAAATTAGCTTAAGTCTAAAACACTTGAATTTTGGTCTATTATTTCAAATTAACAATTCAAACAAACAAAATCAGAATTGGTTTGGAATATTTGAGAATATTTATTTCAGCCCTAGAATAAGACACACTACTTCAAATCATGGATGTGTTAAGTGCCGTCAAGTCGTTTCCGACTCCTGGCGACCCTATGAATCAACGTCCTCCAAAGTGTCCTATCTTTGACAGCCTTGCTCAGGTCTTTCAGATTGAGGGCTGTGGCTTCCTTTATTGAGTCCATCCATCTCTGGTTGGGTCTTCCTCTTTTCCTGCTGCCCTCAACTTTTCCTAGCATGATTGTCTTTTCCAATGACTCTTGTCTTCTCATAATATATCCAAAGTACGACAGCTTCAGTTTAGTCATTTTAGCTTCTAGGGTCAGTTCGGGCTTGATTTCATCTAAAACCCACTGATTTTTTTTTTTTTTGGCGGTCCAGGGTATCCGTAACCCTCTCCTCCAACACCACATTTCAAAAGAATCTACTTTCTTCCTATCAGCTTTCTTCAATGTCCAGCTTTCACACCCATACATAGTAATCGGGAATACGATGGCCTGAATTAACTTGATCTTGGCGGCCACTGACACATCCTTACACTTAAGAATCTTTTCTAGCTCCTTCATGGCTGCCCTTCCCAGTCTCAATCTCCTCCTGATTTCTTGGCTGCAGTCTCCCTTTTGGTTGATGATGGAGCCAAGGAATAGAAAATCTTGAACAATTTCTGTTGTTCCAGTACCAGTAGTAACCACTTATTCAGCTATCCTCCATTGATTTATCTTTTCCTTAAAAAAAAATGCGGACATCGACAGAACTTGTGCTAGCAAATGACACAGTGTTCGAATGATGCTCCATGTTCTGTCCCAAACATCTCATGATCAAGCGCTTGCAGACTTGGGTCTGTTTTGGTCTTGGTGAAAGCAGCTTCAGATTAATGGCCCAGATCAGATTATGCTTTCTTTCTGGCCCTCTCCCTCCCATGAGAGGAGGACTACGTTTAAGAACATAAGAAGATCAGAAAAGCCCTGCTGGATCAGACTGTGGTCCATCTAGTCCAGCATCCCATCTCACACAGTGGCTAACAAGTCCTTCTGGAGGGACAACAACAGGGCACAGAGGCCGAGGCCTTCATAAGAGCCTAAGAAGAGCCCTGCAGGATCAGGCCAGTGAGGGTCCATCTAGTCCAGCATCCTATCTCACACAGTGGCCAACCAGTTCCTCTGGAGGACCAACAACAGGGCATAGAGGCCGAGGCCTTCCCCTGATGTTGCCTCCTGGCACTGGGATTCAGAGATTTACTGCCTCTGAATATGGAGGTTCCCTTTAGTCACCATGGCTAGTAGCCACTGATGGACCTCTCCTCCATGACTCTGTCTAACCCCCTTTTAAAGCCCTCTGTGGCTGTGGCCATCCCTACATCCTCTGGCAGCAAATTCCACATTTTTATTACTAGCTGTGTAAAGAAGTCTCTGCTTTCCCCATCCTGTTTACTGGGCACGCGCATTGCGCTAGCCATTCCTGCAGAAGCGGAATATTTGAATAGAGGATATAGAATCATCGAGTTGGAAGGGGCCGTACGTCAAGTCCCACCCCCTGCTAAATGCAGGATCAGCCTAGAGCATCCGTGACGAGTGTTTGTCCAGCCTCTGCTTAAAGATTGCCAGCGCATAGTCTTGAAATGTTCCCTCATCACTTACAAACAGGAATCAACTGCATCGTTTAGGCTGACTGTTGGATTTTTCCACATGTACACTGTATTCTTCAGACAAGATGGGTGCTTTCACACATACTGAACAATGCACTTTCAATCTGCTTTCAATGCGCTTCAGCTATAGTTTCAAGTGGATTTTGCCATTTCACACAATGGCCATTTATTCTTGGTAATTAGCAGCATGTTGCAGGCTGAATTGCCCCGCATATTTTTTTTAGTTTTTCATGCTGAACTGTCATTCAGGAAGTGGCTGAGAAGCCGGCGCATACCTGCTTCGCATTTCTTAAGAGTGCCTTTAACGCGACCTTTTGTGTTTGCTCCAGCCCCGCCACGAAAAATCCCCTCAAGGAAGCATGCAAAATCATAGCTGCATGTTAGCTATGCAACCAGCGATTGCTAATGGCTATGCAAAAAAGGAACGAAGGAGCAGGCGAGTGGGGGTGGGGTGGAATTTCTCCTTTTGCATCGGGACCATGAATAGGCATTTTAAAGGTCGCATTTTTAAAAAGAGCTTTGAGCGAGCATCAAAATTTACCCTGCATAAATGGCCAATAAGATCCAGCTACAAAGTGCATTGAAAATGGATTGAAAGTGCATTATTTGGCATATGTGAAAACTACAGATGTCTATGACATGTGGTGCCTCTAGTGGCCAGAGGAGGAGGGCACACAAGAAGAAGATGCGTTGCCTCTCTTGGGCCCAGTGCTAAATTCCCACCCCGAAAGCTAAATCCTCAGCCTTGACTTCTTTCACATTCCTCCCTTTTGCAGTGCATTCTCGTCCGCTCCCAATGCTAAATGCCACCTCTTTTGTCTCCTCTGTGCTGCAGGTGTTCTAGGGAAATGCCGCTACGTCTACTACGGGAAGCATTCCGAGGGCAACCGGTTCATCCGGGACGACCAGCTCTGAGGCATCCGGTGGGCCTGCGACACCGTCCGCGCACCACACACAAAAGCACAAATTGTATCCGCCTCTTCTCTCTCCTTCTCTCTCCTTCTCTCTCTCTCTCTCTTAAAAAAAAAAAAAAAAGCCATGTGTAAACCAAAGTCCTCCAGTACCTTCTGCTGACTTTGCCAGACCTGTCAAAATCATCCTTCTGCTTCAGCCGGAGTAGTCGCACCGAGATTGACATGATTGCCTCTAAGCGGGTCCCATCCACCAGTGTGACGGACAGCTGCGGCGAAGCACCCGGCCTGACAGGAGGAACGCCATGATGGATTGCTGCTCGGAGAAGAGCAGAGGTCACAATTGGGGGGCTCACTGAGCATGCTCAGCTGCTTTTAACAAATACAACACACACACACACACACACACACCAGTTTTATCTGCAGCTTGCCTGTGGAGCGAGAAAGCTCCACGTTTATCGAACAAATCGGCTGCAGTTTTGAGATTTTTCTGAAAGACCCACATTCTTATCTAATATCACTTTCCTCAGGAATTAGGTAGGCACCAGTAGACACACCACAAGCAGGACACACTGGCTTTAGTGTTTCTTTTATTTTGTGGGACACAACAAAAACCATCAGAAGTGTTATGTAAATGCTGGAGAGGGGGGAAATTACTTGATAAACCTTGGGAATGTTTATAGTTATTCCTGGCTTTGTTGGTTGGGGATATTATTATTATTTTTGTTAAGTATTAGGTTTAGGAATAAAAATGCAGGGATATGGGAAAAACAGAAGGGCTATAAAAACAACAGGATTAATTTTGGGAACGGAAAAGAGATTTGAAGAGTCCTTAGTTGTAACTCTTGTAGATCTGAGCCATGTAGATCAGCTAGAGGAACCTTAAGCAGTATCAGTTGCCTCGCTAGTATTAATAACACTCTGGTACATGTGCAAACGAAGTCGCTGCCGCCTCCCGCCATTTTGCTCACTTATTTGTGCGTGATATTTTCAGAAAGGACTGTTGGGACTCTATTTTCACAGGGAACGGAGGACTGGAAATATGAAGCCGGCTGCAGCCTGTGCTCATGTCCATGAAAGCCGTTGCCTCCTGAGGGTGCATGAAGCATTTTCAGCAGCTGTCGTGGCAGAACACGCGGCTTCCGCTGAAAAGAGCAGACCCGTGTTTCCTCCTCCTCGTCTCCCTCCTGTAATGTGAACACCAAAGGGTGCACAGCGGCTTCCCTGCCCTCTGAATTTCCCTGCTCTGCCACTTGCAAGAGAACATGATGAATTCGCATCATGTATTTTAAATTACCGGGGAAGAGAGAAGAGAAGTGGGGTTGCCATTTTTTAAGTGGCAGCCTTGCGCCAGCTGTACCATCGATTGCCGAGGTTAATGGGTTGAGGACATGCTCGCAATGTGGCAAACCTGATTATGTGGCACAACATGAGGGACAGACTAAGTAGCCAGCCTTCTCTTGACTTTTATATTGAAAAGCCATGTTTATATGCACAGCATCTGGTGACCAATCTTTTCTTTGCTTCTTCAGTTGCAGGCCGCCACATAGTTCATCTCACCTGCACTATTCATAAATATGTAGATCTGTACACAGCCTAAGCTGTGAACATAAAGCTCATAGTTCAGAAGGGAGCCATAACTCACATGACTCCTGAGAATGTTCACGCTTTTGACCCACTGTGGCATGCTTCTCTTTCACCCCTTCCACAGCAAATGACTTTCTAGTACGGATCAGGACCAAAAATATGTGCTCATGATGAGACGATCGCATCATGAGCGTACCTGCATTAACTTTATGCATTGTTTTAAAATGTCAAAATGACTCTCAGCATAAGGGGCACATGACGGCGAGAACTGTCCATTATGAGAAGATGGGAAAGGAACTGCCTTGCGATGGGTTCGAAACAAGCCTTGGGAAACTGTTCTGTTAACCGGTTATTAAATGGAATTACGATTAAAGAGAGTGGACTAGGATATGACATTAGTACTGATAAGCGGACTTTGGGAGGAGCAACTTATCTCCTAACCTGTTCGCCCCAAGCAACCGCCATCTGTGCTCGTTTACATTCGACTTTACATTTGATTTAGAAGCGCAAGTACATGTTTTGACCCAGGCAGCAGAGCTGGACGCGGGAGCGCTTGGAATAACCTTGTGTCACATTCAGTCTGGTTACATCTCTCTTCTTGTCTACATCAAGGGCTTTTTAACCCTGCCTCGAACAATAAAACGCACTCGCAAACTGACCGCATGACTTTTGGTTTTTTTCTCCCCCCTTCGCATGTTTGTTTGTTTGTTTTGCTGTCAAGACCATATGCGTCATTTTCTGAAATGTTTTTCCCCCCTCCCTTTCTTTGGAGAGGCAAAAGTATTTTAGGAATGATTGATGGGCCCAGTTCTGCATTGTTCTCATCTTAATTTGTTTGGAGTTCTGTTTCTCACAACGCTGCGAGGAAAGGCTGAGGGAGTTGGGGATGTTCAGTCTGGAGAAGAGCAGGTTGAGGGGGGACAGGATTTCTCTCTTGAAGTATCTGAAGGGCTGTCCCTTAGAGGAGGGCAGGGAGCTGTTCCTGTTGGCAGCAGAAGATAGGACTTGCAATAATGGGTTTAAATTGAGGGTGGAAAGGTACCAGCTGGATATTAGGGGGGAAAATTACAGTAGGGGTTGTTCAACAGTGGATATTAGGAAACATTTTTTGACAGTAAGAGTTGTTTGACAGTGGGATCAGCTACCTAAGGAGGTGGTGAGCTCCCCCTCACTGGCAGTCTTTAAGCAGAGGCTGGACAAGCACTCTTCAGGGATGCTCTAGGCTGATCCTGCATTGAGCAGGGGGTTGGACTAGATGTCCTGTCTGGCCCCTTCCATCACTATGATTCTAGGATTCCTTAAAAAGGTAGAGAGAATCAGCATATAAAAACCAACTACTACTCTTCTTCTTCTCTGGCGGCAACCCTTGTGAGAGCCCGGGAAACCTCTGAGGGGGTGGGATCATCAGTAGTACTGTCCTCATTAAGGGTCTCAATGCCAGACGAGTGTAAAGTTGCCAGGTCCCTCTTCACCACAGGCGGGAGGTTTTTTGGGGCGGAGCCTGAAGAGGGTGGGGTTTTGGAAGGGGAGGAACTTCAGTGCCATAGAGGAACTTCAATGCCATAGAGTCCAATTGCCAAAGAGGCCATTTTCTCCAGGGGAACTGATCTCTGACCACGTCGCTGGCAACCTTAACACCATTTGTGCCACAGGAAGTAATGATGACAAGTCTCCATACCATAGCCATGACAGCGAAGTGGAACCTCCATATCCAGAGGCAGTATACTGCTGATTACTAATTTCCGAGTGAGACCTTACCCTGCCTTTAAGCTTCGTGGGGTCATCTATAGCAAAGCTTCTTAAACTGAGCCTTGTCTCGCGATAATTTGAACGGTGTGCTGATGAAGCCGCCGACGCGGCGGTGAAAACGTCAAGTTAATCCGGGCTGCATTTCACAACCTGATTTGACCATTCCTTTTTGAGTGGACCATTCCCACCGTTTCTCCGAACTACTTACAAGAAACCTTTGGGACTTGAAAATAATTTTTTATAAGGCGTTCTCGAAGACTCCTTGGGAGCCACGTATTTATTGTTCTATTTATTGTTGTTTGTTTGGTTTGCACTATTCTCACTGCACTAAATTGTGTTTGTGTTCTGCATACATGCGTTGTTTTGGTACTTATTTTTTCTCAACTTCCTTCTAGTACCAAGTGCCTTTTTTTCCAGTAATACCTGGAGGTTGGCAGCCCTAGCCGAGGTGGACAGGCTTGGGTTCTTCCTCACAAACCAAGGGAGGGTCCAAGTAGAAAGGAGGAAGTCCAGAATGAGTTCTGTCCCCTCCCGACCTGGACTGACATCTGCAAGAGCTTCAATTAGGGTTGCCAACCACCAGGTACTAGCTGGAGATCTCCTGCTATTACAACTGATATCCAGCCAATAGAGATCAGTTCTCCTGGATAAAATGGCTGCCTTGGCAATTGGACTCTATGGCATTGAAGTCCCTCCCCTCCCCAAACCCCGCCCTCCTCAGGCTCTGCCCCCAAAACCTCCTGCCGATTACAAAGAGGGACCTAACAACCCTAGCTTTAGTCCTGCTCCGGAAAGCCTCCCACCTTGCAGATTTGTTGATTTTTGAGCTGAACCATTGGGTAGTAATTTTGGAATACGAGCTGATCAGTTCGACAAAGCAAAGAAATGATGCAAATACCTGAAGCCGTCCCAGAATCCTGTAAATGTCATTCTACTTTTTTAGATTTTTTTTTTTTTTTTGCTAAGATCAAGTGAGTAAAAGGCAATTTTTCAGAATAACAGAGAATGTCTGGATTTGGATTTTAGTAGTGAGAAAGGAGGACTTTCCACAACGAAATGAGTTGTGCAATTGGTGAGCAGCGCAATGGCAAAATAGCCGCCTGCATTGCGTTTCTAGTTTGAAAGATACCTTTCAAGCACACCAATAGGGGTTTACGACTTCAGACTCCAGAACATGTTTCCTCTCTCTCTCTCTCTCTCTCTTTTTGATCCACAATTTCCCCTTTGGGGGGAAATGTTCTCTCTTTCCTTTCCGTTCCCCTTTGTGTACTTAGCACATTCCTGTGACGAAGGGTAAGGAGAATATTTCTGACACCTATATGGTTTGTGAAAAGGGTGGAGGTGTTTATGGCTTTTTGTTTCCCTGTGAAACTGTCACTCCCTCAACTCTTCCAGACTCTGTTGGTCCAGGGAGAGAGAATTTGTCCTCTATCGTGTTCCCAGGACTTCTGCATAACCAATTAGGCTTGATCTATCTGCAAAGCCTGGTTTTAGAAACTGTAGCAGTCCCAGTCCAGATCAGTGTGTTCTGGGTGGCATGAAATTAGAACAGGGGTAGGGAACCTTTTTTCTGCCAAGGGCCATTTGGATATTTATGACATCATTCGCGGGCCATACAAAATTATCAACTTAAAAATTAGCTTGCTATATTAGGTCAAACAATTAGCCAAGAGGCACGACCGGAAATGGCTCGAAGTGTCTGCCACGTAGAGCGACTTGCTTTTGAGCTCTGCCGTCCCCAGCTGGGCCCAAGAGATTCAGGCAGGGCAGCATCCTTCTGAACTAGAGATAAGCCAGGACCCATGGAGGGCCAGACCAAATGATTTTGCGGGCCTTATACGGCCCCCGGGCCTGACGTTCCCCACCCCTGAATTAGAAGGAGAAGGAGAAGGAGAAGAAGAAGAGGAGGAGGAGGAGGAGGAGACTGCTTTCCTGTATTCATGCCCCCGATTTGCAAACAGTTTATTCCCTGATCATTCAAGCCAATGCATACAGTTTTCCCCAGCCCAGGTTGCTTTGATCCTGGCTGAAATGGGGAATAAAGAAGGGTGAAGTGAGCATGCATAATCGGCCCATGAGTTGGAAGCGACTTGACGGCACTTAACACACTTAACACACATTCCTGCCTCTCCGTGTCAGGGATCCCCAATGTGGTACCTGTTGGCAGCAACACACCCACTGACGTTTTCCCTGGTGCCCACCAAATATTTTTTAGAAAGTGGGTGGGGCCAGGTGGGCTTTTGCCCAGCAAGGCTTCTGATTGGCCATTGGAGGTTTGATTGACTGTGCAGATTTTTTTTTAAAAAAATGTCTTGGCAGCAGCTGCCACCACAACACAAGGATCTTCACTCTACTCTGGAGAACTGGGTTTGATTCCCCACTCCTCCACATGAAGCCAGCTGGGTGACTTTGGGCTAGTCACAGCTCCCTCAGCCCCACCTGCCTCACAGGGTGCCTGTTGTGGAGAGGGGAAGGGAAGGATATTGTAAGATGGTTTGATTCTCCTTAAAAAGATAAAGTTGGCATATAAAAACCAACTCTTCTTCTTCATCTTCGTCATCGTCAGCGTGGTGTAGTGTTTAAGAACGTGGTGTAGTGGTTCTTCAGCATGGTGTAGTGGTTAAGAGCTGTGGTTTGGAGTGTTGGACTCTGATCTGGAGAACCGGGTTTGATTCCCCCACTCCTCCACATGAGTGGCCGATGCTGATCTGGTGAACCAGGTTGGTTTCCCTACTCCTACACGTGAAGCCAGCTGGGTGACCTTGGGCTAGTCACAGCTCTCTTAGAGCTCTCTCAGCCCAACGACCTCACAGGGTGTCTGTTGTGGGGAGGGGAAGGGAAGGCGATTGTAAGCCGATTTAATTCTGCCTTAAGTGGTGGAGAAAGTTGGCATAGAAAAGCCAACTCTACTTCTTCTTCTTTCCAATCCATGTATTTTGTCCCCAGAAAAAAATATTGTGGCTCGTTCACTCCCTCTCGATCACCCTGAAGGAGAATTTTTCCACTGATCCCACCATCAAATTGAAGTATCTCCCACATCCCAGTACTCCCAGAAAGAAATTTGTTCCTTTTGTAAATAGGAATTTTTTTTTTACAGGTTCTGTGCTCTCTTTAAGGAAAATACTTTTCTTTCAAGGTGAAAATCCGTGATAATTACCCTATCTGGTTTCAGTATTTACAGGTGCGGCATTTTGCATGTTCACAGTTAATGGCGCATAATGTTGCTAGACCGCATACTGGAATGGAAGTTGTTATCAAAAACAGATGCTGTATAAATGTGCAATACATTTCTTTGGTAAACAGATAGAATCTGTGTTGTGGGATAAAAACCTTCCCGCATATGACATTTCAGGAATGTGGTCTAAACAAAGAGATTGCTACTACGGCATGGCTTAACGTTTGGCTTCTGCTGAAACCAATGCGCACTAATAATAAGGGGCTGTGTTCTATATTAAAACTATTGGCTAGATGGTACATAACTCCAGAGAGGCTTAAATGTGGTATTATGCTGAGGAAAAAATGGGCAAAAATGAATATTTATTCACAGATGGTGTGAATGTCCTAATACAAAAAAAGGTTTTCGTTTAGGGGTGCATTTCCCATTCCTGCCTGGGAATTAAGATCTCCGAGAGAGACCTTCAGGACCCTCCCATCGATCAAAGTAGCTCATTTTGTGGGTTCAGGAGACAGGGCCTTTTTGGTGGTAGCCCCCACTGTTACGGAACAATCTCCTCAAGGAGGTGTGCCTGGTCCCCTCACTTCTGATCTTCAGAGAGAGCCTCAGGCAGCACCTGAAGGTTGGCAACCCAGGTGGAATTCTAACTCATGAGGAAGGAAGGCCCAGACTAAGGCAACAAATCTGAGGCATTTCGGTGCTTTCTTTCATTTATTTTTCACATATACGCACAACCATTGAATACACTGAAATTTAATTTTCTTTTTTATTTTATTTGCCTAAAACAAGTAAAAGGTTAAGTAAACCCCCCAAGATTCTAATCACTTGTAAGGACCTGTCCTTTACAATATTTTGGTGGGCTGGGCCCCCTCCTGGCATTACCAAATCTGGGTTGGGAAATATTTTGGAGATTTGGGGTGCAGAGCCTGTGGAGGGTAGAGCATGGGTAGGGGGAGAACCTCTGCAGGGATGTAATGCCATAGAGTCCACCTTCCATCCTGCTTTTTCCTCCAGGGGAACCGATCTCTGAACTTTGGAGGAAAGTTGTAATTCTGGGATAACACCATGTCCCATCTGGAGATTGTCAATCTTACCCCACTCTTGAATGAGAGCTGGAGAAGACATTTCTCCATATCATGCACAATTCAATAAACCTCTGTAATGCCTAGGTTTGCCAGCTCTGGGTTGGGAAACACTTGGAGATTTTGTGGATGGAGCCTGAGGAGGGCAGGGTTGGAGAGAAGAGGGACCTCAGCAGGGTATAAGGCCATAGAGTCTAACTTCCAAAGCAGTCATTTTTTTCCGGGGAACTGATCTTGGTCACCTCTCTCTCTCTCTCTCTCTCTCTCCTCATCTTCATAATAATAGCAAGATACTCAGCAACATGCTCAGTAACTTCTGGGCTTCTATCCATCAGCAAAAACCTAGTGCTCATGTCTGCTGAGTTTTTCTGGACCCGTAGATGAGGACCAATCAGTTGCAAGCGCTTTTGGGCAAAGAGTGGGCAGTGCAAGAGGATACGATGGACTGAGTCCGGTTCTTTAAGATGGCAACTACAGAGCCTTTTCTCACAGGGTATTTTCTTGTATCTGCCACTAACCATTGCTGATGGAAAGATATTCAGCCTAGCCAACATAAAGGCTCTGAAATGATGGGGGAGAACTAAATTTGAGAAATACTGGGCCATGGCCATCTGTGAATAGGCGAGGCTGAAGAAACATGGTGAGCAGATCTTGTTCACTCCAGCAATTATTATATGTTGTTCTACATCCCAGATCCTGCTATTAGCATTCACTGAATAATTCCTAAAGTAATTCTTTAAACTCTTTGTTTCTAATAAGTGTTCATAGTACGTGAATAATAATCATATAAAGGTTGCCATTTTATCATAAATTCATCCATTGAGTTAATTTTTAACAGGTGAGTTAGTTTGGCCATTAATGCAAAATCAAGAAGTTTACTTTAAAAAAAAAACTTTTAAAAAAAATACTCCTTCCCCCCCCGTTTCCTCACGAAGAAGTAACTTGATCGTTTTAGTTTTCCTGGTTTTGGCACCACGTCCAGCGTTCTGTTTGTAGCCACAGAGAAACCGGCCCTTCTTAAGAATCACCGCCACTCAAGGAAATTGAGGGACCAACTTTTTCTTTGCTTGTGAGTTTGCCTCTTTGCGCTGTCCATGAACATGGCTGGCTCTGGCTTTGATCTTCCCGCCTGGCCTATGTGTGGGAGAGCACCGGGTAGCCTCAGCAACACTCGGGTGTCACCTCCTTGGCAGGACCCGGCCTTATTACTCTCCGGGGGATTGCCAAAGAATAAGAGGCCCGAGAGGGTGCAAAATGATAAAGCCGCGGGATTCGGATCGCCATGAAGGTGTCTGTTGTACTGCTGTGAAGTCGCTCCGGCTGCTGCGGCGCTTGTGGCAGACTGACAAAAAGGAAGGCTGGTTACCCTTCGTGGCTTTGGGGCCTCTTAGCTCTTGGCACGCTTGGAGAACTGAAATTAGACTCCGAGACTAGGGATGCCAGCCTCCAGGTGGGACCCAGTGAAGCCAAGCCCAAAGCAGGTGGCGCGAGGTGGGAATAAGAGACTGCAGAGTTCCTGCACTCGACTGCAGATGGAAGAACTGTGTTGTTGTTGTTTTTAAAATGCTATTCCCCATAAATGTGTCCCTGCATGCAGAAAATTAGCACAGGGATGCAGGCCTCCAGGTGGGACCAGGGATCCCCCAGAATTATAGCTCCTCTCCAGACTACAGAGATCAGTTCCCCTGGAGAGAATGGGTGCTTTGGAGTGGGGGCTCCATGGCACTGTGCCCCACTGAGGCCCCTGTGCTCCGCAGGCTGCATCCCCAAATCTCCTGGAGTTTCCCAACCTGGATCTGGCAGCCCTCTCCCTATCCCTCACTGGTGGCCAGGGGGGACCTGGCAACACTAGTGGGAGAGTGGGTCCCCAAATCCACCACCAGAAACTACCAAGTCTCCACAGCTCATTGAAGAGCCGGTCATTACAGTCACATGCCTTATACTAAATCAGACCAGTGGTCCATCAAGGTCAATACTACCAAGTCTCCACAGCTCCTACCAGTCATCCCGCTCTGAGCCTGGCTTGCTGGGAATGAGGGCAGGCTATAAATGCAATAATAAAAAAATAAACCTAATTCATTGCTCTTGAGTCCTAGTAGTGTGTTGTGTATGTGTGTGAGAGAGTGATTAGTTTTGGCATAGTCCATAAGAACATAAGAAAAGCCAGACTGGATCAGACCCAGGCCCATCAAGTCCAGCAGTCTGTTCACACAGTGGCCAACCAGGTGCCTCTAGGAAGCCACTAACAAGACGAGTGCAGCAGCACCATCCTGCCTGTGTTCCACCGCACCCAAAATAATAGGCATGCTCCTCTGATACTAAAGAGGTATGCAGCATGACTAGTATCCATTCTCACTAACAGCCATGAATACCCCTCTCCTCCATGAATATGGCCACTCCCCTCTTAAAGCCCTCCAAGCTAGCAGCCATCACCACATTCTGGGACAGGGAGTTCCACAATTTAACTATGCGTTGTGTGAAAAAATACTTCCTTTTATCTGTTTTGAATCTCTCACCCTCCAGCTTTAGCAGATGACCCCGTGTTCTAGTATTATGGGAGAGGGAGAAAAACTTCTCCCTGTCCACTCTCTCCAAACCATGCATAATTTTATAGACCTCTATCATGTCTCCCCTCAGCCGCCTTCTTTCCAAGCTAAACAGCCCTAAGCATCTTAACCGCTCCCCATAGGACAGTTGCTCTAGTCCCCTGATCATTTTGGTTGCTCTTTTCTGCACCTTCTCAAGCTCTGTAATATCCTTTTTTAGGTGTGGTGACCAGAACTGTACACAGTATTCCAAGTGTGGTCTCACCATAGATTTGTACAAGGACAATATAATATCAGCAGTTTTATTCTCTATTCCTCGTGTAATTACGGCCAGCATGGAATTTGCCTTTTTTACAGCAGCCGCACACTGGGTTGACATCTTCATTGAGCTATCCACTACCACCCCAAGATCCCTTTCTTGGTCTGTCGCTGCCAGCACAGATCCCATCAGTGTATATGTGAAGTTGGGATTTTTTTGTCCCAATATGCATCACTTTACACTTATTCACACTGAATCTCATTTGCCATTTTAATGCCCATTCTACCAGTATGCAGAGATCCTTCTGGAGCACAGTCCGATTTTGTTTTAACCACACTAAATAATTTGGTGTCATCTGAAAACTTGGCTACTTCATTGTTTAACCCCAACTCCAGGTCATTGATGAACAGGTTGAAGAGCACCGGTCCCAACACAGATCCCTGAGGCACCCCACTGCTCACATCCCGCCATTGTGAGAACTGACCATTGATTCCTACTCTCTGCTTCCTATTTTTCAGCCAGCTCTCAATCCATAAGAGAACTTGTCCTCTTATCCCGTGACTATGAAGTTTGCTTAGCAGTCTTTGGTGGGGGACTTTTTCAAAAACTTTTTGGAAATCCAAATACACAATGTCCACAGGCTCATTCCTGTCCACATGCTTATTGACGCTTTCAAAAAACTCTAATAGGTTAGTGAGACAGGACCAACCCTTACAGAAGCCATGTTGGGTTTTGCCCAGCAGACCTTGCCCTTCTATATGCTTGACAATTTTATCTTTAATAATGCTTTCCACTAATTTACCCGGAACAGACGTTAAGCTAACTGGCCTGTAATTTCCTGTGTCCCCCCTGGAACCTTTTTTAATAAATGGGTGTTACATTGGCCATTCTCCAGTCCTCTGGTACAGAGGCTGATTGAAGGGACATATTACATATATTTGTTAGAAGTTCAGCAATTTCCCATTTGAGTTCTTGAAGAACTCTAGGATGAATACCGTCTGGTCCCTGTGACTTGTTAGTTTGCAGTTTGTCTAGACGTTCTAGGACTTCCTGCCTTGTTACCACTATTTGCCTCAGTTCCTCATTTTCCCCTCTCCAAAATCTCTGTTCAGGAGAAGGAATCTGCCCTGTATCTTCAACAGTGAAGACAGATGAGAAGAATTCATTTAGTTTTTCAGCAGTCGCTTTATCCTCCCTTAGAGTTCCTTTACTCTCATTGTCATCCAATGGTCCAACTGCTTCCCTAGCTGGTTTCCTACTCCTAATATACTTAAAGAATTTCTTATTGTTTGTTTTGATGTGTTTAGCAATATGCCCCTCAAAGACTTTTTTTTTTGCATCTCTAATTATCTGCTTGCATTTCCTTTGTGCAAGTTTGTGTTTGCTTCTGTTCGCCTTGTTTGGGCAAACCTTCCAGTCTCTGAAGGAAGACTTTTTTTCTCTAATTGCTTCCTTCACCTTACCCGTTAGCCATGGTGGTGACCTCTTGGAGTTATTACTACTTTTCCTGACCTGCGGTATACAAGCTAGCTGAGCCTCTAGTAATGTGGACTTGAGTAACCCCCAAGCATTTTCAAGAGATTTAACCCTCCTAACTGTTCCTTTCAACTTCCTCTTTACCAGTTTTCTCATTTTAGAGAAGTTCCCTCTTTTAAAGTCAAAGGTAATTGTGTGAGATTTCCCAGTCACTTTCCCACTTGCATATAAATTAAATTTGATGCAATTGTGATCACTATTGCCAACTGGCTCAACTACATCCACATCCCGCACTAAATCACTGGCAGCACCACAGAGTATTAAATCCAGGATCGCCTCCCCTCTGGTTGGGTCTATGACCAACTGTTCGAGGGCACAGTCATTTAGGATGTCTAAAGATTTTATCTCTTTAGCTTGACTGGAGCATACATTTATCCAATCAATATGAGGGAAGTTGAAGTCTCCCATTATTACTACTTCATTACCTTTACATGCTTCCCTAATTTCATTCTCCATTTCAAGATCACCCTAAGCCATTTGGTCAGGGGGCCGATAAAACGTCCCCAGTACTAAATCTCCTTTGGGGCCTGGAATCGTCACCCATAAGGATTCTGTAGACGAGTCTGCCCTTTTTATGGTCTCTAGCTTATTAGACACTATGCCTTCCTTGATATACATAGCAACACCCCCTCCAATACGCCCTTCCCTGTCATTTCTATACAGTTTGTAACCAGGGATGACTGTATCCCACTGGTTCTCTCCCCTCCACCAGGTTTCTGTAATGCTCACTATATCTATGTTTTCTCTTAAAACCATGCACTCTAATTCTCCCATTTTTGCTTGGAGGCTTCTAGCATTAGCATAGAAACACCGCCACACTGTTTCTCTCTTTCGACTTGCCTGGCATGTGCCTTTGGGCATCTTTAAGTGGCTATCCATCATTTTTTTCCCCATTCCCTTTCATGTCCAAGTAATTCCCATGTGGGCAATCTGAAGCAATTTTCCCTTTGTCCGTGTGCACTGAGTTTGCCCGAACTGGATGCTTCTCAGCTCCTGTCAGCTTTCCCCCCCAGGTTCAGTTTAAAAGCTGCTCTGCCACCTTTTTTATATTACACACCAGCATTCTGGTTCCATCCTGGTTGAAGTGGAACCCATCCCTTTTGTATAGGCCCGGCTTGTCCCAAAATGTTGCCCAGTTCCTTACAAATCTGAAGCCCTCTTCCCTGCACCACCGTCTCATCCACACATTGAGACTCACCAACTGTGCCGGCCTAGCTGGTCCTGCACGTGGAACAGGTAGCATTTCTGAGAAAGCTACCTTGGATGTCCTGGCTTTTAGTCTCCTGCCTAGCAACCTAAATTTGGATTCCAAGTCCTCCGGACTACATTTCCCCATGTCGTTGGTGCCAACATGCACCACAACCACTGGCTCCTCCCCAGCACTACTTACCAGGCTACCTATATGTCCGCAACCTTCGCACCAGGCAGGCAAGTCACCATGCGGTCCATGCACCCACCAAAAACCCAGCTATCTACATTCCTAAGGATTGAATCCCCCACTACAAGAAGCCCCCCTCCCCTCTGAGGCATATCCTCAGTACGAAAGGATATCTGTTCATCCACCAAGGAAGAAGTCCCTAAGGTACCACATCCCCGTACCTCAATGAGATGGCCTCCTTCCCCAAGGGCTTCATCATCCGTGACTGGCAGGTTGCCATCACCTTGGGACTGGGATGTGACTATTTCATCCCCGGAGTCCATAGTCACCTTTCT
Source organism: Euleptes europaea (assembly GCF_029931775.1). NCBI lineage: Eukaryota > Metazoa > Chordata > Lepidosauria > Squamata > Sphaerodactylidae > Euleptes > Euleptes europaea. The sequence goes on along the minus strand of NC_079315.1, from coordinate 1,375,468 downwards.
CTCTGCCTGCCTCAGCTCCTCCAGTTGAGCTACCTTGGCCTCAAGGAAGTGAACTTGCTTCCTGAGAGCCAGGAGCTCCCTGCACCGAGCGCACACCCATGACCTCTGTCCAGCAGGCAGGTAATCATACATGTGACACTCCATGCAACACACTGGATAGCCCCCCGACCCCTGCTGGCTTTCTACCTTCATAACTGGTATTTTGTTAATTAATTAATTATTATATTATTCTTTGGTGTTGTAACCCTGCCCTTTACTCTCTTGCACTCTTCCTGTACCAAATAAGAACTGAGTGCCGAAGTTCCTTGCCCTGCAGCTATCTGCTGCTAATTCACATAGATATTGAAGTTGCTCGGTACTCCAACTGGATGGAGAGAGTTACTCTGCCAAGCTAAAAAGATTTTATACTCACCTACAGATCCCCAGTCACGATCCACAGGCTAAGAACCACAGGGCAAGAGCTCGCGCCTCTGGTGAGCAGAAGCCTTGGAATTTAAATGCTCACAGCCCCCACCTCTCAGACACAAGCTCCAATCACAACAACCCCACTTAACAAGGGAACAATCAAGCTTTCAGGCAGCAATCAACCTTAATAACCCCCCCCCCCCCGGCACAACAAAAACAACCCTCTCCTGGCAAACCTCAATTAAATCCTCAGTTTAGTTAGGCTTCCCAGTGTTTTAAAAAAGGCAAGTTTAAACTCACCCCTGCCTGTAGTCCCCAGCTCAGCTCAGCTGAATCAAAATAATCAGTCCCATTGATTATTTTTAATATGTAGCCCTAACTCTTGCCCCAGTCTACCAGAAACTCATGAAATCTCCCTATTTTTGACAGTTTTTATTGTTTCCTGATTCTTGTAGATTAGTCTTTGCCCATATTTCTACTGCTAGATTTTTAGGAGTTTTCAAACTTTTTTCCTGTGGCAAAGTGCTTTGGAAAAAGAAAAGGCAACATATAAATACATAATGACCCTGCATGTTGCCAACCTGATGTGTGTTCAGTCTCAGTCCTTATATGTTCCCCTAGCAAGCCTTCTTAGGAGTGCACTTCTTTTCAACCTAAGATTATGTTGACCGGCCAACCAAGGAAAAAGAGAGAGAGAAGAGACAGAGAGAAACACGGACACAAATTTGAAGAGATCTGTTTTCATTAGCTCTACAGTGTTTTTCTTCCTCCTTCTTATTGTAGCACAATTATTTTTTACAACACCTCAGGGAAATAGGACAGATGTAAAGGCACAGCTTCGAACAACACCTCCCTTCAGAGGGAGGTCTATATGAGGCCTGCTTCTCTCCATGGTCGGCCAGAAAGGGGCAAGGTGTTTATCCACAGAGGATAAACCCCTTTTCCATGCTGGTGACTTTTGAGGAGCAACTGGAAACGAGAAACCCCGCTCAGTCAAGCATGGAATCAGCACTTGTTCTTGTTACGTTGGCAAGGTAAGTTCACTGTTAAGGTTTAAAGAACAGCACATCCCTGTGAAAGTACGGTTTGACATGCTGACAGGAACACTCGAGCCCCGTTCCAACACTCGCTACGGACAAGCAGTGAGTCACATATAATTCCTGCCAGTAAGATTTTGCATGTGTTTTATGCATCTGAAGCTCTGTTCTCAGCCCTCTTCAGTTCCTGAAGTTCGTGGCCAAGGAGCCAGCCAGGGATCTCCCTAAGGGTGGCACAAGACACCATACAACAACTCTGTTGATGGCTGCCAAGAGCATAGTATGGCAGGTTTCTGCTTGGGGCTTCAGCAGGGTCTCTTTTTTTGAAAGCTGTCGAACCCACATAGCTTCTTTAGTTGTCCCAACAAGCCTTTCTCCTCACACCCTCCACAAGGCAGATTAGACCTTTCTCTGCCCTATCATGGATCTTTTCTGCAGTGACCTCCTCTGGTGGAACAGTCTGCCTGAAAATTTTAGTAACCCTACTCTTCACACTTTATCTCCTGCTTGTATCCTCGTGTGGAGTTGTATCTGCTCATTGGAGATTAATTGGGTGCATCTGAAGAAGCAGACTTTGGTCATGAATCCTATGCTACAATAAATCTGCCGGTCTTCAAGGTGGCTCAGAGTTCCTTTTGGGTTTTGCTGCTACAGAATAACACAGCTGCCCCTCTAGAATTTGTCTCTGGAGTGAATTACTTCATTTGTGCTTAGACCTCTCCCAGTATGGTTGCCAACCCCCAGGTCCTAGCTGGAGATCTCCTGCTATTCCAAGTGATCTCCAGCCGAAAGAGATCAGTTCATCTGAAGAAAATGGCCACTTTGGCAATTGGACTCTATGACATTGAAGTACCTCCCCTCCCCCAAAACCTCCCACTGGTGGCGAAGAGGGACCTGGCAACCCTATCTCCAAGGCTGCCTGTTAGTGACAATGGTAGAACTAGCAATCACCATAAATTACCATGGAGTTCCTGGCAATTGCTAGAACTTCCTGTATCAGTTCCAGGTAGCTCTAGGAATCATCAGGAACTTTATGGTCGGAACCGCTTGTAAGTATATGAGGCCTTATTTTCATATTGTCTCCCCAGGTACCATATGTATTTTTCTGGCCAGGCCGTAATAAAGTGTTTGTTTGTTTGTCTCCCCAGGACAGTTTCCATCCGCCATTGGCGGGGAAGGGCTGCAATGTGCAGGAGGGTTCAAGCCATAAGCAGGCAAATGAGACCCCTCATCAGCCCAGAGGGTTGTTTACAACAGGGCTGCATGCTGGGGCGGGGGCGCGGAAGGACCCATGAGCATGCACAGAGTGTGCTTCCCTCACTACTGAATATCTGCTGTCTCCTACCTCCCTTAGCAGTTTGAAGGCAGGTTACTTCTAGATTTTTCAACATACACACCGAGCCCACAACCACTTGCTTCTAGAAAAGCAAATCTTCCGATTTTCTCCTCATGCCTTTTGCCAACTTCCATCTAATTTAAAACCAAAAATACTGTTTTTCGTACTTGTTTAACTTACAAGGACCACTGGAAGAAGACAATGGGCGAAAGCGCCTGGTCGCTTTATCCTCCTTTAATCCCTGTTTCAGCCAGGATTCAACCAGGACTGAACGCATTCGTTTCGCCTAATGCGCGTTCGATCCTGGCTAAAACAGGAATTAAAGGAGGATAAAGCGACCAGGCGTTTTCGCCCCATGTCATTGTTTAACTATCGGTTTGGATATTTTGTCAATAAACCGATCTCCGTGTTGTAGTTTGGAAAAACCCCTTTCTTTCAGCAAAGTCCTCCCCTTCCCATCCCTGGAAGTTTCCCCTGTTGACCCTGGCTGGCTTCCTTAATCTGAGAGGGGATGGAGGTGAAATCAGCCAATAATAAATGTCTCTAATTTGCATTTAACATTGAAGTTCTTGAAGGGAAGTTCGGGGGGCGGGGAATCAGCAAATTCGCTTATAACAATTTATTTTATGCCCGTTTCTTTTGCATGCCTCAGTAACTGTGCGATTAACAGCTACAAGGGGAATCGGAAATGGGGTTTGTGTCACTGTAACCCTCAAGGTTTCAAATTGGAGTGATCTAGATGCTGCATGGGGGAAGGTAGCTACTGATGGCGCTCTTGACTTTAGCTTTAGAAGGAAAGAGAGAGTCTTCCAACTGGTTGGCCAGCTGGCCAGCTCTCCGAGGAAGGGGCCAAGGAAACAAAAGGAACAGTAGGGATTTGGATCCCACGTAGGGTTGGCAGCTCTGGGTTGGGAAATACCTGGAGATTTTGGGGATGGAGCCTAAGGAGAGCAGGGTTTGGAGAGAGGAGGGACTTCAATGGCATAGAGTCCAATGGCCAAAGTGGCCATTTAGATCAGCTCTCCAAGGGCAGGATTGCGCACTACCTCAACTACAGGTAGGGTTGCCAAGTCCCTCTTTGATACCTGGGGGAAGTTTTTGGGGTGGAGCCTAAGGAAGACAGGGTTTGGGCAGGGGAGGGACTTCAATGCCATAGAGTCCAATGGCCAAAGCGGCCATTTTCTCCCAAGGAACTGATCTCTGTCGCCTGGAGATCAGTTGTAATAACAGGAGATCTCCAGCCACCACCTGGAGGTTGGCAACCCTAATTCCATGGAGTTATTGTAAAGCCCCAAGTTCACACTCGCCTCACTGGGATCGGTCTGTAGTGTTTTACGGCTTCAGCTTTCTGCGCATGTCTACTTTATGGTTGTTTGTTGAACTTTTGTTGTACGTTTTGTTTCAATTTTCAATTAATTGATCCCGAAGTTCAGGTTCGCATGCGCAGCTATACTGGCCTACTTTACAAGGTTGTTGTGAGGATTAATGAGACGATGTGCATCAATGCTTTGAACTCAAGAAGCACGTCATGAAAAGGCAGCATTGCTAATCTGAGATGTGCTTTGTGACTTAATAACTGAATTATACAAAAGGCACACAGGCCTTTTGAGTGGAAGATACCCTTAGTGATTTTTTGCATACAGTCTATAGTCTTGCTGAAACTGGCCGAAACAAATGTGAACCAGCAAATTAGAAAGGCTGGATTTTTATTCGCTTGCATTGAAGAAAGGGCTCTGGTTTTGAGGCTGTCTGATTCTGCAGTTGACTGAGAGACCTGGGTTCAAATTCTCCCACTGCCCCAAAGCTTGCTGGGTGACCCCACTCCCTCAGCTTAACGTCCTTCACAAGCTTGTCGTGAGGATAAAATGGAGACGGGAGATCCACACACGCTATCCTGAGCTCCTTGCTGGTGCCAGCGTGGGGTAGTGGTTAAGAGCGGTGGTTTGGAGCAGTGGACTCTGATCTGGAGACCTGGGTTGGCTTCCCCACTCCTCCACATGGCGGAGTGGGGGAGGCTAATTTAGTAAACTGGATTTGTTTCCCCACTCCTACACGAAGCCAGGTGGGTGACCTTGGGCTAGTCACACACTCTCAACCCCACCTACCTGACAGGGTGTCTGTTGTGGGGAGGGGAAGGGAAGGCGATTGTAAGCCGGTTTGATTCTGCCATAAGTGGTAGAGAAAGTCGGCATGTAAATACCAACTCTTCTTCTTCATAAGAATGTATTAGAATATCCTAGATAGATAGTATGGTATAGAGGCTAGAGTGTTGGACTAGGATCTGGGGAGCCCAGATTCGAATCCCTACTCTACCATGGACGCTTGCTGGGTGACCCTGGGCCAGTCACACCCTCTCCTCCTAACCCACCTCACAGGGTTGTTGTGGGGATAAAATGGAGGAGAGGAAAATGATGTAAGCAGCTGTGGGTCCTGACTAGGGAGACAGGCGGGATATAAATAAAGCAAATAAATAAATGAACGCCCTTTTGTTCCCTGCTCACTTTGGCAAGTATCCTTTCATACTGTTCCTTTCGTGGTGCATAGTTAAATGGTGGAACTCCCTGCCCCAGGATGTGGGGATGGCTGCCAACTTGGAAGGCTTTAAGAGAGGAGTGGACATGTTCACAGAGGTGAGGGTTATCCATGGCTTCTAGTAAAAATTGATACTAATCATGATGCATACCTATTCTCTCCAGGATCAGAGGAGCATTCCCATTATATTAGTAGCTGTGGAACACGGGCAGGATAAATGCTGCTGCAGTTGTCTTGTTTGTGGGCTTCCTGGAGGCACCTGGTTGGCCTCTGTGTGAACAGACTGCTGGACTTGATGGACCTTGGTCTGATCCAGCAGGTATCTTATTATAATTGTATTATATATAATTATATTAGGTGCCATGAAACACAGGCAGGATAAATGCTGCTGCAGTCGTCTTGCTTGTGGGCTTCCTAGAGGCACCTGGTTGGCCGCTGTGTGATGGACTTTGGTCTGATCCAGCAGGGCTTTTCTTATGTTCTTATGTTCTCTGCCTCATTGCATGTGGGGGGAAGCGAGGAGAGCGCATATTTTTGTACGTGTGGGTATCTATCTAAAGCTATACATTCTCCTCCCCCTAAACAGTGAGAAGCTCCTCTCCCCCCGCCGCCCCCCCATCCTGTCATCGAGGCAATCGGCCGCTGTGATGAGAGATCAGAAAATGAGCCCGTGCCCATAAGAAAGGACCAGGTTGCCGGTGTGATGTAATGTGCATCAAGAATGACAAACTCAAGGATTTTCTTCCATTCCCCGAGATTATTGCTCTCGCCATTTCTCATCTCCTGCCTCCGGGCTGCTCCTTCTGATTCATGAGAGGAGGGAGGGAGAACCTGGGGAGCCGGGGTGATCTGGTTGTCCTTATCCCGTTGCCCAGAGCTGCACATGCCAGCCAGGGATCATAAATTTATCCCAGCCCCCTTTAATAACCTAGCTGCTTTATTTAGCCCTCTGACCCCCTGCTGCAGTGAATTCTGGGCCTGCCTAGGACGGAGCAGTATTTCTTTCAATTGTGCAGCTTCTTCCGCCTGCTAGTATTTTCCCCCCTTGCCTTTCTGTGATGGGAAGGGCTTGTAAAGAACAAATTCTGAAGTCACATGTGCCTTCTACTGAATCAGACCCTTGGTCCATCGAAGTCAGTATTGTCTTCTCAGACCGGCAGCGGCTCTCCAGGGTCTCAGGCAGAGGTCTTCCCCATCACCTACCTGCCTGGTCCCTTTAACTGGAGGTGCCGTGCCAGGGATTGAACCTGGGACCTTCTGCATGCCAAGCAGAGGCTCTACCACTGAGCCACAGCCCCTCTTTAGAACACATGAAGCTGCCTTATACTGAATGAGACCCTTGGTCCATCAAAGTCAGTCTTGTCTACTCAGACCGGCAGCGGCTCTCCAGGGTCTTAGGCAGAGGTCGTTCACATCACCTACTTGCCTAGTCCCCTTAACTGGAGATGCTGGGGACTGAACCTGGGACCTTCTGCATGCCAAGCAGAGGCTCTACCACTGAGCCACAGCCTCTCAAAGTGATGCCCTCTTAGTTGGCAACCTCTCTGTCTTGAAGCAGACCTCTTCGGAGCGACAATGCTGAGGGGAACGCACAAGGACAATACGAGGACCAGATTATGTTGTTGAGGAAGCCGCAGCCTCATTGTTAGCCCGCCATGACTAGGGTTGCCAGCTCCACGTGGGGAAAAAACCTGGAGACTTGGGGGAAGGAGTCTGAGGAGGACAGGATTTGGGGAGGGGAGAGATTTCAGTGGGGTATAATGCCGTAGAGTCCACTTTCCAAAATGGCCATTTTCTCCAGGGGAACTGACTCTAATCTGGAGAACCAGGTTTGATTCCCCACTCCTCCACGTGAGCGGTGGAGGCTAATCGGGTGAACTGGATTTGTTTCCCCACTCCTACACATGAAGCCAGTTGTGTGACCTTGGGCTAGTCACAGTTCTCTTTGATCTCTCTCAGCCCCCTTTACCTCACAAGGTGTCTGTTGTGGGAGGGGAAGGGATTGTGATTGCAAGCCACTTTGAGATTCCTAAAGGATAGAGAAAAAGTGGGGTATGAAACCCAACTCTTCTTCTTCTTACCTTGAAAACTTTGCATTCCCTTTTAAAATAAGAATTCCCAAAGCCTTTTCTCCTCATCAGTTTCAGTTATCTTGAGTCTGAAAATCATGGTATTTCAGAGTTGCGGGGCGGGGAATATTGTAACTTTGCATATCCACCCTGTCCCCTATTTCCCCTTTCGTACTAATATACTGGTTCTGTGGCTCTAAAAGCTTTCCTTAACATGCAGAAAGCCAGTCCGCACGCTCCTGCCCACTGGTTGATTTATCACTCTGTCTAGGTAGCCAAATGATTTAAGTGGAAACCAATCTCATAGCCTGTAGGTACCACTGACTTTTTAATAAGAGGGAATTTTGTAAAAATGCACTTTGCCAGAGGAGTCACATTATCACGGTCTGATTGTATTTGGAGGATGCTAAAATTAAATCCACAGAATTTCAGCTCCCAAGTCATTAGATTTTTTTTTTCAAGTGTTGCCCATATTAAACTGGAAGTTAGGCAAAGATCGCCGCCTCATTCTCTGAAATCAATGACAAGCTAATTGCTCCACTATCATGCTCTGGATACCTGTCCCTTGAGCTGAGACTCCCCACATACTCTGCGCTCTGAAAGCGACTTGCTTTAATTTTTAAAAGCCGCCCTTCAGTATGGTTTCGGTTGTACGCTGGACCTCTTCCAGCAATTACATTGGCATAGCGAATACGAAGCCTTTATTGGCATTAGTCCATTGGCATAGTAATAATAGCTGTTGACTCTGGGACTGGCGTGCAAACTCTCCGCTTCTGGATTTGCTCATCGTAACAATACCCACACCATTCACAAGCATATGACCTGAACTATGGTGGTCACTTCCACAATTGGAACTGGATGTTTGGTGGAGACCCAGATCTAGCAGTGCAGGTATCAGCTAATTCACTGCAAAAGGGTGTGGGAAGGCACCATTGGAAGCAGAGAAGTGGGTAGTAAGAACCATAAGAACATAAGAAAAGCTGTGCTGGATCAGACCCAGGCCCATCAAGTCCAGCAGTCTGTTCACACAGTGGCCAACTAGGTGCCTCTAGGAAGCCCACAAGCAAGATGACTGCAGCAGCAACCTGCCTATGCTCCACAGCACCTAATATAATAGGCATTCTCCTCTGATCCTGGACAGAAGAGGTCTGCATCATGACTAGGGTTGCCAGGTCCCTGTTCACCGCCAGCGGGAGGTTTTTGGGGCAGAGCCTGAGGAGGGCAGGGGTTAGGGAGGTGTCGGACTTCAATGCCATAGTGTCCAGTTGCCAAAGTGGCCATTTTCTCCAGGTGAACTGATCTCTAGTGGCTGGAGATCAGTTGTAATAGCAGGAGATCTCCAGCTAGTACCTGGAGGTTATACACAATTCACAGCCACTATGGGCAAAATGTCTTATGCAGTCTTAATGTTCAATGTCTTATGCAATCTTAATGTTCAATATAAATACAATAATAAACATAATAATGAGAAAACATAGCATCAACAAGCTCCAAGTTGTGCATCTATTATATTATATATGGTAGTGCATTCACATCCTATACAAAAGACTAAATGTCAAAATATTCCTCGCCCATGAATAACGCCATATAATGAATCAGCCCTCAGTCCATCAAAGTCAGTACTGTCTACTCTGACTGGCAGTGGCTCTACGGTGCCTCTGGCTGAAGTCTTTCCTATCACATACTGCCCGGTCCTTTTAACTGGAGATGCCAGGGATTGAACCTGGGACCTTCTGCATGCCAAGCACTTGCACCGAGCCACTGCCCCTTCCTGAGGGGGAAGCCTCATGGCAGAGATGGAAGTAGGGTTGCCTGCACCAGGTTGGGAAACAGCTAGGGTGGCGCCTGAGGTGGGTGGGGTTTGGATAGGGAAGGGACTTCACTGCCATAGAGTCTAATTGCCAAAGCGGCCATTTTCTCCAGGGAATCTGATCTCTGTTGCCTGGAGATCAGTTGTAATAGCAGGAGATCTCCAGCCACCACCTGGAGGCTGGCAACCCTAGATGGAAGTAAATGTGGCTAATTTGGTCAATGGCAGTTGTTCATGCAACCCACTATACGAGGACTACTCTGCCTGGACTTCCACAGTGACAGGACTCAATGGCCATTTATACAGGGTCGATTCTGCTCCTCATTCAATGCTGATTTTTAAAAGCCAACCTTTAAAGTGACTATTCACGGTCCCGATGCAAGAGGAGAAAGTCAAACAAATTCCACCCCCCCCACTCGCCTGCTCCTTCGTTCCTTCATTTGCATTGCCATTAGGAATAGTAGTTTGCATAGCTAAGCCGCGGCTGGGATTCTTCATGCTTTCTTCAGTGAATGCTTCAATGTGAGGGTGGAACAAATACAAAAGGTTGTGTTAAAGGAGCTCTTAAGAAATGCGAAGCAGGTATGCACCGGCTTCACAGTGATATTTGGAATGACAGTTCAACGTCAAGAAATCAAAAAAAGATGCGGGGCCCTTCAGTTTGGAACGCGCTGCTAATTACCAAGCATAAACTGTGTAACTCTGCAGCTAGAATTCGGCCTCTGCCTGCACAGCGTCGCTCTAAGGAGTCACGCAGGATGCCAAGTAACAATTCCTCCAGAATTACACTTTCATCACAATAAAAACCTGGGGGCAGGGCAGGGAGAAGATATTCCGGCGAGCCTCCTGATCCGCAGCATGGCAGCCACCCGCTTGAGGTCACGACAGGTCGGGTGACCCATCTGGGATAAACAAACGTGGCTTCGCTGGGGAGCAGCTGAGGCACCGGCGTGGCGACTGGCGAGCGGCGCCGTTTCTTGCATGAAAATGATATTTCTGGGATCCGAAGGGGGTCAAGGGCTTGACAAATTACCGTCTGTGACTCGGAGGAATTAAGCCAGAAAAGGGGGAGGGGGAGAAATCCGCCCTGACCTTCTATGAACCCGGATTGTGGGGGCAGGGTGGCCCAGAGTTATGGGCTGCTTCATAATATCAATTAGATGGATGGGGACGTGGTTTTTAAGTTTCTGGACTACGGCGGTCGCCTGCATCCCTTTATCTGCGCCCCCCGTCCCCCGCCCCGCGTTTTTTCCTAATGTGACATGACATGGATTCGATGTGACACACACCAAACTTTGAATGTCCCGCAGCCAGATTCAAAGGCTCGGGTGCTGTCATCCTGAGCCACGTCAGACGTGCCGGCTCAATGGCTGCCTCGGTGACACATGTCAGAAACTTTTAAGCGTCTGCTCTTTTTTTCATCAGGCTGCTTCTGCATCCTAGCGAGGGAAGAGCTGACATTTTCAGTTTGGGTGGAAGTCGCTGCGGTCCCCCCCTCTTCCCTGCCTCCTCTAACTGTCAGCCCGAGTTTCCCCTAAGCATATCAAAATACATCCAAATAAACCTTGTCATTTGGAAACATATTCAGTAGTAACCAGACTTTTACAACCCTGTGTGTGAGTGTGTGTGTCTGTTTTAAAAAAAAGAAAATAAAAGAAACAACTTGGGCACGTTTTCTTATAGAACAGATGCACTACACAAAACACAGCGCCAGGCTATCTGTGACCTTTCTTATGCACTGTGCTCGAAGACTGGTGTGCAGAACTCAGCCACACATGAATTCCTTAATATTTCTGGAGTTTTTCTCCCCCCCCCCATTAAAGTGGAATAATTTGGCATATAGAACGCACAACATACTAGAGGTGTTCCCCACCCTATCTGTTGCCAAGAGTTGGAGGAATTAACATTTTGATTTAAAACATTTAGGGTGAAAACGCATGGTCGCTTTAGCGTCCTTTATCCCGTTTCAGCCAGGATCAAGCACACGTTCGGTGAAATGCATGCCTTCGATCCTGGCTGAATCCTGGCTGAAACAGGGGATAAAGGAGGCTAAAGCGACCGTTCGTTTTTGCCCTTAGTTTAAGTGAAAAAGGGGGATTGACTCTGCATATAAGCATTAGCTCTTTAAAGTTAGGGTTAGGGTTAGGATGGATTTTTATCGCAGTGTCAGCCAGTGTGGTGTAGTGGTTAGAGAATCAGACGAGGACTTGAAAGGCACTAGGGTTGTGCATATCGATAAATCCGAACCAAAAATAAACCCCCAAAAGGCCTTTTTGCCTTCTTTTGGGTTTAATTAAATCTGAATATTAAAACTGGGAATAAAGCTGAAGCCGGAAAACTGATCACCGAATCAACTGAATAAGGTATTCGGGGTTTTTCGGCTTCGGCTCTCCCCAGACTTTTTCCTATGGGGATTTATTTAATGAGCTCTGGAGGAGGCATTTTTGGAGGTAGAGTTCTTAAATCTTCAGGGTAGCTTCAAGGGACTCTCCTTGAACGAAGGCCAACGTTTGGTGAAGGTTGGGCCAGGGAGTCCGATTCTATGGGGTCCTTCCTCCAGAGAGAAGCATTGCCCATTTCCTGGAAGAAAAACTAAAAAGAAAAACAAGGCCTCATATAGTTACAGGAAGTTCTTACCATAGAGTTCCTGGTGATTCCTCGAGTTATCTGGAAGTGACATAGAGTTTTCAGGGATTCCTAGACTTACCTTCTGTCACTTCCAAGTAGCTTTAGGAATCACTAGGAACTCTACAGTAAGAACCTCCTGTAAGTGGACGAGTCCTTATTTTTTCTTTTTAATTTTTTCCTGCTGCCGCTGGCAACCCTACCCCCTTTCTCAATCCTCTTGTGGCCCCCTTCCCCTGCTTCTCAGGGTCTTTCAGACACCACCCTCTTCCTTCCCCACCCCCAGCCTTCCTTTTCAGCTGAGCTGAACTTTCCTGCATTTTTTCAGTTCTGTGGTGTCATTTCCCAGATGGGAACTGTTATGTGACATTCCACTAGAGATTTAAGACAAAAATGGAAAGCAAGGTAGTTCCTTATGAGTTTAATATTTTGTTCTTATTTATGTAGGCCATGGATACGCTGTGCGACCCTACCGAAAAGATGCCCAAGGAGGTTAACCATATAAAAAGTGGAAAATAACGATCAAAATGCCCCATAAAAGCAAAAATACCCCTGAAACTATCACTGTAATGAAACAGCGGCAAAACACTGAATAAAAATCAGCACCAGTGTAAAAAAGTAATTCAAAGGCCTTCCAGAATAAAAACATTTTACATTTCCTCCAGAAGGCCTGAGGTAGGGTTGCCAACCTCCAGGTACTAGCTGGAGATCTCCTGCTATTACAGCTGATCTCCAGCCAATAGAGATCAGTTCCCCGGGAGAAAATGGCCACTTTGGCAGTTGGACTCTATGGCACTGAAGTCCCTTTCCTGTCCAAACCCTGCCATTTTCAGGCTGTGTCCCCAAAACCTCCCACCGGCGGTGAAGAGGGACCTGGAAACCCTAGCCTGAGGTGAGGGCGCCAGTCTGACCTCAAAAGGCAGGGAGGACATTGCCACCCTCAGTGCCCCCATCTCACCTCAAACAATTCAGGTTCCCATGAGAGGGCCTCTATCACTGTTCTTAAAGCTTACAATGGTTGGTATGTGAGTGGGCAATGCTTTAGGTACTTTAGAACCAAGCGGGTGAAGACTTTTTTGTTTCGTTTGGCATTCCCTCACCTCAATCTCTCCTTCCTAACCAATGTTTCAATTGCTGTTTTGATGTTCAGTATGTATTTTATCTGTTGTGTTGCAGGAGATTGATTTTAATTGTTTTAAAATGTGATTTTATTATGTGTGTTTTGAATTGTTAGCCACACTGATGATAGAGTGGCCAGGTCCCCCTGGCCACTGGTGAAGGATGGGGGATGGCAGGTGCCGACGCAACGACATCACTTCTGGATGTGATGTCATCCTGTTGCCCATGTTGTGAGAGATGATCTGGTATTTGGGCAAAAACTCTATGGTAGAAACCATTTTTACCATAAAGTTTTGCCCAACTACCAGAGTGTCTCCCAAGACATCAGTGACTTGATGCCATCACTTCCGGAAGTGATGTCATTAGGGTTGTCAACCTCCAGGTACTGGCTGTAGATCTCCTGCTATTACAACTGATCTCCAGCCGATAGACATTAGTTCACCGGAAGAAAATGGCCGCTTTGGCAATTGGTAGGGTTGCCAACCTCCAGGTATTGGTACAAAGTAAGCAAACTACAAATAAACAGCACGAGCACAAAAAATGCAATGTATATAGATATCAGGTATTAGCTGGAGATCTCCTGCTAATACTACTGATCTCCAGCTGATAGAGGTAAGTCTACCTGGAGAAAATGGCCGCTTTGGCCATTGGATTCTGTGGCATTGAAGTCCCTCCTCTCCCCAAGCCCCGCCCTCCTCAGGCTCCACCCAAAAAAACCTCCCACCAGTGACAAAGAAGGATCTGGTAACCCTAGATGTCATCATGTCGAAGGCAACCAGACTGAGGCCTCAGTTTACCGCTGATAAGTCCCCCACTGGCCAGCTGAACAGCACCAAGGGGAGGGGCCCTGACAACCCTACTCAATGACCCTGGTAAGGGCAGAAAGGAGGGACAATTTTTTTGTCAATTTTGTTAATTAATCATTGACAAAAAATGTGTCCCTCCTTTCTATTCAACGGTTTACACTTTAGGGCCGAGGGAGCAAAAAAATCAGTGAGCAGGGGCAGTTCGTAAAGTTGCTCCCATATTACTAACTGCAAGAGCCTCAGACTTTCCATCAGTCTGGCCTGCAGTGGGAGAGGGGAAGGCTAGGGTTGCCAAGTGCCAGATGATGGAGGGTAAATGCCCACCAATCCACCGGGCTATCCGCCGACCAGCTGAGGGTTGGCGGGCAACGCGTGCACGTGTGCCTGCCTGCTGCACCGTGTCACTTCTGGTTTACACCCATAAACTCCCAGTTTGAGTGGTAAAAGGCCCCGTGCGATGCGGCACTTCCAGGTATAAACCGGAAGTGAGGCAATCGCGTGAGCGCGGCCACATGCACATCCTTTGCCTCACCATCGCCCCAAAAACCTCCCGCTGGAGGAGAGGGGGGACCTGGCAACCCTAGGGAAGGCCCAGAGCTGGATGGAGGGAACTGCTCATTCCTTTGCAGGTATGTGATGAGCCTAACCTGGGCTAACCATATGCCCGGTTATGGCAGCCAATTGCCCGCCAATTAACCAGGCTGCCTACTGCCCCTCAGCTGGATGGCATGCGGAAGAAGGCCAGCTAAGGGGTGCTAGAGAATCCTGCACAATGCCGGCGCTTCAGGAATAAAGTGTTGTGTTCTTTATATCCAGCACTATTGTGCCAGGTTTGTGGTGTCAATGGAAACAAAGGGACTGCAAAAAGATAATGTATTTTAGACGGGGGATTGCCGAGGAGTTATGTCCAAATGACCACAGCTCTAGGGCCTCCCAATTTGGTTTAGGAGGATAGAATCAGAGGTGGTTTTAAGCCGTGCAATAAAGATTGTATATGTCTCCCAGCACAGCAGGGACTACATATCTCTTTTAAGTGTGCTTTGGCTCTTATGGAATAGAAGGCAGGACTATATTACTACTAGCTGGCACCCCCATCCCAAGAAACAATCCACTTTAAATAGTATGTTTGTTCACTTCCAGGCAGAGCCATTTGTGTTTTTCTTAAAAGACATTAAAAAGTCTATTTAAGAGGTCCAAAAACAATGAATCGGCAGACAAATTTGTAGGGAAAAAATGGATTTTACTTATTGATTTTTGGAATAATAGATTTCAGGGTACCATCCAACAATTTGCTTTGGAGCCCACTATTACAAGAATTCTGGAAAGCAGTTTTTAACATAGAAATATGTATTTATTTATGTGTTCATTGAATTTGTTACTCCGCTCTTTATCTGACCAAGGCTGGGCTCAGAGCAGCTCACATCCATCTGAAACACAGTACATAATATATAAAATCCAATAAAACTCAATAAAATTCAGACATAAGATTAAAATTTATCAACAACCTATTTGCGCCTATTATTTGCACACTGGTCCATAATGAGCCAGGGGACAGCAATCGGGACCCCCCCTTAAATTCAGTAGGTGAGGAAAAAGAACGAGGGGGAGGGAGGCCAGCCATGATAAAACACTGTTGCTCCACTCAACCGAGGGACTGGTGGTTAATCTTTTAAAAAGAAATTTTAAAAATGTGCCCAAGCATTTCAGATTTTGCACCAAGAAAAAGCTTGAATCTGTGCTGTGCACTAATTGTATAAATTTATTACATTTAAATATTTCCCTTTTTGCTTAATTTATTTGCACGTTTTTCACTTTCATGGAGTGGCTGCTGTTGAACAGTAGCAAGCAGATGGGCCTGGGTGAGTGATCCAAGTCCCTTGGTGTCAAGTCACCCAGTGATTGCTGCTAGGCCTGGCCCCGATGAGTCCTCCCTTGATGGCCAACATAATCCTGAAAAGCCTCCACCTTTTAACTGACAGAAACTAAGGTGTGAAGGCTGGCAATACTGTCTTGTTTGCCTAGCAATGGCCACAACAGCCATGGAGAGGGCATTCATTTCTTAAAGCTACAGGCATTGCTTCTAATTTTGTAAGGGTTTAACCCCACCCCTGTATTTTTTATATATATTTCCGATTTTTCTGCAAACCTGGGGCTTTTCACAGGTCTGTAGAAAGTTCTGTCTTGGCTATCCCTGGCCCCAAACTCCAGATTTAAGTATCTGCAGATGGGGCCACAGTTAAGAATTAGATATATTGATGGTTGTAAATGATTTCACACTTTCTGCACAGATTTTTTTTAAAAGAGGTAAGAGGGCCTAAGTGGTGACAGAAACCAAACTATACCCACTGCAAGTGATTGATCCTCTTAGGATAGTCCCCTCTTTTAGATATTCCCCCCTCAAAAGACAGAGACCCCACTGTGGCCACCTCTGTGGGGTGATTCTAAGGGGTCATGGCTACCCTTCTGAAAATATCTTTCACTGCTCGTGTTGCTACCTGTACAGCTGAACAGAAGAGCGGCAGAGCTTCATGAATCACAGCAAATTAATTGTCAGGCAATCACAGCAGATTAATGGCTGGGCTTAAATTAAAATTTTTGAAAGCCTGCAAGTGGTTTTAAATAAAGAAAAGCCTTTGATCCTTCTATGTCCCGACATCCAAACCAGCATGCAGGAAGAAATGCCATTTTGAAGAGACATGAAGTCAGACGATACCCCCCCCCCACCCACTTGTCAGAGTTGCCTTGCCAGAGGCAATATGGAGGGGGGACGGGACTTTATTTCTTCAAGCCTTTGCACCCTCAGATTCCAGTTTCCTCTACTGCTGCCCTAGTTTCCTGCTCCTGTTGAGGCTGGGCTAGCTGCAGGTGCAACTTTGCTCGCCTCCAATGATCCTAAGATTTTGACAGTTCACTGCATGAAGTCTGTTGTTTATAAATTTTTATCATATCAGAAGAATAAGAAGAAGTAGAGGAGGAGGAGGAGTGGGTTTTTATACCCTGCTTTTCTCTACCTTTTCAGGAGTCTCAAACCAGCTTATAGTCACCTTCCCTTTCTCTCCCCACTCCAGACACCTTGTGAGGTAGGTGGGGCTGAGAGAGTTTGGAGAGAACTGTGACAAGCCCAAGGTCACCCAGCAGCCTTCATGTGGAGGAGTGGGGAATCGAAGCCGGTTCTCCAGATTAGAGTCTGCCACTCTTAACCGCTACCCCATGCTGGTTCTCCAAAACTGGAAGCAAAACAATGCATCCCATATTGTGCCCGAGTGACACTGATCCAACATGCTAAGAGGGAGGTATTGACCCATTCATGAGTCGTCGCCAACCTCTGCACACTGCTAGCCGCCTTCCAGTGCTGCTCCATATAGGAACCCCATGGGGGTGGTCTGGTAAAAGCTTTGAATGCATCTGCCAGGACAGTTAATTGAAGATAAATGTGCATCGTGTGATCTATTTACAGACGGATGTTGTTTCTGGATGTGGAATGACAAGCAAATTTCTTTTTGCCGCTCCTGTTAAAAGTTCACTTAAATATTATCCCGTCACTCTTATTGGGGCGAGCCTTTGGAGACTCATTGACAGCTGAAATAAAGCTACCGAGGCACTTAGACAATGCTGAGCTTAATGCCTCCTTCGGTTGTAGGCATTTTATCCAGGTCTCCGTAGGACACCACCACTGAGGGGTGGGGAAGGGAGAGAGAGAGAGAGAGAATGCCAGAAGATTTAACAGAAGTAAGATGCATTTGTTTTTGGCTTTCTAATTAATCAAGATAACATCTCTTTCAGCCATTAGACAGTAAAATCAATAGGCTGGGCAGCCCGGCTGCCATTTAGACTTATATACGAACACCTATTATTGGCAAAATAGTGATGTATTTAACCATTTCATTCTTTATTATATTTCAAATAAAGATCAGTCTCCACAAGAAGGAGAGGAAGCAAGTGCCCTGAGAGGGATTGCCCTGCTGGGAATGAGCCCCCTCTATGTACTTCCCCAGGTAGGTTTGTCTTCGAGGCTTAAAAAAAAAAAAAAAACCCTGAAATAACAGATGCTGTCAGGTAGAGTTGCCACTTAATTTTGCCTAATCTGAAATTCAAGGCAGTGTAGGAGGTGGAAGGCACACCAGAATTTCTAGGGTAGTTAAAAACAACCCGGGCAAAGCTGAGCAGAAACGACTCTGGTTTTGCAGACATTTTTAAATGTCAGCTCAATACCTGTCTTCAGCGCCTTTGTTATATAGATCCTTTTAACTTCTGCCAAAGTCACAGATGCCTCATGGGAGGCAAAGATGCTACTCCAAAAGTCCAGAGCACTGGCATGGAATTGGGATAATTTGATGCAAATAAAATATATCCACTCCGTTTTTATCCAACCCTCCCTCCAAGGAGTGCAGGGCAGTATACCTTTTTCTTTCTTCCTCCTTTTATCTTCTTGACAATCTTGTGAGGCAGGTTGTGAAAGATTGACTGGCCCAAGGTTACTGGGTGAGTTTCATGGCAGTGGGGGAGATTTGAACCTGGACCCCCCAGATCTTACTTACCATAGAATCATAGAGTTGGAAGGGGCCATACAGCCCATCCAGTCCAACCCCCTGCTCAATGCAGGATCAGCCTAGAGCATCCCTGACAAGTGTTTGTCCAGCCTCTGCTCAAAGACTGCCAGTGAGGGGGAGCTCACCCACCTCCCCAGGAAACCGATTCCACTGATGAACAACTTTCTGCATTCCCAGTTTCCTCACTTGTAAATTCCTGTTTCTTTGGAGGTTCCCCCCCTCCTTTCCTGCATGTGTTTTTCTCCCTCTAATGGTTGCGTCAATATTGCACCGGTTTATGTCCGGTATAAAAACTTGAAGTTTAAATCTGCAGGGAAAGATGCTGGACATAAACTGGTGTAATATCGAATCGAGCACAAGAGGGAGCAAAACACGTGCAGAACAGAACAACACCCCCCCCCCCGAGAAGAAACAGGAATTTACAAGCAAGGAAAATGAGAATGTAGAAAAGCCCTTAGATTTCCTGAGAACTACTAAGAAGGATTCACCATTTTTTGCTTGTTATTGCTTTCCTGGCTGGTATTGCCTTCTAGACATATCCTAGAAAGATCCCATCCAATCAGGAAGAAGCTGGTCAATATCACAGCACACTGCAATTCCAATCTGATTGGGCCATGAGAACACACGAGTCAATTTAGTGTGTAGACTATGTAAATAAATAGGTGGACATTTCCCCAAGGGTTGCCAAACTAAAATAGAAAGGTTTGGGGGCCTGCCAGAAATGTTGACTAAAAAAACAACAACTGTGAGGGGTTTCCGTGCAGTTTTCCCATGTAGCTCATGTTCTGTGGGATGCTGGAAAGCACATGGGACCCCCCCCAAACCCCCACTCCCTAATTTAAATTAATGAGAACAATATTTTCCTTCTGGATAGGTTAGACAAATGCTAAATTATGCTCAGGCCATATCAGTAACAGCCAAATGTGAGTTATTCTCAGGGCGCTACAACAACGGATGATGGAGCAGCCTCATTTTAACAAATCTCTAAGGCTTAAGGCCAATAAAGTATTGTGTGCGCGCGCGTGTGTATAAAATTTGTCTACAGACTTCGGAGAAGCTGCTTAGTATTTTGGAGAGGTCCTTTTTTTTATGTAGGTGACTGCTGGTCAAAGTTCACAAATACTCTGATGCCTAAATTTGTATTTCCCCTAACACATGTCCTCCAGATTGCATCTTTTGAGTTTACTGAGTCATCTTCCCGCCCACTATGCCCTTGGTTAGGTAACTGGCAATTAATTAATTATATCAGCTGATTTAATGGTTCTCCATCCAAGGGAGAGGCTGTGGCTCGCTGGTAAGGCATCTGTTCAGCTTGCAGAAGGTCCCGGGTTCAATCCCCAGCATCTCCAATGCAAAGGACCAGGCAGTAGGTGATTGGAAAGACCTCTGGGTGAGACCCTGGAGAGCCGCTGTCAGTCTGAGTAGACAAGACTGACCTTGGTGGACCAAGGATCTGATTCGGTAGAAGGCAGCTTCCATGTGTTCATGGGAGGCTGTTTTATCTGCATGCACAAGTCTCAAGGGCCTTTGCCAGGAATAAAAAGGAGCAATCTCCAGTCCTAGTGGTACCAGGACTTCCAATTTAGTTTCTCACCTTCCCCAGCCATGGTTCTGAGATATGTGCCATGTCCTGTCTTTTTGGTTTGTACCTTATTCCTGTTCCTCAGCCTGGCTCTTCGGCATGTCTAATACTAATAACCATCTCAGTATATTCCTTTATGAGCTGGAGGGTTTCAGAAAATGATATCCTATTCGAAGATAAAATTGTTCAAGACTTTCTATTCATTGGCTCCATCATCAACCAAAAGGGAGACTGCAGCCAAGAAATCAGGAGGAGATTGAGACTGGGAAAGGCAGCCGTGAAGGAGTTAGAAAAGATTCTGAAGTGTAAGGATGTGTCACTGGCCACCAAGATTAGGTTAATTCATCCCATCATATTCCCTATAACTATGTATGAGTGTGAGAGCTGGACAATGAAGACAGCTGATAGGAAGAAAGTAGATTCCTTTGAAATGTTGGAAGAGTGTATTACAGATACCAGGGGACTCCCCCCAAAAAATGAATCCGTGGGTTATGGATCAAATCAAGCCTGAACTGACCCTAGAAGCTAAAATGACTAAACTGAGGCTGTCATACTTTGGTCACATTATGAGAAGACAAGAGTCACTGGAAAAGACAATCATGCTAGTAAAAGTTGAAGACAGCTGGAAAAGAAAAAGACCCAACAAGAGATGGATGGACTCTATAAAGGAAGCCACAACCCTCAATTTGCAAGATCTGAGCATGGCTGTTAAGGGCAAGATGTTTTGGAGGACACTGACTCATAGGGTCACCGTGAGTCGGAAGCAACTTGACGACACTTAACACACATGTATTCAAAGAGAATCCAAGATGGCAGGCTTGCCTGAAAGCCAACTCCTCTTTACGTCTCACCATCTTTTTCTGCTTCCTGACTTTGTCCTCTTGCTCTCCTGTCTCCTTGCGATATTTTAATATGCAGTTAATATGTTTTCCAATATAATAGAGGTTTAGTTCTCTCCTGCCAGTTCTTGTTGTCTTGCTTCATGAAAGAACAATGGCCATAGAAAGATGGCCCCTGGCAGTGCGCAATTTATAGGTATGGAGTGGTTTAAATAGCCAATTTGTAAAAGCTTCAGACTCAATTTATGTGCTGGGCTTTTCCCCCCATGGCGTTTACTTTGGAAAAAAAAGTGTAAAATGTGCCAGACTTCGATTCTGTTTACTCCTCTTGTACCTCATCAGCTCACTCACACAAGTGTGTGTGTGTGTGTGTGTATGAGGGGAGAGGCCTGCTCAGTACAGTTTGAAAGTCCCATTTTGTAACTAGCAATAACAAATGCAGAAATAGTCTTTAATGGCCATAAGCTGAACTGTTTTAGGGCTGCTCCAGACCTGCTACAATTTTGATTTTGGGATTGAAACTACCATTTAGATAAAGGGTTGATATATTTCTTGAAAAATACTCTGTGTGGATATTCTCCTTTTTGGGAAGGCAATACTATGTGGCACTGTTGTTTCCTCAACTGCCATTAATGATGGAATAGAATCATAGAATCATAGAATTGGAAGGGACCACCAGGGTCATCCAGTCCAACCCTCTGCACAATGCAGGACATTCACAACTACCTCCCCCACACACACCCAGTGACCCCTACTCCACGCCCAGAAGATGACCAAGATGCCCTCCCTCTCATGTTCTGCCTAAGGTTACAGAATCAGCATTGATGGCAGATGGCCATCTAGCCTCTTCTTAAAAATCTCCAGGGAAGGAAAGCCCAATCTCATCAGATCTCAGAAGCTAAGCAGGGTCAGCCCTGGTTCGTATACATGAAATCATGAAGCTGCCTTATACTGAATTAGACCCTTCAATTAATTTACCTGGACAGACATTAAGCTAACTAGCCTGTAATTTCCTGGGTCCCCCCTGGAACCCTTTTTATACATTGCCCATTCTCCAGTCCTCTGGTACAGAGGCTGATCTAAGGGACATGTTACATATCACATGAACACACACATGAACACATGAAGCTGCCTTATACTGAATCAGACCCTTGGTCCATCAAAGTCAGTCTTGTCTACTCAGACTGGCAGCAGCTCTCCAGGGTCTCAGGCAGGGGTCTTTCATTTCACCTACTGGCCTAGTCCCTTTAACTGGAGATGCCGGGGATTGAACCTGGGATCTTCTGCATGCCAAGCAGATGCTCTACCACTGAGCCATAGCCCCTCCCCTATTTGGATGGGAGACCACCAAGGGTCACTATGCAGAGGCAGGCAATGGAAAACCACCTCTGAATGTCTCCTGCCCTAAACTGGATGGCCCAAGATATCACAACCGTGTCAGATCTCAGAAGCCCTGGTGAGTACTTGGATGGAAGACCACTGAGGAAGTCCAGGGTTGCTGTGCAGAGGCCGGCAATGGCAAACCTCCTCTGTTTGTCTCTTCCCTGACCTGGATGGCCCAGGCTAGCCCTGATTTCATCAGATCTTGGAAGCTAAGCAGGGTTGGCCCTGGTTAGTAGTTGGGTGGGAGACTGTGCTGCATCCAGAGCAAAATGTACCCAGCAGGAAATCAGAAGCCAACTTCCACGGATCCCTCATCAGCTGGGAAATGGCCAGGGAACAGACTCGAGCAGGTAGTGAGCAGCCAATTAATTAGCTGCCTGATCCCCACCGGCGAACGGGAAGTGAGCCAAACTGGCAGGTGTTTGAGCGTGCCCATTCCCGCAGCCGGCCTTGGAGTGCACTGTGTAAGGACGGGCCCTTTTCCTCACGTATCAACAGGAACTGTTTGTCCAACAACCCCTGAGAGGCAAAAGCATATGCGTCAAAATCCTTCCCATCTGGTGCTTCAGCCCAAATTGGTGACTTAGGAAAAGGCCACTCTCTTGTTGGGGGCCAGAGTCCATCCCCAACTAGACCTTGGCCAAGCGAGACATGAGCAACCAGGGGCCTGGCATCCTGAAGGGCTGGGGAGAGAGGACGGTCACAGAGAACCCCTGGCTGGATGCTGGCACGGGCGACAGGGGCAAAAGATGGAACTGACTTCTATCACCTGGAGATCAGTTGTAATAGTGGAAGATCTCCAGCCACCACTTAGTGGGCTAGCAATCCTTATCCTACCTGGGGAAGAGAGGACTCGGGTGCCAGAAACTTCTCTCCTTCCCAATTCTGAGGCTGGTGAGCAGGGTGCCTTTTCCCCAGGGAGGACGGCGGAGGGTGTATAGACCCTGTCGTAAGGGCGGGGGAGCATCCAGACCTAAACTGCTATTGTAAAAGCCATTTATGGGAGTTTTGGAGTCTCACACAACTGTGGAAGAAGATGTAGCTTGTGTGATGCAGCATGCTTAGAGAGGCAGGGTGGTATAGTGGTCAGTGTTGGATGAGGACTTGGTGGACCTGAATTCATGTGTTGAGAGCAGCCAATTAATTAGAGAGTGACTGAAAGATAGATGAGAGGAGAATCCTACACACTGCTTTCAGCTCCTTGGGGGAGAGGCAGGATAAAAATGTGACAGATAGCAGTATACTTTATTGCATACTTTATAAAATGATGGTGTAGGCGTGTGGACTACAAATGCTGTGCATTTCTAGGGTTCGATTCTCCGCAGCTGTTTCCCCAGAACTGCTTCCCTCTGGGCACCTGGAACGTTTTGGTTCCTATAAGCATTACAGCAAAGAATCCTAGTGAGAGAGGCTGAGCAAAGAAACCGGGGTGGGTGGGGGCAGAAATAGGTTGTGTTAGCTTAGAGCTGGTTGGCACAGCAGAAGGGGAAAGCTGCCTTTAGGAAGCACACAAGACTTCTTATTTTAGGGAGGAAAATGTATTTATTGTTTATTGTTGAGGAACACCATACTAAGATGGTAAAGGAGAAATGAGCATTCTAGCTAGCTAGGGTAGCTACGATGGGAAAGAAAGAGACACTGAGAGCACATCAGAGTTTGAAGGAAGGAAGTCCTATAGGGTTGCAAGCTGGGAGGAGGAGGAGGAGAAGAAGAGTTGGTTTTTAAACCCCAATTTTCTCTACTTTTAAGGAGTCTCAAGCTGGTTTACAATCTTCTTCCCTTCCCTTCCCCTCCCCACAACAGACACCTTGTGAGGTAGGTGGGGCTGAGGGAGTTCGGGGAGAACTGTGACTACCCCAAGGTTGCCCAGCAGGTTTCATGTGGAGGAGTGGGGAATTGACCCCGGTTCTCCAGATTAGAGTCCGCTCCTAACCACTACACCACAGTCCTAACCACTACACCACAGCTCCTAACCACTACACAAAGAGACAGCAGCAGAGCAGACAATAAGAAGGATACAGAGGAGTCTGACCTTATCCACGTTATTAGCTCTACCATCCCCCTAGGGAGTACTGGTGTGCATTGTACAAAGAGACATTGTACAGTCTGCCACACGAACACATGAAGCTGCCTTATCCTGATTCAGAATATTACCCCACCACACCAAGCTTGGCCTCCTTATCTGTCTCCCTACTAGGGTTGCCAACCTCCCGGTACTAGCTGGAGATCTCCTGCTATTGCAACTGATCTCCAGCCGATAGAGATCAGTTCCCCTGGAGAAAATGGGCACTTTGGCAGTTGGACTCTATGGCATTGAAGTCCCTCCCCACCCCACCCCTCATCAGGCTCCACCCCCAAAACCTCCCGCCGGTGGCGAAGAGGGACCTGGCATTCCCTCTCCCTACAAACGGAACTACCCAAATGGCATATGGGAGGTGTGTGTCTAAGCAGCATTCTCCCCCAGCCTCACCTCCATGGTTTTTGTTTAACAGGGAGGGGAAAAATGCAAACCCACAACAATATTGATTCTGGAAGTTTAAGTGCATCAGATGCAAAAAAAACCAGACTGGGCGCTGGGTCCCGGAATTGCTGTCAGCATCCTGGCTGCGCTGTTAAAGACGGGGGCCGGCTAATTCAGTCTGGTCTGGTCTTTCTGCCACAGCTTTGAGTGACATCCACGGCCCATCGCACATTCACTGGAAACTAGTATCGGGGAATGACATACAGTTTGATAACATAAGATGCTTAGGTTTTTTTTTGGCTCAAGTGAGATGTTCAGAGCTAATAGCCCCGGTGAGCAGGAGTTTCAGCTGTGATCTCTACCTTGAGATATCGGCTGTGTGTCTGGCTCAGGGGAAAAAAGGGGGGGAGAATGAAAGCTTATTTCTAGAAAAGGCTTCCGATGAGCCGCATTTGTCATTGAAGGGGAGATGGGTATAATTAGCTTGTCAGTCTCGTTTGGGCTGAGTTGGCTTTCTGCGCTAAGAAAGATGGACTGACTGCCAGAGCCGCTGACAGGTAGTCGATAATGCAGCAATTAATGTCATAAATAATTCTGGAACCAATTATATCAAAATGGACTCTGAGCTTTAAAAAAGATCAGAATTCCCTTCTTCTTCTTCCCTGCTAACAGCGAGCGCCGAGCCTTTCATTTTTCTCGGTAATTACTTTTCATTGTATATAGCCATAAAGTAGGGCCTTTTCCTTCCCTCCGTATTTTTAACACCCCTTTCAGCCCCGGTCCCCCCTCCTGCCCTGTTGCCCCTCTTCACCCCCTCCCCTCCCAGAGGACTCGGTTGTTACAGGATATATCTTTGGGGCGAGCGCCGTAATCTTTGCGCCTGGCTGTTTACAGGATAACTCCCGCCGCGCCGGAACGATTAAGGGGCCAGTTTTCTCAAATGTCATGAGCAATGACAGCCAAGAACACCAAAACAATGGCATTTGGAAATGAAGACATTTGAGAAATAAATTGATTTGTCTTATTATTTTAAAGGTTGTTCTGACTTTGCTTACACTGAACCTATCGATTTTGGGTTGGCCCCTTCCGCTGGCTGTACAGTTGCAACCAGTGAATGCGAGCCAAGCTTATTCCCTCTTTGCTGAAGACACAATTCATGACGAGTTGGAGGGCTCTTCGGCAACTCTGTCCAGTTTCCTCAGCCTGCGAGGCAGGGGACAGTAGGAAGGGCCACACCTTGTTTGTGAGAATGGCAGTCCCTGTTTTGTATTTCGATCATGATGCATACTTTCAGAAGGAAGAAGAAGAGTTGGTTTTTATGCCCCACTTTTGTCTACCATAAGGAGTCCCTAAGCAGCTTAGAATCACCTTCCCTTCCCTTCCCCACAACAGACACCTTGTGAGATAGGTGGGGCTGAGAGAGTTCAGAGAAAACTGTGACTGGCCCCAAGGTCCCCTGGCTGGCTTCCTGTATAGCACTGGTTCCCAACCAGGGGACCGTGGACCCCCAGGGGTCCGCGAGAACTAAATTAAGGTCCACGAAACAAAGTTATAAACCCATAATAAATTAATATTTTCAATTAAAAGTTATCTATTATAAAAATATATATTCAAATATTATTCTAAGTTTAATGTTTAACTAACAGTTATGATTAAAGTTTATTTTCAAATTCTCAGAATTTTTATTTTGAACCTTGGGGTCCCTGCACCGAACAAAAAAGTCCTAGTGGTCCCTGGTCAAAAAAAGGTTGGGAACTAGTGCTATATAGGTAGGTTTGCCAGCTCCAGGTTGGGAAATGCCTGGAGACTTTGGGGGCAGAGCCTGAGGAGGGCAGGGTTGGAGAGGGGAGGGACTTCAATGCCATAGAGTCCAATTGCCAAAGCAGCCATTTTCTCTAGGGGAACTGATCTCTATCGGCTGGAGATTAGTTGTAATAGCGGGAGATCTCCGGCCACCACCTGGAGGTTGGCAACCCTATATAAAGGAGTGGGGAAACCAACCCGGTTCACCAGATTAGAGTCTGCTGCTCATGTGGAGGAGTGGGGAATCAAACCCGGTTCTCCAGATTAGAGCCCACCGCTCCCAACCACTACACCACGCTGGCTCTTACTACTTAGGTAAGCATTTGCCTGACTCTCCATTAAACCTGTCTGTTAGATTACCCTACCTCCGGAAACTCAGACCCTGAGAGGGTGGAGCCAGGCAGATCAGGAGGTGGAGTCTGGTAGGACAGAGGCGGAGTCTGATGCTGGGGGAGGGGAGGAAAGCAAACAGCAGCTCTGAAGCCAAGCAGAAAACCGTCTGCCTCTGTTGCTGATCTAATCACCAGATTGGTGTGCCCTCCTCCCACTGATTTGGGTCTGATCCAGCAGGGTTAGAGGAGGAGGCTCGCACTGATTTGGGGGTGGTGGTGGTGGAAAGCACCGTCAAGTTGCAGCAGATTTAGGAGACTTCCGGTGGTGCTGCTGGGGAGAGCACTCCATTTCCCCAGGCTGTCCTGGGAGAAATCCAAGTTTGCGTTATTTCTGGGGTACATAGATACCCCAATCCGACCCTTGCAAGTGGGTTGGAAAGCAGGAACTCCCTGCAGCCCGCAAACGCGGTTTGACCTCCTAGGTACTCTGAGGGGGCTTTTTAAGCCCCTCGGAGTCCTGGACGCCGGTCCTGCGAGGGCACTAGGGAAGGACGCCAAAACGCAACTTAGGCATCAAGCTCCACCCTCCACCACCTTAATACCAACATAAGGACTACATAAAGAAAAGAACCTCACCTCTTGACACCCAAGTGAGTACAAAAGAACTCTTCGTCTACTTACTGGAAACTTGAACAGACGGGGGGCTGATAAGAATATTTCTGGGACCCCCATTCCTCCTTAATCCGAACTGAAAAAGTTTGATCTGAGTTAGCCATCGGGATTAGCGACAGGAGCCTTATCAATCCGATCAGCCTAAACCATAATAAAGAGTCGGAAGGATACCTTTTGATTGACAAGAACTATCACCAATGGGTCCAAGGGAAGGGGAGGGTGATTTTTCTTCCTGATTTTCCGGCGAAGAATATCCTGCCACGTTTGCAGTAAGGGAGCGCCTGGAACGGAAGACCCTCTATAACAACCTATCTATCATCGGAACTAAAATAACAGGAAGTAGTTGTAGGACCGATTACGCGTCGCACTCGAGTTACTTGGAAATCATTCCTGAAGGAACAACCATCGAGAAGAGGCGGTAGAAGGTCCATGGCACTAGCAACTTCCTGTATACTTCCTGATCAGCCCGACCTAGAGCGACCGAAAAAAACTCACTGGTATTCAAAACTTTAAAACGCAATTCTAGAGCCAATTTCGACTCTTTTCAACCCGGAAAAATTATAAGGCTGATGTTTGAATTATTATCTTTTAATTAGAACTTTAAAGGCCCTGTCTGTGGACATGTATTTTACCAGCTTCTTTTGGCTTAATACATAGCCCTGCTCCTATGAAATCAAAGGAAATTTTACAGAATTCAAACATGGAAAAAAAAATACAGGACATGCTTGCTAAACATTCTGAGGCGACAATTAAACAATTAAAACAGATTTCAACACAGATGGCTCAACTGATTTCAATGATGACGACTCTTGACCAATCATCACAGGTAGGCAATCAGAAGTTGGATCTGGTTATAGAAGACATAAAAGTCTTGAAAATTCAAACGATGACCACAAATACAGACATACAAGCAATGGACTCTTCTGCCCAAAAAGTCATGGAAGAATACAAGGATACAAAGAAGAAGACAGAAGTTCAAGAAAGCAACCAGCCGGCGATAAAGAGATCAGACATACAAGAAATAGACTTTTCATTTAAAAAAGTCATGGAACGACGTGTGGATATAAGGAAGAAGAGAGCAGGTCAAGGAATACAGATTGAAGCCACGATGGAGATGAAGCCCAGAAAGTGTTATTTTTGGATACGTATCCTGTCTGAGGAAATGAGAGAGAACAAAGAAATCCTGTTCCCATACCTGACTGGCCTATTTCAGTTACAGAAGGAACTATTAGACCATGGTTAAAGGATTGATTTAAATATGATTGCTGGATCCAAAGGCTTTGATAGTGTGGACGGGTGGCATGGCTATTAATGATGTAGTGGAATTAAGATTAAGATATCATTTTGGGAATAAAGGGCTAGAAATTCTTGAGAAAAAAGACTGGATTGTTAAAATGTTTGAAGTGGCAGAAATGGCAAAACTCACAGCTATTCTAAATGAAGAAAATGACGTTCGGTTTCTGGGGGAATGGGGGGCGTGGATGCATTATTGTGAATATGAGTTAAAATTGGGAAGAATGGAAGAATATTTTCTAATCTGATCCAGAGGATTATTTTTGGGTTTTTTTATAATGAATAAGCATAATTATATTTACTAACAGATTATGGTTTTTTTTATACAGGATATTGATAGTTTATTAAGATTAGATTAACTACGACGAGATGAACTTTTTATTAAGAGGAAGATAGAGGTGAAGGGGAAGTCAAAATTTTCCATTTCTTTTTTTTCTTTTTTTTCTTTATTATATGTTATGGAACTATAACAACTTTAAAAATATTGTCGAAGGCTTTCACGGTCAGAGTTCATTGGTTCTTGTAGGTTATCCGGGCTGTGTAACCGTGGTCTTGGAATTTTCTTTCCTGACGTTTCGCCAGCAACTGTGGCAGGCATCTTCAGAGTAGTAACACTGAAGGACAGTGTCTCTCAGTGTCAAGGGTGTAGAAAGAGTAATATATAGTCAGAAAGGGGTTGGGTTTGAGCTGAGTATTGTCCTGCAAAAGTATTGTCCTGTAAGTATCAAGATAATGTGCTAATGAGGATATGGTATGTTAATATGGAACCATTGTATCCTGAAGTGATCTGTTAATGTGTGTAATCCAAAACTAATCTGTATGGCTATTGTTGAATGTTGTCTTTGTCTGGAGGTTTTTCAGGGCAGGAAGCCAAGCCTTATTCATTCTTAAACTCTCCTCTTTTCTGTTAAAGTTGTGCTGATGTTTGTGAATTTCAATGGCTTCTCTGTGCAATCTGACAAAATAGTTGGTAGAACTGTCCAGTCTTTCAGTGTCTTGGAATAAGACCCTGTGTCCTGTTTGTGTCAGTCCATGTTCAGCCACTGCTGATTTCTCAGGTTGGCCAAGTCTGCAGTATCTTTCATGTTCTTTTATCCTTGTTTGTATGCTGCGTTTTGTGGTCCCGATGTGGAGAAGTTTACATCGGGACCACAAAACGCAGCATACAAACAAGGATAAAAGAACATGAAAGATACTGCAGACTTGGCCAACCTGAGAAATCAGCAGTGGCTGAACATGGACTGACACAAACAGGACACAGGGTCTTATTCCAAGACACTGAAAGACTGGACAGTTCTACCAACTATTTTGTCAGATTGCACAGAGAAGCCATTGAAATTCACAAACATCAGCACAACTTTAACAGAAAAGAGGAGAGTTTAAGAATGAATAAGGCTTGGCTTCCTGCCCTGAAAAACCTCCAGACAAAGACAACATTCAACAATAGCCATACAGATTAGTTTTGGATTACACACATTAACAGATCACTTCAGGATACAATGGTTCCATATTAACATACCATATCCTCATTAGCACATTATCTTGATACTTACAGGACAATACTTTTGCAGGACAATACTCAGCTCAAACCCAACCCCTTTCTGACTATATATTACTCTTTCTACACCCTTGACACTGAGAGACACTGTCCTTCAGTGTTACTACTCTGAAGATGCCTGCCACAGTTGCTGGCGAAACGTCAGGAAAGAAAATTCCAAGACCACGGTTACACAGCCCGGATAACCTACAAGAACTATAACAACTTTAGGTTAGAACTGAAATTTTATATTGTCATAGATGTTGTTTAATGCAATGGAAAATTTTTAGTATAAAATCCAATAAAATCTATATATAAAAAAAAAAGTTGCAGCAGATTTAGGGCAACCTCATAGGGCAGGGCTTCTGCCCGGTTGCGCTGGGCTGCTTGCGCAGCCGGGGGTCGAGGGGGAGGCTTTTCTCTTTTCTCCCTGTTTTTCTGTCTCTCTCTCTCTCTCTCTCTCTCTCCCTCTCCCTTTCTTTCTTTCTTTCTTTCTTTCTTTCTTTCTTTCTTTCTTTCTTTCTTTCTTTCTTTCTTTCCCCTCCCTCCCTCCCTCCCTCCTTTTCTTTCTTTCTTTCTTTCTTTCTTTCTTTCTTTCTTTCTTTCTTTCTTTCTCTGTCTCCCTCCCTCCCTCCTTTTCTTTTTCTTTCTTTCTTTCTTTCTTTCTTTCTTTCTTTCTTTCTTTCTTTCTTTCTTTCTTTCTTTCTTTCTCTGTCTCCCTCCCTCCCTCCCTCCTTTTCTTTCTTTCTTTCTCTTTCTTTCTTTCTTTCTTTCTTTCTTTCTTTCTTTCTTTCTTTCTTTCTTTCTTTCTTTCTTTCTTTCTTTCTTTCTGTCTCCTTCTCCCTCCTTTTCTTTCTTTCTTTCTTTCTTTCTTTCTTTCTTTCTTTCTTTCTTTCTTTCTTTCTTTCTTTCTTTCTTTCTTTCTTTCTTTCTTTCTGTCTCCCTTCTCCCTCCTTTTCTTTCTTTCTTTCTTTCTTTCTTTCTTTCTTTCTTTCTTTCTTTCTTTCTTTCTTTCTTTCTTTCTTTCTTTCTTTCTTTCTTTCTTTCTTTCTTTCTTTCGTATGTGCACCTGGCCGGCCCAACCAAGTGACATTTATGTCAAATCTGGCCCTCCTAACAAATGAGTCTGACACCCCTGCTGTAGGGGTTTCAAGGCAAGAGAGGTTCAGAGGTGGTTTGCCATTGCCTGCCTCTGTGTGGCAACCCTGGTCTTCCTTGGCAGTCTCCCGTCCCAGTAATAACTAAGGCCAACCCTGCCCAGCTGCTGAGATCTGCAATTTTTACAGCATCACATCTTTCTCTTTGGTAGAGATGTCTCATAGGTAGCCTGGTGTGTAACGAGGGAGATAGACTCACCGAAACGAAGCACAGACCCAGGAATCTCCTGCACTATCTGAAGAGGACTGGAGACTTACAAGGACCTCCTGTCCTGGGGTTTTTAGGAAACAATCACTGGAAGAGTATTTTTCCAGGAAATGCTGGAATCATTCTCCCCAAACCACACCACAATCCTTAAGGTACCCTCTGTCCTAGGATGCTCCAGAAATTCTCATTTCCTTTAGCATTGCGCCTTTATCAGTGCACCATACTAGTAAAGACTGACAGAGCAATGATCTATATTTTCTAAAAATTAAAATTAAAAACCTGGACTCCCTTTGTCACTCCACAAGCTTGATTAAACCAGTTGTGACTCCACCGATGCATCCCGAGACATTTCAGACACATATCTGATTTGAAAAATACAGTAAACATCAACATTTACACATTTGCTGGCTTGGCCATATCATCCTGCAATAATCTGCCACTAGCGACTGTAATTATTACTCAGGGCAGCAGAACCTACTGCTAAGAGAGGGGAGGATCAGGTTGCAAATTACTCTCTGCACCGGAACCCAAAGGACAAAAACAACATGCAGATGTTTCCAGTTGAAGAACAGTGGGAACGTCATTAATCGTTTCCTCCTACCTCCCAGGAGTGAATGCCACCACCGTTGAGAAACTGGAAACATTTGTCAGGCTCGAGGAAGCAAAAAGCGCTATGAAAGAATGTGATGGTAATTTGCTGCTTCCACAATGCATTTTAAAACCAAACCAGCGGTGTCTGTACAAACCAGAATGAGGCCTAGCAAAATGGGCCTCAGCAAAGGCAGATTCACTGTTACAAGTTCTCCCCCCACCCCAGGGTGCCAGCCTCCAGTTGGGACCTGGGGATCCCTTGGAATTACAGCTCATCCTCAGACTACAGAGATCACACCCCCTGGAGAGAATGGGTGCTTTGGAGGGTGGGCTCCATGGCATTGTACCCCAATGAGGTCCCCGTCCTCCCCAGGCTCCATCCCCAAATCTGTGGAGTTTCCCAGCCTGGATTTGGCAACCCCACCCCTCCATCCTCCACCGGTGGCCGGGGGGGGGGGGGGACCTGGCAACTCTACCCCACCCCTAGTCTATTAACATAACATAAAATAAATGGAGTGTTGTTTATGTCTCCACATGACATAATCCTCTATTCATCCTGTTTGAAACCCCCCCCCCCCCCCGCAATTGCTCCCAACTTCCCCAGAACAGTTTTGATGTGATCTCATCTTGGGCAGTTCTTGTCAGATGTCAGAAGCTAAGCAGGTTCGGCTCTGGTTCGTACTTAGATGGGAGACCACCAAGGAAGTCCAGGGTCACTACGCAGAGGCAGGAAACGACAAACCATCTGTTCATCTCTGTCTTGATCTGGATGGCCCAGGCTACCCTGACCTCATTGTATATCTGAAGCTATGCTGGGTCAGCTCTGGTTCATACTTGCATGGGAGACCGCCAAGGAAGCCCAAGGTTGCTACGCAGAGGCAGGCGATGGCAAACTACCTCTGTTCATCTCTTGGCTTGACAACCCAATGGGAGCACCATAAGTTGGCTGCCGCTTGACAGCATTTTCCACCATCACGACCACCCAGCTGTTAGTCAAACTGTGCCATGGATCTGATCTCCCTTCACTGGCACTGGACACCCTGTTGGGACTCTGGTACTACTGGAGAGAATCTCCACGCACCAGCAAAGTTGATAAGGCTTGGTGAGGCGCTTGGCAGAAGGCCTTTTAAACTCAGTTTCCCTTGAGATAGCACGTTAACAGGGGGAAACGCATCTCCGCAGCCCTAGACCTGCTCCGGCCAGGGTCGCTTTTCTCCCTGGCATTTTTGGAGCTGAGCAAACTGTTTCATCTGGCATGGGGTGTCTCCTACAATCACAGCCGCTGTCACATATTATGGATTTGGTAAACAGGATTGCTTAAAAATTCCTTTCTGTTCTCTGTGTGTTTCCTTTCCTTTGCTTCTCTATCCTCCCTCCCCACCCGGCCCTTTTTATCCACTTCAGTTACTGAAATCGCAATGAATACCTGGCAAATGAGCCAGACGGAGGGGAAGTGTCAAGCTGTCTATAAACGCAACATTGCTAAGCCACATTGAACCCAAAGGCTTTCGGCCTAGGCTCAGTTCATCTACTTGGGCACAAAGATCATTGTCATAGAATCATAGCGTTGGAAGGGACCACCAGGGTCATCTAGTCCAACCCCCTGCACAATGCAGGAAATTCACAACTACCTTTCCCCCCCCCCACACACACACACACAGTGACCCCTACTCCATGCCCAGAAGATGGCCAAGATGCCCTCCCTCTCATCATCTGCCCAAGGTCATAGAATCAGCATTGCTGATGGATGACCATCTAATATTATAAGGATCTTAGGGCGCCTCTGCAGCTGTTCTCTCCTTCAGAGCTTCTCCTATAGTAAATTACCTTAAGCATACTTTCTTTGAAAAACCAAACTGAAAAACCAAGCTTGAAGTATTAAAAAACTGAGCTTGAAATATTGGCTGAAGAAGCCACTTTTTTGTGGTGAAAGCATGTTTGTTAATCCGGACAACCTTTCCATGTCATAGAGTCCTATTGGACTGATATTGGTGTTCCAATATGATGCAGCTGAATACATGAAGATACCTGCAAAAAGAAAAAACAAGAATTATAGAAAATACATACTGATATTTGCAGTGACTTTGTACTTGATACTTAACTCCATACAAGGACTTTTGTATTCTGTCTTGCTTGTAATGTTGACATTATGTTTGTGACTCATTTTTTGTGTTGGTGGTTGTTATGTAAAGTGTAATAAATAAATCACTGTGTTACGCACTTTCACTTATACAAGTTTGAATCGTGTTTCATATTATTTCAGAGCCTAGTACTGTTACTTTTCTTAACTTACCATACAGTATTGGTGATATTTTGATAGTGAACCTCCAGGTACTAGCTAGAGATCTCCTGCTAGGACAGCTGATCGCCAGCCGATGGAGATCAGTTCCCCTGGAGAAAATGGCTGCTATGGCAATTGGACTCTATGGCATTGAAGTCCCTCCCCTCCCCAAACCCCGCTCTACTCAGGCTCTGCCCCCAAAACCTCCCAGTGGCAAAGAGGGACCTGGCAACCCTATCTTGAGGGGGGCTTTCTTTAGAATTCTGCATGTGCCCACTCTTATCAGCAGGTTCTCCTGCATGTCTGAATCTCCATCTCATCTTTGAATGACTGTTTTTATTACTTCCTGTGTCGAAAACACAGTTTTGCTTCTTTAGTTCATCCTCCAACAATGACCAGCTCGTGTTCCTTCTCTCTCATTCTCTCTCTCTCCCTCCCCATTTAACAAAACCCCAAAGTCTGCTGTGATCAAACACAAAAGAAACAATGAGGAGAACATACTGAGTAATTGCCAATGAGAAGTCATAACTTCTATGGCTGTAAATCATGCCAGACCGATGCACTTTCTCTCTGAAATGCCTCTTCTACATCTGATCCACAAACATACTTACCAGGCAGATAATGAATAACTTATTCTTGGACAGAGTGGCCGAGGTTTGATTTATCTCCCCGTGTAAATAAAAAAGAAAAGGCTGTCAAATGCAGGTGCATAAATCTCTCCTCTCCTGTAAGGCTGGTGTATTAGGGTGAAGGGGAGGGGACTCGGTGAGCAGGTGCTTTTAATCTAATTGGAGAGATGGGATGGGGATTAACCCTTTGTGTACGGGGGAAGTAACTCATAAACCGGTATGAACTCTCTGGAGACTTTAAAGAGCTGAACAATCATACTTGAAGTTAGATTTTGATCCAGTTTTCCCTAATGCAAACTTTGAGACTGTGTGTGTGTGTGTTACGTGCCGTCAAGTTGCTTTCGACTCATGGCGACCCTATGAATGAAAGTCCTCCAAAATGTCCTATCTTTGACAGCCTTGCTCAGATCTTGCAAATTGAGGGCTGTGGCTTCCTTTATTGAGTTCATCCATCTCTTGTTGGGTCTTCCTCTTTTCCTGCTGCCCTCAACTTTTCCTAGCATGACTGTCTTTTCCAGTGACTCTGGTCTTCTCATGATGTGACCAAAATACGACAGCCTCAGTTTATATTGTAGCACAGAATTTAGCTACTTGTTTCACCGTCCGGGCTGACCCTTCCCATAGGAAATTCCTCAGCCTCCCTTCCTCAGAGCTGTCCTTTGTTAGATTAGGGAGAAGGGAAATTAGCTTAAGTCTAAAACACTTGAATTTTGGTCTATTATTTCAAATTAACAATTCAAACAAACAAAATCAGAATTGGTTTGGAATATTTGAGAATATTTATTTCAGCCCTAGAATAAGACACACTACTTCAAATCATGGATGTGTTAAGTGCCGTCAAGTCGTTTCCGACTCCTGGCGACCCTATGAATCAACGTCCTCCAAAGTGTCCTATCTTTGACAGCCTTGCTCAGGTCTTGCAGATTGAGGGCTGTGGCTTCCTTTATTGAGTCCATCCATCTCTGGTTGGGTCTTCCTCTTTTCCTGCTGCCCTCAACTTTTCCTAGCATGATTGTCTTTTCCAATGACTCTTGTCTTCTCATAATATATCCAAAGTACGACAGCCTCAGTTTAGTCATTTTAGCTTCTAGGGTCAGTTCGGGCTTGATTTCATCTAAAACCCACTGATTTTTTTTTTTTTTGGCGGTCCAGGGCATCCGTAACCCTCTCCTCCAACACAGCATTTCAAAGGAATCTACTTTCTTCCTATCAGCTTTCTTCAATGTCCAGCTTTCACACCCATACATAGTACCAGGGAATACAATGGCATGAATTAACTTAATCTTGGTGGCCAGTGACACACCCTTACACTTCAGAATCTTTTGAGATGGTAGAATAACCTTAATAGGAGACTTCTGGAGTGAAGATGTGTGAACCACCCTTGAGAAGGTTTGCTAATTTTGTATACTCCTTCACAAATTCCTTGGGAATCCTGTCTGAGCAAGGACCTGTTTGTTGCATCTCATGCTCTGCTTTAGGTAAAATGTGATGGGTCCTACATTTGCCAGCAGCCATGACTTAGTGATGGAGCCTCTCTTCTGCATGCAGAAGATCCCAGTATCAATCCCCAGCATCCCTAGTTCAAAGGCTCATGCAGCTGATGATGTGAAGGACCTCCGGCTGAGACCGCGGAGAGCTGTTGCCAGTCCGAGTAGACAATGTTTGTGACTTATGTGCCCTCAAGCTGCTTCTGACTTATGGCAATGCTATAAAAGACCTTCCAAAACATCTATCACTTCATGGGTCTTCCTCCTGTCCTCCTACCTTCAACTTTTCCAAGCATTATTGTCTTTTCCATTGAGTTTTTTCTTTTCGTGATGTGACCAAAGTACAATAGCCTCAGTTTAGTCATTTTAACTTCAAGGCAGAGTTCAGGCTTAATTTGATCTAGAACCCACTTATAAGTTGGATTTTAAGTTGGAGATAGAGGTTTGTCTGAAATCTACACAATGGGCGGCACGTGTCCTCAGATTCAGAAGTGTTTTTTTGTAGCTTTTGCTGATAGCCCAGAACAGAGAAGCATCCAAATGTTGATGGGAAAATGTAGGGTTTTTCCCCTTCTGGTAATAGAAATTCAAGATCCTTTCCTCGAAAACAGTGTGGAAGAGTCTGCTGATTTTTCATTGGCCAAAGAGCCTATGAAAGTTGAATTTAAAGTAGTTATTATGAACATTTAGGCAACAAGAATTGGTAATGATTTGTATGTTATAATTTCTTGCCTGGGATGTGGGTATACTGGCTTCCCGTAAATAAAAAAGACTAATACGTAATTCAAAAAAAAAAAAAGAAGAGGGAGGAAGGAAGGAAGGAAGGAAGGAAGGAAGGAAGGAAGGAAGGAAGGAAGGAAGGAAGGAAGAAAGAAAGAAAGAAAGAAAGAAAGAAAGAAAGAAAGAAAGAAAGAAAGAAAGAAAGAAAGAAAGAAAGAAAGAAAGAAAGAAAGAAAGAAAGAAAGAAAGAAAGAAAGAAAGAAAGAAAGAAAGAAAGAAAGAAAGAAAGAACTGGGTTAGTTTCCCCACTCCTCCACATGAGCGGCAGACTCTAATCTGGAGAACCAGGTTGGTTTCCCCACTCCTCCACATGAAGCCTGCTGGGTGACCTTGGGCCAGTCACAGTTCTCTCCAAACTCTCTCAGCTCACAAAGTGCCTGTTGTGGGGAGAGGAAGGGAAGGTGATTGTAAACCACTTTGAGAGTCATTAAAGGTAGAGAAAAGCGGAGGATAAAAACCAACTCTTCTTCCCTGCCACCCCATCCCCCGGAATCTGGCTGTGTACATCATCTCAGTTTGATGGATGAGTCGCAATTAGTCCAAAGAACTTGCCAACTGGCTGTGCCTCGTGGGATCCCAGAATTCCCGCTGTTGCCCGGAAAGCAAGAAGAAGTCACCCTGGTTAGTTGGGAAAGTCAGGATTGGCTTTCCATGGCATCGGTTCAGCTGCTTATGTATACAACGTTGGCAGCAATATGGATGGGGAAAGCATGTGTTGAATACATCTCGGGTGTCTCGGGTCTCTGAAGGTCACTCCGTGAAAGTAATATATGGTGCCAGGATTGGTAGCTCAAGGTCAAATCAGTTTGCTTTTCATAATGCATAAACCTGAAGCTCTCCCAGACACCAATCATCTGACCTAAAGCCTTGGAACAAATATTTTACTAAGTAAATCAGAGAGCATGCTGGCATTTCTATTAACCTTCAATGCACTGGTGACAGGAAATGAATAATGATAAATAATAACTCAGGCCTGTAAATCATACTTAACATCACAGGCTAGAGGGGGGGGGGATCCTGGTAGACGACCATCTGTTAAGAGTAAAGCTGGAAGAGCTGGCTAAGAGAAAATAAAGGGGGGAACAGCTTTGAGAGAAATACTTACCTTGGTTCTCTTATAAGTTGTATTTTCTAACAATTGAACTGCAATATTCCATGAAGTAATGTTTTTGAGTTTATTGAATTAATATAGAATTCTAACAAAAAATTATTTGTGAGCCCTCGTGCTGCTTTTCTCACAACACCTGGAGGTTGGCAACCCTACATGGCAGTCAGAGGCCTGTATTCCTGATCAAGCCAGGGAAGAATCCTGTATTGAAGAGTCAGTTTACAAACCGACAAACAGAGGAAACTTCTAGAGCTACTGGCAAAGGCAGATGTCACCCTAGCGAAATCTGTGGTCTCCATTATCTGGATGCGGAAGCAGAAACGGGCTATTCTTTAAAGATCTTTGTCATTAACAGCACGGCTTGGAGTGCCTGTCTTATGCTTTCAGTTAGCCATCCTGGAACGGAGGTGGCTCAACATCTGGAGAAGGCCTTTCAAAAGCAGCCTGGAGATCAAAAGAAAAAGACAGTTTCCCAAGTCAGACCTGGTGC
The DNA here is from genome assembly GCF_029931775.1 of Euleptes europaea. Classification (NCBI taxonomy): domain Eukaryota; kingdom Metazoa; phylum Chordata; class Lepidosauria; order Squamata; family Sphaerodactylidae; genus Euleptes; species Euleptes europaea. The sequence goes on along the minus strand of NC_079315.1, from coordinate 1,336,546 downwards.
CATCTGCAGACAATATGCAGGCAGGAACTGCTGGAGGTAGGAAAGATGAATGAGAGAGAGGGAGAACGCGCCAGGAAAATTAGAAGACGCTAATGCAGGAGGGAACCGTCGAGGATGATAAAAATAGCTCAGGCGTCCAAGCAATTGCTGGTAGGTGGCTGGGAACACCAGGAGATGAAGAACAGGGATTCTTCCAAAAGTCTCTGCCTCCATATTTCTCTCTGCCTCCATATTTCTCTCTGCATTTTGAAGTTTCAAAATTACCTGGGCTGGTTCTTCTCATGGAGACATGAAATTGTGTCTTTCAGTGCTAGCCGCAGTTAGTGGGTTAGAGGTGGGCAGGGATAGCATTCAAAAGGCACTGACCTGGATCAGTTCCCTCCTGCCGCCACCCCTCATGCTTCATTCACATCTGGTGGTTCCCCATGGTCTTTAGTTTTGTTCTGTCTTTTGTTTGATTTTGTTCAATTCAGGCTGTCCTCTTGGCATTTATGCCGCAAGAGGATGCTTGTGCCAAGTGGCAAACTGCAGCAGCAGAAGGCAGCAAAGTGAAGAAGGTTTACAAGAACACGAGCTACAAAGACCTTACCTTTCTGTCACTGGAAATGTACCTGAATCGAATCGAGGAAACCGGTGATCCATTGCATCCTCCCATTCGGGCATAATCGGTTTTGTTGACTGTCTCGTCCCCTCCTGTCCACTTGCTTTTTTCTGACTGGATGCCCACGATCTGAACTGACAGGAAGGAGATGGTCCCATCACACGCCGCCGTTATCCTCTCCTCTCCTTCACTAATTACCTGCTTCAGCATCTCATATTGTTGACAAGATCTTGCACGTCCTACTGATCGAAGGGCAAAGTCGGTCTTCCTCTGCCCCACTTCTGTTAGGGTGAGAAGTATCCAAGGACAAAGCTCACCCCGATTACATAGAGGAGAGAGGGTGTGCACTGGAGCCATATCTTTATTTGCAGATGTACAGGCACAACACAGGTGGAGGTGCGAAGGCAATTGTGCAGGGCAATGGATTCATTAGCCTGCATCAGATCCTCAGAGAGAAAGATCCTGCATTCCCAAAGCCCATCAGCCACCCCTGGCAGTATTCACCTATTACTTTCATGGTCTCTTCCAGAATTTGAAGGGGTTTTTTTTTTTTACACACATAACTGCCCCCTATCTAAAGCTAGTGCTGGTGGTGGAAAGTGCCATTAAGTTGCCACTGACTTACGGTGACCTCATAAGATTTTCGAGGAAAGAAACATCCAGAGGTGGTTTGTCATTCCCCACCTCTGCGTAGTAACCCTGGATTTCCTAGCTGATTTTTATGCTGACACTTGGGCCAAATTCCTCAACTCACTCCTAGTTAAATGGAATGGAGCTTCAGATAAATGTAAGGTTCAGCTCCTCCTTTCTGGACAAGATCCTGCCACTATAGTCAGGGAAGCAAAATTGTTGCCACAGGCTATGAGGCTCTGAGAATGTAAATCCTTGCTTTGCTTAGTCCTACTTTTTGTGATCTCTAGTCTTTGTATTTATTGTGACCTAGGATTGTGCAGCATATCAATAAACCCGAACCGAAAATAAACCCGAAATTAGCCGTTTCGGTATTTTTCAGGTTTACCGAACAACAAAACCTGAGGTTCTCCCCGACGCTGAATGGGCGATTCCTGACAAAGCCAAATAAATATTCGGCTATTCGCCTTTGCTCAGGGGCACAGCTCTATGCTTTCTCCCATTTTTCTATCTTTTTTAAACTGGTTTTGTTTGGGCCCCATAATGGAGGCCCTTTTGAGATGGGGATCGTGTAATCAGAGCCAACTTGGTCAAATTTTTATCTGATAAATTATTGGCTTTAACTGTTTTTAAATTGTGATATTTTAAACAGGAGAGATCTTAATCTCTCACGGGTTGTAGTTGGACTTTTATTCTGGCTTTTGCCATAAATAAATGTATTTTATTTGAGCCAACTTGGTCTGACCAACCATTCAGCGGATTAATCTGGATCAAGCATAAGGGTTTTTAAAAAGACGGGGCTCAATAAGTCCTGTCCAGAGGGATGTACCCTCCAACTAAAAAGAGCCAGCTTCAACAGCTGCTGACCACCAGGCTTCCAAAGGAGATTTCTTCATCCACATGGATGAGCAATCTCCTTCAGATGGCCCCCATGGTCGAGACTTCGGCTGGCTCCAATCTCACCCCCCTCCAAAAACCTGCTCTCAAATTGAAGGTTGCCCCAAGTAAAGGCTTCATTTCCCCACACCTGACCATCTCTTGAAATCAGATTTTTTAAAAAATAAATTTTATTGGTTTTTTTTTAAACTATAAATTCTTCATAATTTTAACAACAATTTAAAAATAATGGCAAAGTCACGATTATATCAATTGTTGTCTTGATTACAAGTAAACATAAAAAGAATAAGTTGACTTCCCCACCACCTCCGTCTACCTCTTAATAATGTATTACAGTCCATCGTTAATATATTCTGATCCTAATATTAATCTCATTCTAAAGTTTCTTATTTTATAAAATTTTACATTCTGGATCAGAGTAAAAAATGACGTTTCATTTTTCCCAGATCTTATACATTTTCACAAAAATTCATCCAAGCCTCCCATTTTCCCATAAATTGTTCATTATCCCTTTGATTTAATGTAACATATTAATTTCTCCATCTCCACCAGTTCTAACATTTTAATAATCCAATCCCTTTTTTCTGGAACATCTGTCCCTTTCCATTTGGCTGCATTAAACAATCTTGCAGCCATTGTAACAAAATCATACTAAATAACATCATCTCCAGTATTTTAGGAATATTTTTCCTGTATAATCAATCTTATTTCATTGTGAATCATATCCCAAAAGTGTTTCACCTTATCACAAGCCCACCACTTATAAAAAAGAAAAAAGAAAACCAATATCTATTACATTTCCAACATATTCCTTGAAGTGGTATTCACATTAGTATTAATAGTTCAAAAATATGTTTATATTTCACCCATAATCTATATAAGGAGGACTTTATTACATAATTCCGGAATGATGTCTAAATATTAATTTTATTATACCGTAAATAGCCATGCCACCCATTTATATTGTCGAAGCCTTCCGAATCTAATAGTCATATTTGAGCCAGTCCTTTAGCCATGATCCAATATTTCCTTCTGCGTTTGGAACCGGTCAGTCAGATGTAAGAACAGGATCTCTTTTTTCTCTCTCATCTCCTCAGCCAGGTTACGTAAACAAAAGTAATTTTCTCTGACCTTCATCTCCATGGCTAATTGATCCTTGACTGTATTCTGATTTTTTTGTATTGCTTCAATTTGTTTTTCTTGACCTTCTATCTTCTTCTTTGTTTTCTTATGTCCTTCCATAACTGTTTTAACTGAAAAGTCCATTGCTTGCATGTCTGTTTTCCTAGTCACGAGCAGGTTACGTTCTTGATCTTCTATCTTCTTCTTTGTGTCCTTGTGTTCTTCCATAACTTTTTTGACAGAAGAATCCATTGCTTGCACGTCTGTATTAGTAGTCATCATTTGAGCCTTAACATCTTTTATGTCTTCTGTAACCACATCCAACTTCTGATTATTAGTTTTTGATGATTGGTCAAGGATAGTCATCATTGAAATCAGTTGAGCCATCTGTGTTGATATCTGTTTTAATTGTTTAACTGTCGCCTCAGATTGTTTGGCTAACATGTCCTGCAATTTCTTCATGGCTAAGTTCTGTGAAGTTTCCTTTAATTTCGTAAAGGCAGGGCTATATAGTAAGCCAAAACAGGGACGAGTTCCAGACATTTACATGGGTAACTAAGCCGAGAAATTGATGGTCGTCTAGCAGGAGTCCATTACGTGTAAATAACAGAAAGTATTTCATTGACCAGCTTAAATATTTTTTCGGGCTGAAAAGATTAATATTTAGCCTTAAAATAGCTTTTTAAAGTTAACAGTACCAACGAGTTTTACCGGACGGTCTAGGTCGGCAAAACCAGGAAGTATTCCAGAAGTTACCTCGTCACGGACCTTCTATCGTCTCTTCTCGATGATTGTTACCTTCAGGAGCAATTTTAATGTAGCACGAGTAAGACGTATTTCCGGTCCTACGACCTGCTTCCTATTGATTTGCTTGCCAAGCAGTAGAGAGTGATGGTGGATGAAGCACAGAGTCTTCCGGTCTAAGATATCCCCGTTGTTATAAAACGTGGCTGGAGGACTCTTTTTACACCGGATAAGTTCTCAAAGGTTCCTCCCTCCCCTTCCTTTAAGAACGCATCGGATTGGCAGATCTTAAGTCAATCATTCAAACTCATTGTTTTAGTTTAAGCTGATCAGTTTGATAAGGCTCCTGTTGCTTTATCTGATGGATCTCATACGGCAAAGTCATCCGGTTCAATTAAGGGAGAAGCGAGGTTACCAGGAATGTTTTCTTCTACCCCCGTTATTCAATAATGCCAGTGAAGAACGAAAGATTCTTATCTACTCACTTGGGCGTCTGGAGGTAAGGTTCTAATCTTAATGTAGTCCTTATGCTGTTAATAAGATGGTGGAGGGTAGAGTCTAATGCCGAAGTTGCGCTCTGGCGATTTCAATCCCTTCGTGCCCGCGGGACCAGCATCTAAATCTCCAGGGGACTTAATGAAACTCCCTCGGAGTATTTAGGAGATCAAACCGCATGTGTGGCTGCAGGGAATTCCTGCTTCCCAGCCCACTTGCAAGGGCTGGGTTGGGGTGCAGTAAAACACCCCAAATTAAACGCAAACTTGGATTCCTCCCAGGAGCCCCAGGGAGAACGTGGCACTCAGCCCAGCGTCACCACCGAAAGTCCTCTGGAAATCAGATTTTTGATGACTATAATAAAGTACTGTTCACAGGATGTCATTTGCCACCAAAAGCAATGTTTTCTGTGCCTTATTTTTCTTGCATTTAAGCCTTTTTCCTCCGTTTGGAAGCTGATTTGCATGGACATCATGCAAAGCGACCCAGAAACAAAGGCAGCCACCAAACTTTGAGGCACCGGCCTGGCAATCAGCTTTTTCCACCAGTCCTCAGCAACGCTGAACTTCTGAACCTGAAACCAATGGACAGCTCAGCTGGCAAAAGCCTGCAGGATGGGGACAACACCTTTGCGGACCCGTAAAATTGGACCCCCAGTCCCAAAGTTCACCAAACTTCGTTGACCATCTAAGGAGAGTCCCTTGCAGCCACACTGCAAATTTGGGGACTAACTCCAAAAATGCCCCCACAGGAGCTTTGAAAAAAAATCCCCATAGATTATAATGGATCTGAATTTTTCAGTAAACCTGGTAATAAGCCGAATGCTGACATTTACTGGTAAGGGTATTCAGCTTACTCTGGGTTTACCGGAAAAAATTGGGCCCAATAAACCCAAACCCAAAATTTACCCAAAATGTTTTTTTTTACAACCCTATTGTGAACATATGCCAATAAAGGAGGAGTTGTTCTTGTTGTCGTCATCCTAGCTGGTCTCCCATCCAAATACTAACTAAAGTTGGCCCTGCTTAGATTCCAAGATCTTGAGATCGAGTAAGCCTGGGCCATCCAAGTCAGGGCATATTGATTGTGTGCAGTGTAAGTAATAGCTGACTTATGGACCAGTTCTAAGCACTCCCAAATATGCCTGTACATTTGAACCTTGCAGGACTAGATCGCTTGTGGCTGATAAACTGTTCTCCCCCCCACCCGCAGGAAAACTTGTCTACCATCACCGACTTCCTCATCAAAAAGTCCCTGATAAGCTCCCAGAGAATTCCAGCTTTCCCCAGCACACAGTTTGAAAACCACTTATATTATCCGTTTCAGCGTTTTGGTGAAATGCAGTTAGTTGCTGCATTAATGTCTACCCTCTGTTATTATTCCTTTTGGAGGGGGGAATGAATCTTGACCTGTAGGGACCACTGTAATAGCTGATTTATTTTCTCCATCGCTCAGTCCACAGGTCTCCCCAGAGAAGACCTTTCCAATTAAGCAAAAATAAGCCAAATAGGATATTGTGCTATCTGATGGAGACTGGCCCTTATGCAAGACAGACAAATTAATTTCCAAGACTTAAACGTCTGTAACCAGTTCCTGAACAGAAAGCTCAGCGTTTTGTTTCCTTAATCTCTACCCTCCACTTTTTCAAATATGAATCAAATCATTTAACCATGATTTAATAAGCATTAAAAAGTGTAATGAAGTGGGTAATGAATAGGAGCTCGTATTTTCTAAATCCACTTGGGGTTCAAGCCACCATGCTTTTGTGCGGTGGTCCTTCATTTCAATGGGGCTGCCGCAAGTGAATGTCTCTCTCTGTGAGTTCTGGCCTTTATTTGTATATAATTCTCATTCTTAAGAAATGCAGAAAGGTGAGTATGACTGAGATTTTACCAAAGGGCAAAACTGTGTGGGTATCAAATGCACTACGAAAACACAGCCCAGATCTGAATGGCCCAGGCTAGGCTGATCTTATCAGGTCTCCGAAGCTAAGCAGGTTCAGCCCTGATTAGTCCTTGGATGGGAGACAACTAAGTAAGTCTAGGGTTGCTATGCAGATGCAGGCAATGGCAAACCACCTCATGCCTTGAAAACCCTAAGGGTTGCCAACCACCAGGTAGTAGCTGGAGATCTCCTGCTATTACAGCTAATCTCCAGCTGATAAAGATCAGTTCCCCTGGATAAAATGGCCGCTTTGGCAATTGGCATCTATGGTGTTGAAGTCCCTCCCCTCCCCAAACCCTGCCCTCCTCAGGCTCCGCCCCAAAAATCTCCAGGTATTTCACAACCCAGAGCTGGCAACCCTACCTACAGGGTCGCCACATGTCTGCTGTGACTTGATGGCACTTCCCTCCACCACCACAAAAGCACAACATTCACAAGGTCCCCCTTCAGAAGGTTTTTAGGGTGGAGCCTGAGGAGGGCGGGGTTTGGGGAGGGGAGGGACTTCAATGCCATAGAGTCCAATTGCCAAAGCGGCCATTTTCTCCAGGTGATCTGATCTCTATCGGCTGGAGATCAGTTGTAACAGCAGGTAATCTCCATCTAGTACCTGGAGGTTGGAAACTATTAATACATTCTCTCTCCAAGAATCATGTGTGCACACATTCTATGTATTCCTATCCCCCCCCAGTGCCATGTAACTAACATAATAGAAGATCAAGCTTCTCCACGTGCAGCACAATTCACACAACCCCCCCACACACACACGCATACACTCTGAGACGCTAGCGTTAACCAGAATGAATCTTCAGATTAATTAAAATGAAACAGTGGAGATTCATTCTGAGCTGCAGAGCCCGTGATGAATAGCTCTGAAACCCACGTCACAGATAAATAAATGGCCCTTCATTTATTCCGTGTGCCCATATAGACAGCTTGATGTATTGTAGCCATAGATGTCTCAATGAATGTAATCACTTGATCATAATAGATCATGTTGCATTAGGATATGTCCAGAGCTGTAATTTACTACCCAAAGTGTGAGGTATTAGCACCACTGGAATAATCTCTACATGGAACAGAGCGCTTTGAATTCATTATGTGCAGGCTTTGGACTTTAAAACGTTAATAATATTGTAAACTAAAGGTACACTTTGTGTACCATAAATCTAAGTGTCGGCTCATCCTTTGCGCTCAATAAATATACTTCTCATCAACTTTTAATTATGCTGTTTACATTATTCTGTCCTGAAGAGGATAACGCTCAGTAAATCACCTACTTCTAGTGTATACTGCAGCATAAGTTTAGTTAATTAAACCATATATTTTATTAGTCCTTGCACTTCCTTCTTATAAACATATACAGTGCTCTTCTGGAAAAAAATTAGAGAGGTCTTTATTTATGTTGGAGTCAGAGACAGTGCTGGAGAATCAGTATAAAGTCTGTTGTGCTTTCTTCTGAATTCCCAGACATGGTAAGGTCTTCTCAACCAACAGATGGCATCAGAGAGCAAACCAGGAGTGGTAAAGGTTGCAGCTGCCATAGAGTATGGGAGGACGCCATGACAGTTGGAAGGTAGATGGAACCAGGAGCCATTTTGTTGTCAGATAAGCATGACTCTTCAGTGACTCTTGTCTTCTCATAATGATGCGATAGCCTCAGTTTAGTCATTTCAGCTTCTAGGGTCAGTTCAGGCTTGATTTGATCTAGAACGTACTGATTTGTTTTGGGGGGCAGTCCACGGTATCCGTAACAGTCTCCTCCAACACATTTGAAATGTGGTGAGAGTGTTACGGAGACCATGGACTGCCCAAAAAATAAATCAGTGGGTTCTAGATCAAATCAAGCCTGAACTGACCCTAGAAGCTAAAATGACTAAACTGAGGCTATCGTATTTTGGTCACGTTATGAGAAGACAAGAGTCACTGGAAAAGACAATCATGCTAGAAAAAGGTGAGGGCAGCAGGAAAAGAGGAAGACCCAACAAGAGATGGATGAACTCAATAAAGGAAGCCACAGCCCTCAATTTGCAAGATCTAAGCAAGGCTGTCAAAGATAGGACATTTCGGAAGACGTTAATTCATAGCGTCGCCATGAGTCGGAAGCGACTTGATGGCACTTAACACACACACAAGCATGAGAATAAATATTATAATTTCCATTGGGACAAAACAGTTGAAAATGTGTTTTTGGAGACCACATCCTCAGATTTCAATGGGCCTTTGGGTCTGTAACATATATTTCCTGGTCTAGCTCACTCCAGAAGTAAGTTGTAATAATAAAATTTGAGTGCATATGGCCAAAGGCTGTTATGTACAATACAAAGAAAAGGAGGGAAACACCCAACAATAAAAACAGATTGGATAAAAATTTAATAGGGAGATTCAGATAGAGCTCATGGGTGTTACTTAGGGAACTGCCCACCTAAGGATATTTCAGAAGAGAATAATGGATGGATGGATACACACATATATATATCACGATGGGTAGCCATTTTAGTCTGTCACTAGCAGTAGAAAAGAGCAAGGGGGTTACCGTATTATGTATTCCCAGCGATGTATTAAGAGTTTGAAAATGTTATAAAAAACATCGCTTTAAAAGGGTTTTTGGATGCCATGGCTAAAAAATGGTTGGAAGACGTCTTCACAGCTCAAGGGGCCAAACAAAGTGCGAAAAGTATTTTTTATAACAGTTTCAAACTCTTAATACATCGGTGAGAATACATAGAAAGTGCGAACAGTATTTTTTATAACATTTTCATACTCTTAATACATCGCTGGGAATACATACTGCAGTAACCCCCCAAGAGTCCAGTAGTACCAAAATATTAATAGTGCCCAAATCCAACTTAAGCAAAATTCCTGAGGAATTTAGAGACCACATAAAAAAAGGATTTGTGTTACTAAGTTCAGGTGAACGTGAATCAGAAGAACTATGTGCTGAAACCAGAGATATTGTCAAAGTGGCAGAGGAGGTGTGTGGGTGGAGGGCAGGGGTAGTAAGCCTTGCCAAAATCCTGGGCCCTGGCAGATACCCCATCTCAAAGGTATGTTGCTTACTCCAGCCCTGCATTGAATTTTTCTGACTAGTGTTTGTTTAACGAGCAAACCTTAGTTTTGGAAGTTTGACTCCCGAGGGGCTGCCTGACCTTTGGACGTTGCTTCTTGATGTGGTACGGGTTGAAACTTTCCTTCCCAGACACTTTCCTAAAGCCCCTTTTTATTGATGGCTTTCCAATGCCACCTGGATAACAGCAACAAACGCTCTAAATACCGGACGTGTCATTTTAGACTCAGCCATAAATTATCAGTGGATCCGTATCTGTCATAGTGCTGGAACGGAGATCAGTTTCCTGATCTTGCATCTTAAAGATGGGGTCAATGGAAAGCAAAAAAATGCCCGTCTTCATTACCTGAGAAAGTGAGATAACGGGGCTGATGCGTGCCCCTGATTATGTTCCTGGAAAAATCTAGCAAGTGGTCTTGAAACCCCTTCAGTTGAGGTTTGGTAAGAGTCCAAAATGGGGAGAAGATAACTTTCCCCCCTGAAATTGAATGCCAAACGTGATTGCATTCTGAGGCTTGTTTTGACATTTTTATCTGTGCCGTGGTAAATGTCAGGTTCAACCAGAAGCTGATAGGAAAGAGGATAAAATTTGGAACTCTCTTCCCAGCAAGGCAACGGCGCTCATCCTGGTTGGCTTGTAGACAGTTGGCCAAAACAATTTTACTTCACAGAACGTTTGGGGTAAATGGATATTTTCAGTCTCTTTCTGTTTCAAGTTTGCTACTATGGCTTTATCTGTGTGAATACTGGGTGTGTGTTGCTGATTAAGTAGGATATTGTCCTGCTGCTTTATATCGATATCCTGTGTTTTTATGTTTGTTTGTTTATCTAAAACATTTATTAGCTGCCTTTCTCCCTTGTGGAACTCAAGACAATACAAATAAAACAATAATAAAAACACAATAAGCACAATGTAAATAAAACAACAGTTACAAAAACCCATAAAAAGCCACAATTAAAGCTGCCAATAAAATAAAAATTAAATTAGTAGGGTTGCCAACCTACAGGTACTAGCTGGAGATCTCCTGCTGTTACAACTGATCTCCAGTCGATGGAGATCAGTTCCCCTGGAGAAAATGGCCGCTTGGGCAATTGGACTCTATGGCATTGAAGTCCCTCCACTCCCCAAACCCTGCCCTCCTCAGGCTCCACCCCAAAAACCTCCCACTGGTGGCGAAGAGGGACCTGGCAACCCTACTCCAGGTGGTGGCTGTAGATCTCCCGCTATTACAACTGATCTCCAGGTGACAAAGATCAGTTCCCCTGGAGAAAAATGGCCTCTTTGGCCGTTGGACTATGGCACTGAAGTCCCCTCCCCTCCCCTCTTCACCACCTCTTCGCCGGTGGTGAAGAGGGACCTGGCAACCCTACCTATCCATGACTAAACATCTGGCCATTCATGAGAGCTCCCAGGTGGAGCCAAAACCTCAGCTGGGCCTGTAGGACTTCAAGACTAAACCTTCAACATGTTTTACAAGGGCAATAATGTTTGTGCCGTACCGAGCAAATCCTGTCATTGTTTCTGCCCTAGAAGGCAAATCTTTCTCTTTCTCTCTCTCTTTTGTGAGGACAGAAAGCAGGCAGGATGAACCCTGGTCAAAGGCACAAGCAAACCGGCGGTTGGTGAAACCTCTCCAACGAATCTGCCTTTAAAACCCTTCCTCGAATTCCTACTCACTTTTAAAACCACCATTACCCTGAATCAATTGGCTCTCTCTGTTTTAATTCCACATTTACGCCATAAATAGGTATCAAACAACGGAAGGACAATGAATGTTGCTTACTCTCTTAACTGTACTTGAGGCCATTAAGAGTCTCCTCCCCCTCCCGTTTCATGACCTACCTACCTCCGGCGGGCGATGGGGGATTTATTGACAGAGCGCAGTCTCCTCTAACCCCGCTGCTGACTGTTCTGTAGTTAATATGAAATTGGCCTGCAGCTCTAAATCTGTATGCTTGACTTTAAACACAAACCGCAAAACAAAAACTCACTGAAAAACAATGACATTTATTCTTATTATTATCACCAGTCTGCGAGGGGGGAGCACCAAAGGAGATGCGGCTTTCTCTAAAGTGGCCTCCCCCCCAACCCCCGGAGATAGACGTTGGATCTGTAATGGATCCCGCCTGACTGGAGCTGTTCTGCGATATTCCCCAGTTGAAGAGCATCTCCAAGTTTGCATTGGGTGGGGGAAGGAGCCTTGGAGTGCACAATCTTGGATTGACAGCTGCAAACAGAACTGCCGACTTTGGGCTTAAAAGAAAGACACCGTGTGTGGTCCCCGTCTCTTCTGCATTCCTCTTCCAGGGAGCTTCTCCTCTCCCCCAGCCCACCTTTTTTTTTTTTTCATCACGAGCCCTTAAATGTACTTTAAAAGCATTTTCTCGCTACCGGTTGAAATTAATTAAAAGGCCTCCAGCAGAGTGATGCATTTACACAGAGTGGCCGGGATTACTCAGACCGTGCGCGGCTCCGCTCAGTACATTAATTTGGAGTTAATAGCTGATGGTAGCGATAGTGGTAATGCGCCTGACAGGAAGGGCTAGGCCAGGGGTGCCCAATGTCTGTGTTTAGGGGGGACTGCTGTGTTCTCCACAGACTAGGTGAGGGGCTGGGAGTTAGGGCTGCCAACCTCAAGGCGGTGGCTGGAGATCTCCCGCTGTTACAACTGATCTCCAGCCGATGGAGATCAGCTCACCTGGAGAAAGTGGCTGCTTTGGCCATTGGACTCTATGGCATTGAAGTCCCTCCCCTCCCCAAACCCTGCCCTCCTCAGGCTCCACCCCAAAAACCTCCCACCAGTGGCAAAGAGAGACCTGGCAACCCTACTGGGAGTGGACATTCCTAGGCAGATTGGCCCTCCCAGAGTTTTCCAGCTTCATAATGAAGCTGATCTCCTCAAGCCATAAGGGCTTGGCCATAGGTTAACTCAAATATGTATGTTTATACAGTAGGTTGGGGTCCCAAACGTGGTGCCCATGGGTGCCATGATGCTCAGCGTGAAAGCCGGCATGGTGTAGTGGTTAAGAGCAGTGGTTTTGGGGTGGTGGGCTCTGATCTGGAGAACTGAGTTTGATTCCCCACTCCTCCATATGAGCGGTGGAGGCTAATCTGGTGGACTGGATTTGTTTCCCCACTCCTCCACACAAAGCCAGCTGGGTGACCTTGGACTAGTCACAGCTCTCTCAGCCCCACCTACCTCACAGGGTGTCTGCTGTGGGGAGGGGAAGGGAAAGTGATTGTAAGCCGGTTTGGTAAAGAAAGTCAGCATATAAAAACCAACTCTTCTTCTTCTTCTCTTCTTCTTCTTCTTCTCTTACAACAAATTATATGACACATTTTTTGTCTTGAAGCCTGTTAAAAACAGATAGTCTGGATATAGAGGCTGTTCTCCACACTGATAATCGCTTCTCACCGGAAACTGTCAAGGAATTCAGCCCACAAACCTGGCTCGATGTCCCATTGCCCGCTTGGAAATGACTTAAGACAGCCAACTTGGAAGGACTTCACGCTGTGTAAATCGCCCACATGCTGCAATTCCAGATGATTCAGGGCTACCGCAGTTCACATTACTGAACATTCACAGCTCTTCAAGTTTTACAAATAAGAGGCCAGCGTCAACAAAGAGGCCAGCTGCTTCCAAGTGATGTCCAACATTGGGTGACATCTTCATCTGGAACGGTTGCAGGCTGAGGCATATTCAGCAACCCCAAGAAGGCAAACAAAGGTAGGAAGGAATTGAAACATTACCCGCGCCAGATGTATCATCTTTACAGGCAAATAAATTTCTTTAGACTGTTAGCTGAAGGAAGTGATTGCCCCAGTAATAAGTTCACGATGACCAGGGCTGTGAAAACCCGTTCCTTTATTTGAAAGGAACAGTCTGCTTTTGGGGGGACGGGCGTGGGAGGGGATATCCGTGACAATTCCAGGCACCATCGGCTGTAGGCACAAATGGGATGTGTATCTAGAAGTAGACGGAGCTTTCAATGGGATATGCATCGTAAGGTGCACATTTTCATGCTTCATCTCCCACTTGGCTTTGGCCAAGAACAAGCACATCCAAGCACTGATAATCTTCGCCCCCGCCCCATAAAAATATATGATCAAATTAGGCAGAAGGCTGAACACCTTCTCCATAAGTGGGTTTCTTCTATTATTTAATAAAAGGGACTCAATCCAAGTATAGAGAGACCCACCAGCTTTCTTAGGGTTTCTTGTTGTTTAAATCTGAGTTACTTGTCAGGTGACATAACAGGTGTTCTTCCTGGCTTTATTCAGTGCAGCTGCCCGGGTTTGGCAGGAGAAGTATTCCTCACAGCTTTAAAGCAGCAAATATTTTAGCTGTGACTTCTTACTAATATGTGTTTCAGGAAAAATTACTTGTGGAGGATGAATGACTATATTGTCAGAGCTGGGCTTTAACTGTCACAGTGTGAGGAGTCGGGGAGAGAACATTATCCAGACAAATCCTGTCCTGCCCTGGAAACCTTCCAGGACAGGTAGAGTCTGTGCACTGCCTAGAATGGAGGACACTTGCTGTGATCTTGATGTGGCAGTGGGGTTAGTCATCAGGAATTCATGCTGTGCCTAAGGCTGCCAACCTCCAGGTGGTGGCTGGAGATCTCTCGCTATTATAACTGATCTCCAGGTGACAGAAATCAATTCCCCTGGAGAAAACAGCCGCTTTGGCACTTGCTCAACGGCATTGAAGCCCCTCCCCTCTCCAAACCCTGCCCTCTTCAGGCTCTACCGTGGTGTAGAGGTTAAGAGTGGTGGCTTGGAAGGGTGGAGTCTGAGCTGGAGAACCAGGTTTGATTCCCCACTCCTTCACATGAACGGCGGAGGCTAATCTGGTGAACCGGGTTCGATTCCCCACTCCTCCACATGAAGCCAGCTGGTTGACCTTGGGCAAGTTACAATTCTGTCAGAGCTCTCTCAGCCCCACCTACCTCACAGGGTGTCTGTTGTGGGGAGAGGAAGGGAAGATTTGAGTCTCCCTTAAGCCAGTTTGAGTCTCTCTTAAGTGGTAAAGAAAGTCGGCATATAAAAACCAACTCTTCTTCTTTTCTTCTTCTTCTTCTTCCACCCCCCAAAATCTCCAGGTATTTCCCAACCCAGAGCTGGCAACCCTAGCTATGCCTCATACCCATGAATAGGGTTGCCAACTGCCAGGTAGTAGCAGGAGATCTCCTGCTATTTCAACTGATCTGCAATAGAGATCAGTTCACCTGGAGAAAATGGCCGCTTGGCAATTGGACTCTATGGTGTTGGAGTCCCTCCCCTCCCCAAACCCCGCCCTCCTCAGACTCCACCCCCAAAACCTCCCGCCGGTGGTGAAGAGGTACCTGGCAACCCTAGCTGTGAAACATTTCTTAAATATGGTACAGGGGTCCCCAATGTGGTGCCCATGAAAGCCATGGCGCTCATGGACACCATTTCTGGCACCCGCCAAGTGTTTTTAGAAAGTGGGCAGGACCAGGTGGGGGGTTTTGCCCAGTCAAGGGTTCTGACTGGCCATTTGGAGATTCGATTAGTTGTGCAGATTTTTAAAAATATTGCTTTGGCAGCAGATGCTACCACAGCCAAGGATCTTCATTGTGTGACTGAAGGTAAGCTGTGGCAGCCGTTTTGTGGCTGTTTCCATCTTCTGCAGCAGCCATTTTGTAGTAGCCATTTTGAGGCTGTGCCCACAATGGTGCGTCAGAGTGCCAAAGGTGCCATGGGCTCAAAAAATGTGGGGCCGCTTGATGCCGTACTTCCATAGCAGTTAGGGAGGCTTCCATATTGTTTCAGAGTAGGGTTGCCACCTCCAGGAGATTCCTGGAGATTTGGGGGGTGGAGCCTGAGAAAGGCGGGGTTTGGGGAGGGACAGGACTTCAATAGAGTACAATGCCATAGAATCCACTATCCAATGTGGCCATTTTCTCCAGGTGAACTGGTTTTTATTGCCTGGAGATCAGTTGTAACAGCGGGAGATCTCCAGCCACCACGGGGAGGTTGGCAGCCCTAATTCACAGTCATGTTCTTTCAGTTTGGATCCCCCCACTTTTTTTTTTTTTTTTTTTTTTTTTGCTTTCCCCTAATGTAAATCAAATTTATGAGTGTTTTTGTCTGGGCAATTTTTTGCCTCCTCACATCATAGTCGTACCATTTTAATGTTGCTTTTGTCTTGATCGTTCCTAAATGGCATCTGAACAGTGCTGACTATATAAAGGATGTAAAAAACAAGCAGAAACACCACTAAAGGAAAAAAAAAACTAACTGGAAAGCACCAGCAACAAAATGAATCGGCTCAAAATGGCGAGGCGCAAAACCAGAAAGAAAAGAAAAGGGGCAGGTTGGGATATCCCTAAAGCAATTCCAGGTTTCCCCCCCTAAAACCATTCTTTTCTCCTTCCAAATGTGCCCTAGATCTTATATCCTTAACATTGTGCCTGATATATTGAATGTGTGCATTACCCTAGATAGTACCATCTTTTGAGTTATACATCAACAGAGTGACTCATTCTGATGATGTATTCTGGAAATACATCACCGGAGCACCTTGTTCTGCAGTTGCACTAATGACATGTTACTGTAATAGATCACTGGAGTGAACTGCACCGAAGACATATGACTTAGATGGGGGTGGCGTTCGATGAGTAAAGGGGTGAGAGATCAGGTACAGCTTTACACACAAGCAAAAGGGGGGGGGAGGACAGCCGTCACTGAGCGCAAGCACTTTCCTAATAGTCAGGCTGGTTCTTACATGGTCCACAAGCGTAGGGCTTGTGAGCAAGTCATATTTCTACCTGGGCGGCGGATCCCCTGCTTCAGAGCTCCTCCCCCGGGGCCGTTCAGCTGGCCAGGGGGACTTAACGGCAGCAAACTGAGGGCTAGGCCTCTGTTTGCAACACATCGATGTAATTTCTGGCGCACACCGGAAGTGACATCATAACAGAGCTGGCAAAGCGGGGACGCTCTGGGATTTTGGGCAAAAACTGTATGGGAGAAACTGTTGTTACCATAGATGGTGAAGTGGGGACGCTCTGGTATTTTGGGCAAAAACTCTATGGGAGAAACTGTTGTTACCATAGATGGCGAAGTGGGGACGCTCTGGGATTTTGGGCAAAAACTCTATGGGAGAAACTGTTTTTACCATAGATGGTGAAGTGGGGACGCTCTGGGATTTTGGGCAAAAACTCTATGGGAGAAACTGTTGTTACCATAGATGGCGAAGTGGGGATGATCTGGGATTTTGGGCAAAAACTCTATGGGAGAAATTGTTTTTACCATAGATGGTGAAATGGGGACGCTCTGGTATTTTGGGCAAAAACTCTATGGGAGAAACTGTTGTTACCATAGATGGCGAAGTGGGGATGCTCTGGGATTTTGGGCAAAAACTCTATGGGAGAAACTGTTTTTACCATAGATGGTGAAGTGGGGGTGCTCTGGTATTTGGGGCAAAATCTCTATGGGAGAAACTGTTTTTGCCCAAATACCAGAGCATCCCCATGTCACCAGTGATATGATGATGTCACGTCTGGACACATTGCCAGCAACAGAGGCCTAGCCCTCAGTTTGAATACGAAGCCTTCATTGGCATTAGCAATACAAACAGTCGCATCTGCATAAACATAAAACACAATTTATGACCACCTCCATAAAATTTAACCCTAAAACAGTTTTAAGTGCAATAAGTAGTTTACTCACTTCAGAGCCCTGAGATCGCCTCATGAATTACACAAACCTTCATGCACTTTAATAGCCCTCTTTAAGAATCTTGCCACCAAATCAATTATTAGTGGATCCTGTGTGTTCATAAGGAGGGTGGCCTTAATACTTACAGGTAACCATTCTCTGTCCGCCAGTATTGGGTCTAGTAACTGGAGCCGACCTCTGACATGCAGCGGACAGTTGACTAGGATGTGGGAGACTGATTCATTTTCACCCTCCCGACATGGGCAAACCTTATCTATATAGGGGACTTTACTAAATCTCCTGTGTAGCATAGCAGATGGGAGAATATTTAGTCTAGCAAGCATATAGGCTCTTCTTTGGTTAGGCATATGAAATGTTGAGGTGTAGATTGATTGCTGGGGGAAGGCTCCCAGCAGAGTGGTGAACATCAACTAGATGTCAATCTCCTACGGTCCTGCAGTTCTATTATATCTAATAATCTGTGCTTTATCAGTGCATAAACTGCTTCCTCAGTGAGATCTCCCTGGTTAGTATTTGTATGGGAGACCTCCAAGGTAGTCCAAGGTTGCTATGCAGAGGCAGGCAATGGCCAACCACCTCAGAGCTCAGAAGCTAAGCAGGATCAGCCTTGGTTAGCATTTGGATGGGAGACCACCAAGGTAGGCCAAGGTTGCTATGCAGAGGCAGGCAATGGCCAACCACCTCTGCTCATCTCTTGCCTTGAAAAACCCCTTGCAGGGTCGCTATAAGTTGGATGTGACTTGATGGCACTTTCCACCACCGCATTGTGCAGCGAAATTTCCTATCAGACCTCATCAGCATCGTGCCCTCTCCTATGCGGTAGTTAAGTGTTCACTATTTAGCATGCGTGGCTCTTGCCCTTCAGCGCTGCTCTTAATGGCTCCCACTCAGCAAAGTGGTCATAGTCAATATGGATCTAATTAACATTTCTTTTCCAAGCAGATCCATACTGGCCCATTAGTACTGATTTAACCTTTATGTTTCAACCAAATTGAATTGAGGAATAGATGAGACTCTCCTCGTCTCCAAGAAGGAAGTTTTGGAGGCGTTGCGGAGGAGAAATTACTTGCCTCTCAACCTCCTAGAAACCAACAATATTGACCAAATATCTCCCTGGCCTAGGATTGCCAACCTCCAGGTGGTGGCTGGAGATCTCCCTCTATTACAGCTGATCTCCAGGTGACAGAGATCAGTTCCCCTGGAGAAAATGGCTGCTATGGAATGTGAACTTTATGGCATTATACACCATTGAAGTCCCTCCACTCCCCAAAGTCCACCCTCCCCAGGCTCCACCTCCTAAATCTTCAGGAATTTCCAAACCCAGAGATGGCAGCCCTAGCCAGAAGCGATCTACCAGAGGTCTGACTCAAGATAAATAAATGTCCCATTCTGTTGGCTCTTACTCTCTGCAAAGAGGCCAGGGTATGCAGCTTTCTCCCCATGTTCCTTATTCCCCCCCCCCACATAATTTGTTTTTGTAGAATCCCTCCCCAGGATTTCTCCCTGATGTTTCAAGGCACGGTGATAGACCTATCAATTATCTCATTAAAATAAAATAATATTTGGTGCTGACAGATGTCAGACCTATGAGTGTATGTAAATATTCATAAGCTAACTGACACAACCCACATAAACAGAGAGGAATTTTGAGATTTCAACATCCCCTAGTGTTTTCCAAACATAAGGGCAGGAAGAACCCAAACTGATAGATGTGGAATTGTACCACAGAACCTCAAATGAGCTCACTGTTGCTTATTAAGGATGTATTCCATGGTGAGATCACAAAGAATTAACTTCCTAATAAATCAAATTTCCAATGTGTAAATCTCTCCAAAACTTTAAATATTTCTTCTTGGTTGTAACAAAGTTTTTAAAATAAGAGCTATTTTCCTAGAGGAAATACTTGCCACACCAAAATACTGTATTCCATAAGAACAGCCTTGCTAGATCAGACCAGTGGTCTATCTAGCAGCATCCTCTCTCACACAGTGGCCAACCAATTCCTCTGGAGGTCCACCAACAGGGCATAGAGGCTGAGGCCTTCATAAGAACATACAAAGAGCCCTGCTGGATCAGGCCAATGGTCCATCTAGTCCAGCATCCTATCTCACTCAATGGCCAACCAGTTCCTCTGGAGGGCCAACAACAGGGAACAGACTGAGGCCTTCTCCTGATAATAACATAAGAAGAGCCCCACTCAGACCGGATCAGACCGGTGGTCCATCTAGTCCAGCATCCTCTCTCACACAGTGGCCAACCAATTCCTCTGGAGGTCCACCAACAGGGCCTGCATACAAACATCAGAAGAGCCCTGCTGGATCAGACCAGTGAGGGTCCATCTAGTCCAGCATCCTGTCTCACATAATGACCAACCAGTTCCTCTGGAGGTCCAACAACAGGGCATAGAGGCCGAGGCCTTCCCTTGATGTTCCCTCCTTAAAACTAATGTTCAGACATTGACTGTCTCTGGATGTTCCCTTTAATTATCATAGCTTTGTGACCATTGATGGACCTGTTCTCCATAAATCTGCCTAATCCCCTGTATTAACTAGTACCTATAGCGATTAATCACCTCTTCAATTTAACTGTCTTGATAGTTGTACCTTAAACCCTGCCAGTGACCTGGTGAATGTCTGTGCAATCATCTTCTTGTAGAAGGAACAAGGGGTGGACCCTACCCCCAAACAGGCGACTGTCATTAATTTTTCTGACTGGGCTCGGCTGCAGAATTGGGGTTGGAATCTACCACAATGGCTCCACATCCATCTAGGGATATCAGTGCAGAAACCAACACAGCTTTTCAGCACTGAGGGACACCAATCGTGGTGTAGTGGTTAATAGCGGTGGTTTGGAATGGTGGACTCTGATCTGGAGAACCAGGTTTTATTCCCCACTCCTCCACATGAACGGCAGACACTAATCTGGTGAACTGGATTTGTTTCCTCACTCCTATGCATGAAGCCAGCTGGGTGACCTTGGGCTAGTCACACTCTCTCAGCCTCATCTACCTCACAGGGTGTCTGTTGTGGGGAGGGGAAGGTGATTGTAAGCTGGTTTGATTCTTCTTTAATTAGTAGAGAAGGTCAGCATATAAAAACCAACTCCTCCTCCTCCTCCTCCTCTTCTTCTTCTTCTTCTTCTTCTTCTTCTTCTTGCATCATCCTATATTGTTTAAAAGTCTTGACTACCTTCATAGTCAGTTTCTTCTGTTTCTTTTTTAATTTTTGATCGAAGATGTCTTGCAATCTGCAATTGTAAGGTGTTCAAAAGACAACGGAGATCATCAAGAGTTAGGAAAACCTATTAACGTTATATATTAATTCGTGCTTGAAATCAGGTCAAGGGTTTCTTCAAACCATGCTTATTAATTTATGCCCAGTGTAGGAAAGAACATTCCAGTCACGGTGTGCTCCGTACCATTTAATATCAACACCTCGGAGGTATTGCTGCACAAGGCACTTTGCTTTAGTGCAATTCTTTTATCATTAGAGAGGTTTTGCAATATCTATTTTTCAACCACAAATGACAACTGCGCTGCTTCCTTGGCTAGTTTACATTGTACAGGAGGCTGAGGTTCACCTCCTCGTGTCTGTGGTTGTTGCATAATTGTGCGGAACAGGCGCGCATGAGGAAACGTGTGCGCTTTGCTTACAAGCTGGCCTCAAAATTTACATTTCCTCTGTGAGATGGCTGCTGTAGCATGAAATTCCCATTAATATAAGTAATCACATGTTATTATTTTTGATATATGTGGCTTAAACACTTTCCCATACATTACTTAAAAGGTTGTGTAGACAGATCCACACTCTCGCCCTCCTCCCTCCCCACCCCACAGATATATTGTTAGCGCTGTCCCACAGTACCTGCCACGAAGTTGACAAAGTACCAGCCATGCCATTCTGGTCCCTCTTGGCAGACGGAGTAATAGGTATTGAAATCCATGCTGTCCAGCAGAAAGAATTAAAAAGTGTTAAGTTCCTTCATTTGGGAAATGACTTAATTGGGGGCTGTTAATCAACCTGACCGGCTTTTACCGATCTTGATTTACTTTCCACTCTGACAGGGAGGGTAGAACCAACTAACTCTCTCTTAAACACACAAACACATTCTCAGATCTACATAAGAGCTTCCCCATTCACAACCATAATACAAAATCCTACCAGAAGCTAGGCGGAAGTACAAACTGTAATCCAGTTATCTTATAATTATCAAGATGTGATAGTATAATTCTCTCTTTTTATTTTACAAAAGGATGGGTACAAAAGAAAACGGGAAAATAATAAGGGTATCCACAATACAATTAAAAGCACAAAAATATAGGGGGAAAAATCAAACAGATGGCATTGCCATGCTATTCAACACCATCGTACTATTGATTAGTTACCCAAGTTGTAAAAGAAATATTTAAACATTGGCACTGGCAAACCACCCCATAAACAAAGTCTGCCTAGTAAACGTTGGGATGTGACGTCACCCCATGGGTCAGGAATGACCTGGTGCTTGCACAGGGGACCTTTACCTTTAATGGCGCAGAGTGGTAAGCTGCAGTACTGCAGTCCAAGCTCTGCTCCCAACCTGAGTTCGATCCCGGCAGGAGTCAGTTTCAGGTAGCCGGCTCAAGGTTGACTCAGCCTTCCATCTTTCCAAGGTCAGTAAAATGAGGACCCAGCTTGCTGGGGGTAAAGGGAAGACGACTGGGGAAGACACTGGCAAACCACCCCGCAAACAAAGTCTGCCTAGTAAATGTCGGGATGTGATGTTACCCCATGGGTCAGGAATGACCTGGTGCTTGCACAGGGGATCTTTACCTTTTTAAATCATATAATAAAAATGATTGCCTTATCACATCTATCAAGCATATTTAATATCTCTGCAATCAAAATAATTGTCTAAATATGAAATTGAATTAAATATCTACTCTCTTATTTTATTTTTGTTAACATTGGGCCTCAACATTATAGGTAGTATAATTCTTGATTATGAGGGGAATTGGAATAAACTAATCCCCTAAATTTCACTCTTTATTCACTGCTTTATTCTACTGTGGCTTATTTATTGGGTAGCCACTCTGCTTATGCCCTGACCTGGACGGTCCAAGCTGGGCTGATCCCATCAGATTTTGGAAGCTAAGCAGAGTCAGCTCTGGTTAGTATTTGGATGGGAGGCCGCCAAGGAATCCAGGGTTGCTACACAGAGGCAAGCAATTGCAAACCACCTCTGAACATCTCTTACCCTGACCTGGTTGGCTCAGGCTAGCCTGATCTCATCAGATTTCAGAAGCCAAACAGGGTCTGCCTTGGTTAGTGTTTGGATGGGTGGCCACTGAAGAAGTCAGAGAGGCAGGCGGTGGCAAACCACCTCTGAACGTTTCTTGCCTTGAAAACCCTACGGGGTTGCTGTAAGTCGTCTGACTTGACGGCACTTTCCGCCAGACCCACTGGTACAATCCGGGCACGGTCCTTTCTATGGCTGCCGGCTGCTTCCAGCTGCTGCATAAAATGACATGCCATGGCTAAACTGTGCATTCCTATTTGGGCCAAATGTCGGAGGAGTTCTTTGACAGAACGAAAAGTATTTTGAAAAGACCAAGGGCATTTCTCAGGAGGACTTTAAAGATCCTTAGACTGCCACTGAGTTCTACTTCACACTACGCCTGAGATAAATGTGCAGGCCCTTTTGATAAGGCCTTTTGAAAGAAGTTCTAAAAGTTTTCAATAAGACTAACAGGGATGTTTCACACATTCCCAATTTAGCACCTTAGGGGCAAAATCTTCATTTTGCTTACGTTATGAAGTTCCTTTACATTGGTATATTGTATGTATATGTTTCTCTACGTAAATACAATACTGGAGAAGTTAAAGAGCTGGGGAAAGGAAGCAATTTGTTATATTAAGCCTTGAAATCAAGATGTAACATTTTTTTGAAGGAAGACAAGACAACACACGTGCCCAAGACAGAAATGAGAATCTAAACTAAAGGTTGAATGAGTAGGCTAAATTCCTGTGATGTTTCCAACGGTACAGCTCTAAATGAAGTAAACAGAATACTGAGGGGCAATTTAGAATATATCTCAAAGAGTAACATTTTAATGATTAAAACCAACAGACCTTGCCGGAAGGAGAATATCTTGTTTGAAGGTATGTGGTTGACACTAGCACAGCTTGAAATTACTGAAATCTCTGAAGAACATGGAGAATGGTAGTATACAAATATAATTTATTTATAATTTGAGAACTCTTGCCAATCACTCCCTTGTGACAGTGTACTGCTTACATTAAAAGTGGAGTTGTTTCTCCTAAAGACATGAAGTCAATAAGCAAGAGTCCACCCAAAAAGAAATCCTACAAATAAAGGGAAAACGGCTGCCACTTACCACACAGAAGGGAAGTTATGCAGATCTTTTCTTCTTATTTTTAACCCCATGATGATGACGAACATTAGAAGAATTCTAGAATTTTAATATTCTAAACACAATGATTTTTTAAAAAGATAATTGCATTTTACTTCTTTATTCCAATGCCCCCCACACACATCAAATCCTTGTAATTTGTAAATCTGGCATGCAGAAGGTCCCAGGTTCAATCCCCGGCATCTCTAGTTAAAGGGACTAGGCAGGTAGGTGATGGGAAAGACCTCTGCCTGAGACCCTGGAGAGCCGCTGCCGGTCTGAGTAGACAATGCTGACTTGGATGGACCATGGGTCTGATTCAGTATAAGGCAGCTGTGAGAGTTCCCAACTCCCTGTGCTAACTTCGCAAAATCACTGCTCAGGCTTGAATGCAGAAACAATAGATTTATTGAAGGCTTCAGACAGATGAGACAGACACGGATTCAAAGTTGCAAGTGAATTGGCATAGCCGGGTTACAAAATATATCTATTCCAGGGCACTAGGGTTCACACTGATGTTATGGGAAGTTACAAGATAGATTGGTGCAATACAAAACATCAAACGGGTCCCAGCAAGGCTGCTAGGGCTATCAGATCTTCAAGGCCGGACTCGGCCTGAGGGAGTGCTCACAGGAAGCGCGGTAGGGGAGGGCACCTGGGAAAGACAGCAGAGGCGCCGGGTTGCGGGGAGGTGTGAACCGCTTTTACGAGTTCAAAGAGATAGGCAAGGGTCAAAGTGGGGAAGGGGAGTAAAGAATGGGGAAGGGGAGTAAAGAATACCAGACCCTCACATTCTGCCCCCCTTAAGGCCCCCCTCCCGCAAGGTCAGGAGGACGGGGCTTATCGGGATAGGCGGTGTGGAAATCTTGTACCAGGCGGGGGGCAGCCATGTGTGGGGCTGCCACCCATTCATCGTGTGCAGGTCCCAGATGTTTCCACCGGACAAAATAGAACAATTTCCCCTTTTTCCATTTAGAATCCAACACTTTAGACACTTCCAGATGGGTGTCCCCTCCCACAACCGTAGGAACCTCAGGTTTCGGAGGGGGGTGGAACTGGGGGGCCGCAACGTACGGTTTGAGGAGGCTTATATGAAAGACGGGATGGACGCCCTTAAGGGTCTTTGGAAGCTCGAGTTCCACAGTGACTTCATTGATCACCCGGGTAATGGGAAAAGGGCCCACATATCGATCGTTGAGCTTTTTGCAGGGTCGGAGGGAACGCAGGTTCTTAGTGGAGAGATAGACCTGCCCCCCCACCTTGAGTTCCCAGCCCGGGGATCGATGTTTGTCAGCTTGTTCCTTGTACTTGCTCTTGGCACGTTCGAGATTTTTGAGCAACCAGGGCCAGGTAGACTGGACTACTCGTGCCCACTCCTGGACTTCAGGGACTGTTTCGAGCTCTGGGGTGACGGGAGCGGAACCAAAAGGACCAAATTCCGTTCCGTACACTACGCGGAAAGGACTGAAACCAGTGGAGGAGTGGGGGGCATTGTTATAGGCGTATTCAGCAAACGGCAGCAGATCCACCCAATCGTCTTGGTGGTAATTGACATAACAACGGAGGTAACATTCGACCACTGCATTTACCCGTTCCGTTTGACCATCAGTCTGAGGGTGGTAAGCTGAGGAGAGACCCTGTTCCTCCACCCCCATCAATTTTAGGAAGGCTCGCCAGAATTTGGCGACGAACTGGACCCCCCTGTCGGAGAGGACTTTCCTAGGGACCGAGTGTAGTCTGAGGACATGAGTGACAAACAACTTAGCCAATCCCTGGGCCGAGGGGAGTCCGGCGCAGGGAACGAAGTGGACCTGTTTGGAGAAAAGGTCCGTGATCACCCATAGAACCGTTTTACCCCGGCTGGGAGGTAGGTCGGTGATAAAATCCATGGCGATAACCTCCCAGGGTCGGGTGGGGCTCTCCAGGGGTTTTAGTAGTCCAGGGGGTTTTCCCATTCTTTTCTTGGCCGTAGCGCAGGTGGGGCAGCTGCGCACGTACAATTCTACATCGGCTCTCATACCTGGCCACCAAAATTGTCTTCTCACCAGGTGCAGTGTTTTGACAAAACCAAAATGACCTGCCAGTTTGGCGCCGTGGACCAGTCCCAGAACTTCCTTACGGAGAGAAGTTGGGACGTAGAGTTTTCCCCCCTGTACCCACCAGGAGTCCCGTTGCTCCATGCCCGTAGGGAGAATCTGTTGCTCCATTTCCTGCTGGGAAGCGTCCCGGAGCCTTTGCTGAAAGGCCTCCGGGATCCCTTTGAGCATGGGATTCTCTGGCAGCCAGGTTTGTGACCGGGTGGTGACAGCGAGCCCCGGGATTTCCCCTCGTTGTTCAGGGGTAAAAAGGGAGTCCACGGGGCGGTCAAAATCGTTGCGGTACTGGGGAAGTCGGGACAGGGCATCTGCCAGGGCATTTTCCTTTCCGGGGACATGCTTGAGAGTGAAGCGGAATTTGGCGAAAAACTGGGCCCACCGAATTTGTTTGGCGTTGAGCTTCCTAGCCCCTTTGAGAGCCTCCAAATTTTTGTGATCGGTACACACTTCGAACGGAAACTCGGCCCCTTCCAAGAAATGCCTCCAGATGGTGAGGGCATGTTTCACCGCTGCCGCCTCCTTCTCCCAAATAGCCCAATTGATTTCAGATTGGGAGAACTTTTTGGAGAAGTAGGCGCATGGCCGCAGTTTCCCTTCCCCGTCCCTTTGCAGTAGGGCCCCTCCCATGGCTACGTCGGAGGCGTCCACCTGGACCACAAAAGGCTTAGTGCAGTCTGGGTGGGCCAAAACCGGCTCCGACGAAAAAAGCACTTTAAGCTCGTCAAACGCCTGTTGACAGGGGAGAGACCACTGCAAACGGGCCGAGGGTAGAGCGGCGCTCGCTCCCTTCCCCTTGGTACGCAAGAGGGAAGTGAGGGGAAGGGCTACCTGCGCGAAATTGGGGATGAAGTTGCGGTAGAAATTGGCGAACCCCAAAAACTGTTGTAGGTGGCGGCGTGTGGTGGGGGGTTCCCAATCCCGCACGGCTTGAACCTTTTCGGGGTCCATTTCCAAGCCTTGGTGGGAAATGACATAACCCAGGAAGGTGATGGAGGGCTGGTGAAATTCGCATTTGGACACTTTGGCATACAGCTTGTGTTCACGCAAGCGTTGGAGGACCTCGCGAACCAACTTAACGTGTTCCTCCATGGTTTCCGAATAAATGAGAATGTCATCCAGAAATACCACTACCCCCCGAAACAACAAATCATGTAAAACTTCATTGATTAATTGCATAAAAACACTCGGGGCCCCAGAAAGTCCGAAAGGCATAACAAGGTACTCAAACATTCCAAAACAGCTGGAAAAGGACGTTTTGGGTTCGTCCCCCTCCTTGATGCGGATGCGGTGGTAGGCTTCCACCAAATCCAGTTTAGTGAAGATTCGGCCCTCTTTCAGTTGCGCAAGAAGGTCTGGAATGAGAGGGAGGGGGTAAGCGTTAGACTGGGTGACTGCGTTCAGTCTGCGAAAGTCTATGCACAGTCTTGAGTCCCCCGTTTTTTTCTTAACGAAGAACGCGGGGGCGGAGTACGGGGCTTTGGAGGGGCGGATGAAGCCCCTCGCCAGGTTGGTGTCCAGATAGTCCCGCAGCACCGCCTTTTCGTTGGGACTCATGGGGTAAACCTTCCCCTTGGACAACTTGCCTTCCCCCACAATTTCAATGGCACAGTCTGTGTCTCGGTGTGGGGGTAATTCGTCACATTCCCTCACATCGAACACATCCGCGAAACGGGAATACTCCGCGGGCAGGCGGGGCGGAGGGGTGACTTGGGGTAGGGATCCCACCAAAGCGGCGGCCGGGGTGCAAAGCACTCGGTCCTTGTCGTGAGCCCTGCAAGGGTCCTCCGGGAACGTGAGGGTTCGCTTGACCCAGTCGATCGAGGGATTATGCCCCTGCAGCCAATTCATCCCCAAGACTATGGGTGCAACTATGGGGGCAATAGTAAAAAATAAGCGTTCCCAATGTTCCCCCACAGCCATAATCACCGCAGCGGTACGGTGAGTAACAGGTCCCTTCTTAAAGTCGCTACCGTCCATCTGGGAAAAGCGGAGGGGACCTGGGAGCAGTTTGCGTCGGACGGCTAACTTTTTGGCGGCTTCCTCGCTAATCAAAGTGCGGGCGCACCCGGAATCTACCAAGGCGGGAAATTCTAAAACTGGACCCCCCTTGGGCAGCGAGAGGTGTGCCCGAATATAAACATTGTCCTCTTGGGCGCTTACCATCGGTGGAGCTCCTTGCACAACAACGGGAGCGGTCTGCTGAGGAGCCCCCCTTACAGCAGACCGACTGCGTTTTTTGCCGGCATCTCCCACTCTTCCTCCTCACTGGATGAAGGAGACGTGGTAGTTGTAATCCGTGACTCGGCCGAGTCAAAGGCTGCATTTGTAATCCGGGGTCCCGATGGACCAGTGGAGGTGGAGGCTTCCTCTTGGGCGCTCGCGTGCAGTGCGGTGGGCGCGCTCCGGCGTCCAGGAGCGCCGCTGCGGCGTCCAGGTTGGTCCTCCCCGGGGTTTTCCCCGGTTCGGCCGGGGTTGGGCGAGGGGTAGCTGGGCGTCCGGAACGGGACGGGCATTGCGAGGCGAAATGGCCCTTGCCACCGCACACCAAACACACCCCGGTTTCAAAGCGCTTGCGGCGTTCGGCTGTGGAGGGGCCCTCCGGGGTTCGGGAATCCTTGATACCGCCGGGCCGGTCCCCTTTCGGCTTCGAGTCGCGACCGGTGCGCTGTCTGGACAGGGTCAGGAGCTGCTTCCGATTTTCGATGTCGGCGGCGTGGCGCACCCAGCCCTCGACGTCCGGGGGGTTGCCTTGCATGAAGGCCCAATGTTGCAGGTCCGGGTTTAGTCCCTCCCTGAAGCACTGCACCCGGGTAGCCTCGCTCCAGTCCAGAATTCTGCTCGACAGAGACTGGAATTCACTCGCATACTGCGCCACCGACTTAGTCCCTTGGCGCAGTTGCATCAGAGTGGCCTTAGCCCGCTCCCCCAGGTTCGGGTCCTCGAATCTGTTGCGGAGAGCGACCATAAACTCATCCAGGTTCCGCAGCACAGGGGAGCGGAGTTCATACTGTAACACCATCCACGCGGCCGCTTCTCCTTGGAGAAGGGAGGCCACATACTGGACCTGGGACTCTTCTGAGGTGAAGGTCCGGGCCTGTTCCCTCATAAAAATATCCACTTGGACCATAAAGAAGGTTAACTGATCCCCTGACCCATCGTACGTGATTTTCAGGTCACGGCGGGCCGGAGCGCTGGGAGGAGCGGGGGGAGTCCCCGGCGTACCATCCGGAGGGTTGCCGGGGGGAGGCTGTACCTTCAGCGCGTCCATGGCGGCTGCCATCTCACCCATCACGGCTTGCATGGCATCCATCCGCTCCAGCATAGCTTGGCGTTCCTCCTGCCAGAGCCTCCGTTCCTCGTCCATCAGGACCTCTTTACGCGCGGGGTCATCCACGAGCCCCGTGCCGGACAATCCCAAACGGCGATGCTTCGCCTCGGTCCGGGAAAGCGACCAACCCTTCGGAGAGTCCAGCCAGGAGTTAAAGGTGTTCTTGGGCTTCGTACCCAAGCCCGGTCCCGGGTGTGGGGGGCCGGGTACCTTCCGCCGGGCATCCTCCTCCTTTGGGTCCGGTTTCTCCGGAACCTCGGGTTTCCCCGGTGAAGCCGGGGGGGAAGAGGGATCCTCGTCGCCTGGCATAACTGTCCCTTAAGGTACAGACGCAGAGCGAAAAGGCAAAGACTTGCAACTTAATGTGAGAGTTCCCAACTCCCTGTGCTAACTTCGCAAAATCACTGCTCAGGCTTGAATGCAGAAACAATAGATTTATTGAAGGCTTCAGACAGATGAGACAGACACGGATTCAAAGTTGCAAGTGAATTGGCATAGCCGGGTTACAAAATATATCTATTCCAGGGCACTAGGGTTCACACTGATGTTATGGGAAGTTACAAGATAGATTGGTGCAATACAAAACATCAAACGGGTCCCAGCAAGGCTGCTAGGGCTATCAGATCTTCAAGGCCGGACTCGGCCTGAGGGAGTGCTCACAGGAAGCGCGGTAGGGGAGGGCACCTGGGAAAGACAGCAGAGGCGCCGGGTTGCGGGGAGGTGTGAACCGCTTTTACGAGTTCAAAGAGATAGGCAAGGATCAAAGTGGGGAAGGGGAGTAAAGAATGGGGAAGGGGAGTAAAGAATACCAGACCCTCACAGCAGCTTCAGGTGTTCATGGAAGGGGCTGTGGCTCAGCGGTAGAGCATCTGCTTGGCATGCAGGAGGTCCCCGGTTCAATCCCCAGCATCTCCGATTAAAGGAACCAGGCAAGTAGGTGATGTGAAAGACCCCTGCCTGAGACCCTGGAGAGCTGCTGCTGGTCTGAGTAGACAATACTGACTTCGATGGACCCAGGGTCTGATTCACTATAAGGCAGCTTCATGTGTTCAATTTAGCTAAGACTTCTGACAGTTAAACCTTCACAGTCTTGCAATCTCTGTAATCACTCTGTGAATTTTATATCATTCATTCGATGTTTTTTGGTTTAAGTGAATCATAAATTTTCCCTTTGGGTATCTTATTTTGTCCTCTTGGCTGCTATCAAAGGTGATTGTTCTTCAGGCTTTTTATCCTTCCATCTATTGTAAGTGTTTTTCTGTAACATAAAAGCAACGATGGATGTTGTCCACTCTCCATTATGTCCTTGCGGGAATTCCGTAAGCTAGGGTTATGGCTGGCAGACAGAGGTGTGAACAAAAATAATTCTCACTGTTGAAAGAAACAGATAAAAATAATAATATTTGACAGGGGATTGAAAGTAAGTTTCTTTTGGCTTTGGAAAAACATATTTTAGCTCCAGGAGATAGCTCTGTTGGTCTGCAGTGGAACCGTTAGATTCGAGTCCTGTAGCGTCTTAGAGACCAATAAGATTTTCAGGATAAAAGCTTTCAATAGTCAAATCTCCCTTCATTAGCTGGATTCTGAATGTGAAGCGTAAAGACACCCCCCCCCAAAAAAAAAACAAGGGCTCAAATCTTATTTCTCTTAAGGCAAAGACTTTTTAATGTTGCAGTCAACTTTTGGTGGTGGTGGTGGTGGGGGAAAACATACCTGAAACTGGGCAATTTCAAAAGGATCGAGATGTAACATTTAGGCCATTTATGCAGGGATAGTTACTTCACAGTCCCTACTGGACTGCTTTGAGGCTTCTTTTGCATTATTCATGATTTTACCGACCTTCAGACGTGACTTCGCTCTGGTCTCGTTCTTCCCCCACAGTTCTAGGATCCTGTTTTAGGATGAATTTAAATACTGCTTCGAGGCAAGAGCAATGCAAATTCCCCCCAAATTCATACATAGCTTTTAACTTCGGGTTTCTCTCCCCATGCCCATTTTGGCTTCTCCCTCCCATGTGTCTGTCCCTCCCATCCAACCCCTTCCCTCAAAGCAAAGCACAAAAGAGGGAGTTTAACCTTAATGAAATGTGCAGGAAGACACAGAAGAAGGCTGCAAAGATTGGATGGCAGCTCCCAGCAGGGAGCTGTTGAAGAAAGGTGGGGAGGAATACCCAACAAAAGCACACGCAGTCCCTTGAAGAGCTGACCCTCCCTCTCCAAATGCAATAAGGCTGTGTTTTCAGGGGGAGGGACTCAGAACTCCGTGATTCCCTGGGGATGCAAGATTAATCACAAGGTACTCCTGGAATTGGGTGGGGGGAGAATCCCTCATGCATATGATGTTTGAGAATTCGGAGAAGAAAACTGCAGCAAAACAAACGCAAATTTCCCCTCCATAAATGACCATGTGTGGTGTGCGATTCAGATAAAACACTCAGTGAATTACTGATAATTTCAACCAGAAAAGCTTATAGCTCAATCCTATTCAGAGTTATGCATGCCTAAATGTAGATTAGATTACTGCCATGTGCCGCATATGGGGCTGCCCTTGAAGACTTTCTGGAAGCTACAGTTGGTACACAATGCTGCAGCCAGCGGTTTCAATGGCACAGGTCATAGGGACCATCTCACTTCAGTCTTACATAGTTCTCTTCCTCTAGATTATCCTCATAGCAACCCTGTGAGGTAGGTTAGGCTGAAAGTGTGTTACTTGCCCAAGGTCACCCGGCAAGCTTCTATGGCAGAGTGGGGATTCAAACCTGGGTCTCCCAGATACTACTGCAGTACTATAACCACAAAACCAAACTGACAGTTCAATTTCAAGAAAAACTAAATGGATTTAAATTCTGAGCTGTTGGACTGTAAATTCTATGGATTGTTTATTTATAGTCTTAAACCCATTTTTTAAACTTTGCATAGTTTCAGTTATGCAGTATTCCACTGAAGCACTTTATACTGAAATAAGTGATATATTAAGTATAATTCTTTGAATATTGATTCACTAAAGTTTACAATGCTTCTCTATGGAAGAGGGGGGCAACCCCTTCAGGAGCCCATAAAATTTGATCCCCTGAACCAATCTTCACCAAACTTTGGGGTTCATGCAAGGAGAGTCCCTTGAGGATAATGTGGAGGAGTGGGGAATCAAACCCGGTTCTCCAGATCAGAGTCCACCACTCCAAATAACTGCTCTTAACCACTACACCATGCTGGCTAGGCAAGTAGGTGACATGAAAGACCTCTGCCTGAGACCCTTGAGAGCCGCTGCCAGTCTGAGTAGACAATACTGACTTTGATGGACCAAGGGTCTGATTCAGTAGAAGGCAGCTTCATGTGTTCATGTGCTATACGAGATACATTGTATATTTGTTTGTAATGAGGTACATCCAAGGATAAACCTCAAAGAGAAATGGAGAAAGGTGCTGAACATGTATATTCCCGAAGCTACCTGGGAAACGCTGTTTCTAAATGGTGTCGCTTCTCACTAAGAGTGAACTTGGGAACAGAACTTGTATCAATTGCTCTGTTGCTTGTAGTTTTGACTCCCTGGAGAATCAGTAAACTTTATCACACAAATATTGATGTTTTCTGGTGATGCGGCCAAGTTAAGGCAGATTTTCACCACATGCGGTGGGGATGTCCTGCTATTCTGAGGCAGTGGAAGAAAATTGTTTATGCCGTTGTGCTGCCTGTCTGCTATAAGCTTGGCTTCGATCTACTGAATGCAATACTTGGTCTCTGAGGACTTCATTTGAGTATTGTCATTAAGGCCTTATTTGGAATCTTCTGACTGCTACCCAAATACTAGTGGTTAAATATCAGTGGTAACCCTATTTCTGAATGGCTAAGTCATGGAGTATAGCTGAAATGGCTGAGTTCTCCAAGTTGATGCATTTGAGGAACTTAAGAAACATGTAAAGACTCTTCCCCGGGCTTGGTATTCTTTTATTAACTTTATGAATGTGTGCTATGGTAAGAGTATAGATTAATTTAGTTCAATCTTGTTTTATTTAATGTTGTTAGGATGCCTTATGGTTTGTTTGTTTCAGAGGGTAAGCATGTTGGTCTGCAGTAAGAACATAAGAAAAGCCCTGCTGGAACAGACCGAGGCCCATCAAGCCCAGCAGTCTGTTCACGTAGTGGCCAACCAGGTGCCTCCAGGAAGCCCCCAAACAAGACAACTGCCGCAGTTGAAGAGCTAAATTCAAATTCAGTAGTGCCTTTGTCATGGGTCAGCCTGCTGAAGCTTCTGCCAGAGATCAGTCTGCTGAGGCTTCCTCAGGAGTAGAAGAGCTGGAAGCTGCTGCCAGTGACAGGGAGGAACCAGAGTGAACACTGGCAGATGACTGTGCCCCAGGCATACAACCACCCAGGGCAGAGGACTCATCTGGACCCAGCAGCAGCCCCCACACACACCGCTACAGCAATGACGCCAAAGGGGTAGAACCCTCCTCCTCCAGCGTAGGAGAAGTGCAAGACTGCAGTGCAAGCTCTACTGAGAACCACGCCAGCTGACAGCAATGAGGAGGATGAGTTCCCTCTGGCAAGGACTGCTGAGTCAGAGGAACCAGCAACAGCTGGGTCCTCTTAGGCTATTTAAACAAACCTTAGCAGCCTGGCTGATGTGGGAACAACTTGTGTTTTCACTCTGTTACCTGGGAGTTACTGTCCTGAAACTCTTTGTATATCTTTCACTTTGGACTGGCCTTTGACTAGTTTCTTGCACTGCGTTTACCTGCTACTGACCCTCGGTCTTCTCTTGACCACGTTCCTCCATCTCTGGTCCTGGGACTTGACAGCCTTAGAGAACAACAAGATTTTCAGGGCATGAGCTTTTGAGAGCTCTGGCAGTTTTGCCTCTGGAAAGCTTACACCTCAAAAACCCTGTTGGTTTCTAAGGTGCTACTGGACTCAAGTCTAGCTCTGTTTTTTGTTTTTTTTTAATCTGCCACTGATTTGCTCTTCCAGGATCCCTTGAGTCAGTATAATCCAAAAAGCATAGCCCTGGTATTTGCCATTCATGGCCACCTGGGAATATTTTTAATGTCCTTAGGTGTACATATACATGATTCTCATGGACCTTTTAAAGAGTGCACCTGGATCGTCATTGAGGTTTTAAAATATGATATGGGAGATTCTCAGCAATCTATATCAATATCACCTTACCGAGTCCTTATGCAATGATTGTCAGTCACCAAAAATGGTGCTTACCCCTTACGAATTATCCCAGGGCCCCCTTTGTTAGCATTTCTTATCATGTTAATTAGAATAATAGAACCATAGAGTTGGAAGGGACCACCAGGGTTATCTAGTCCAACCCCCTAAACAATGCAGGAAATTCCAAACTACCTCCCCACACACCCCCAGTGACCCCTACTCCATGTCCGGAAGATGGCCAGGATGCCCTCCCTCTCATCATCTGCCTAAGGTTATAGAATCAGCATTGCTGATAGATGGCCATCTAGCCTCTTCTTAAAAACCTCCAGGGAAGAAGAGCTCACCACCTCCCGAGGAAGCCTGTTCCACTGAGGAACCGCTCTAACTGATAGAAAATTCTTCCTCATGTCTAGGCAGAAACTCTGTTGATGTAATTCCAACCCGTTGGTTCTGGTCCTACCTTCGGGGGCAACAGAAAACAACTCGGCACCATCACATAATTATGTGATCCCTGATTGGTTGGGATCACTCTAGGAAGAGGAAGTAAGCACAAATGGGGAGAAATGACGCTGAAGCCACAGAAAAGAGAAATGAAATGAATGGCAGCTTGAGAAAAGGTGACAATTATGCAAGGGTTGGAAAAATATTAGATCAGATCCAGAGATCTGCCACGGGAAGGTGCTGCCAGATCTCTCTCTTCTGCCAGTAGCCCCATTTGATCTCAGAAAAGATGATCCCTGCAGTCATGAGACTCATACAGACAAACAGCCACATAAGTGTGGATTGCTGGATACAAGTCATTTAGTTTACTCCCTAAGAGAAAGCAAAATAATTTTGGTCCAAACAAGAGTGTAGCCATTGTTCCCCAACTAGGGTTGGCAACCTCCAGGTAATGGCTGGAGATCTCCTGCTATTACAACTGATCTCCAGGCAATAGAGATCAGTTCTCCTGGAGGTAGGGAGGGTGGCCAACCTCCAGGTACAAGCTGGAGATCTCCTGCTAATACAACTCATCTCCAGCCAATAGAAATAAGTTCCCCTGGAGAAAATGGCCACTTTGGCAATTGGTCTCTATGGCATTGATGTCCCTCCCCTTCCCAACCCCCGCCCTCCTCAGGCTCTGCCCCAAAACCTCCCGCTGGTGGCAAAGAGGAACCTGGCAACCCTACTTGGAGGAAATGGCCACTTTGGAAGGTGGGCCTTTTCCTTTATCCTTTCCTTTATTCCATTCTTTATGCTTGTGGACCAACAGGTCATAAGCAAAACAAATTGGAAGGTGGACTCTGTGGCATTATACCCCAATGAAGTCCCCCCTCCCCAAATCCTGCCCTCCTCAGACTCCACCCCCAAAATCTCCAGGTGTTTCCCAACCCGGAGCTGGCAGCCCATTCCCCACCTAGAGTCTACGTCTCTGCCAACAGAGTAAAACTGGCAACACGAGCAAAACACCAGGAAGGCCTGTGAAGATTCACAAAAGGCTTCTTGGCTGAAGCTAACGCAACATCCAGGAGCAGCAAAAGAGAACAAGAAGCAAGAGGGGAAATTTTATTTGAAGCTACGAGAAGTGGAAATAAGAAATACTGTAATCTCACCTATCCATCAGAAAATAATTGTTGTTTTTCCATTTGGTGGCACAGTGTGATTTCTAAAGGTCGCCGGAAGAGCTGCAGTTTCCCAAGGACAGTGCTGATTGTGAAGGATGGTCCCAATGTCCTAGCAAGGTGCTTTAATATCTTTTTCTTCCACTCTGGTCTTTCCTTTCCTAGGCCATGTTGGCAGTTATATAAAAAAGCTTGTACTAATCCCTGGAACCCTCAAGAAAGTGAATTAGACGGAGAGAGAGGGCAGGGCAGCCACTGACATTGGCGGTTGATGTGAGTGGAAGAAAAGCCACAAGCATTCTCCTGGCCAGTTCAAAAGTTTCTTCTTTCTCGGGCACTTTTCAGACTGTAGTACCCTAGGCAGTTGCCCAGTTTGCCTCACTGGCTAGGTTAATGGGGCAATTAGCAACTTGCTTGATACCTGTATTAAAATGCTTATGTTCACCATGACCGAAAAGGCTGTCTCCCGGGTTGTCACCTGCCTGATCTCAGTAGGGCCTCTGAAGTGACCATAGTGGTTAACTTAAGAACATAAGAAAGGCCCTGCTGGATCAGACCCAGAAGGCCCATCAAGTCCAGAAGTCTGTTCACACAGTGGCCAACCAGGTGCCTCTAGGAAGCCCACAAACAAGACGACAGCAGCAGCATTTATCCTGCCTGTGTTCTGCAGCACCCAATATAATAGGCATGCTCATAAGAACAGAAGAACATAAGAAAGGCCCTGCTGGATCAGACCGAGGTCCATCCAGTCCAGCAGTCTGTTCACACAGCGGCCAACCAGTTGCCTCCAGGAAGCCCACAAACAAGACGGCTGCAGCAGCATTTATCCTGCCTGTGTTTCACGGCATCTAATATAATAGGCCTATTCCTCTGATCCTGGAGAGAATAGGCAGGTTGGGCAGGGTCATAAGGAAATAGGCGGTCCTTCACGCACGTTGGTCCCAAACCATATAGGGCTTTAAAGGTCAAAACCAGTGCATTGAATTATGCTTCTGACCACCACTTGGTTCTTTGTGGTATTTTGTATAGTGGGCCCTGCATCAGTCTAATCCCTGCTGGGTAATTTCCCCATTTTTCTCCCCCTGCCCCCCCCCCCAAAGTTAATATAGATAGGCAGACCCTCAGAGGAGGGTTTCCAGATTCACAAGCTACCTTATTTAGGAGGATAGAAAGACACAAGGACATGGTAAATTAAGAATGCGGGAGACCTTTGGGTGGTTAAACATGGAGAAACTGGAGGTCTCATATAAGGAGTGTGTCAAGTTATGACGGGAAAGAACAGAAGGGGATATGAAAGGGAGGAGTTAGTGTGTTCTATCTGAGAATGACAGAGTATGAAATTTACGGTGTGTATCACAAGGTTGTTCTGGATAGCTAGGGTTGCCAACCTTCAGGTACTAGCTGAAGATCTCTTGCTGTTACAACTGATCTCCAGCCGATAGAGATCAGTTCACCTGAAGAAAATGGCTGCTTTGGCAATTGGACTCTATGGCATTGAAGTCCCTTCCTTCCCCAAACCCCACTCTCCTCAGGATCCGCCCCAAAAACATCCCGCCGCTGGTGAAGAGGTACCTGGCAACCCTATGGATAGCCCAGGCTAGCCTGATCTCGTCCAATCTTGGAAGCAAAGCAGAGTCAGCCCTGGTTTGTAGTTGGATGGGAGACTGCTAAGTCCAGGGTCACTACACAGAGGCAGGCAAACCACCTCTGCTTCACACTTGACTTGAAAACCCAACAGGTTTGCCATAATTCGGCTATGACTAGGTGGTGGTTGGGGATCACAGGGTTGGAAGACTGAGAGAGATTGATTTTGGAGGCTGGGTGCAGGATAGAGGAAAGAAAGCCGAGATGCACTAATGGATGAGCAGAGAGGAGAAAGTGTAAATGGCTACAGCGTAAAGCATAAGTTTGACAAGGGAACAGAGGTACATAAGGTAGTAAACTTGTCAAGTGAGACTGGTAGGAAAGAAGTATGCTTGAAGGAAGTGTAGGGAAAGGGAAAGCTGGAAAAGGACATCTTCTATGATGTTTAGTTTACATCATCTTGAGAGGGAAGGGCACTATGTGTATTTTTTTATTTTATTTTTTTGCATTAGCAAAAGTTCCAATGACCCTGACCTGGATTGCCAAGGCTCCCCTGATCTTGTCAGTCCTCAGAAGCTCAGAAGGGTCAGCCCAGGTTATTACTTGGATGGGGGACCTCCAAGGAAGTCCAGGGTCACTATGTAGAGGCAGGCAATGGTAAACCACCTCTAGAGAGCCTGCGTGGAATAGTGGTTAAGAGTGGTGGACTCTAATCTGGAGAACCGGGTTTGATTCACCGCTTCTCCACATGAAGCCTGCTGGGTGACCTTGGGACAGTCACAGCTCTCTCTGAACTCTCTCGGCCCCACCTACCTCACAAGATGTCTATTGTGGGGAGGGGGAGGGAAGGTGATTGTAAGCCAAGGTAGAGAAAAAAGCAGGGTGTAAAAACCAACTCTTATTTGGCTCTTGCCTTGAAACTCCAATGGGGCTGCCGTAAGTCAACTGTGACTTGATGCCCCTTCCACCACCAAAGGTTCTAATAAATGTAAAGCAATGAGTTTTGAGAGCGGTGACATGAAGAAAATGTATATTCTACCTACCAGAAAAGTACAAAAGTCAGACAGGTGATCAAAAGGCAACATTTTGCAATGGTCAACTGAGAAGCTTCTTTGGGTTCAAGCCCCTACTCATTTCCCCACTCACCCACCCTCCCTGACTGCTATATATCTGCCCTTAACTGTAATTGTAATAAGCATTTGCCCATTAATTTCCCCTTCCACATATTGCCAAAGAGCAGCTATCAGGCGAGCAGGACTGAAAGGGGTGAACGGGATATTGAAAGGCTCTGCAATCCATCAACGGACACTTCTGAAAGGGCTTTTAAATGCGGGAGGCCAGAAATCAAAGTGCGACGGAGCTGAAGTGTACATTGGGTGTATTAGAATGGTTCCCATATGCAAACGTTACAAAGTCAGCATCAATCTACCAGTGGAACAAAAGTGCAGTCTATTCTTAGGCAGTGATTTATTACATGTGAAATAACTTTTATCTCCAGTGCCGTCCTGGAACCGTCGTGTGTAAAATTATCAACCTTTCCTTTAATGACAATTATTATCCTGGCAGAGTAACCAAAAATGGCAGTATATCCACAAACGACCAAATTTGGTAGCTAATTAATCCTGTCAGTGTAGTATTGAGATTTAGTGAGGACGTTAGTGTATCAGAATGTTCTCTCTGTGTTTTTTTTTAAAGATATATTAATCCTGTTGAAAAAGTCCCAAGCTTTTTATGGATTAGTCAATGTAAATTCATTAACTTCATGTCATGTCTACAATACAGTCTGCCCTAACCCTGCCAACTGGATGGGATAGCATTAATTAAATTTATGCAAGACCAAATACACATAAAAGACATCTACTCCTGTCCTCCAGTTGACCGAATGAAAGCTATTTAGCATCAAAGTGGAAACTGAAATCTGCTGTCTAAGAGCTATTGCAGACGTTACTGATCCTGGCTGTCAGTCATAGCTAGCTGCTCACATAAGTGGTGTTCATGTGTAGGGACATACAGATGTTAGCAGCGTTTAGTTCCATAACTAGAAAAACAAACAGATGTGTTTTTTTCCCTCTAGACATGGAAGTAGCCTCTCTGGTCCTCCCTTTGTCTCCCTTCAGACATTAATTTACGCATTGAAATATACAGCAAAAACTCTTTCAAAAGTAACCTCAGTTTCT
The DNA here is from genome assembly GCF_029931775.1 of Euleptes europaea. NCBI lineage: Eukaryota > Metazoa > Chordata > Lepidosauria > Squamata > Sphaerodactylidae > Euleptes > Euleptes europaea. The sequence continues at coordinate 1,297,014 of NC_079315.1, read as the reverse complement.
ACATATAATTTAATATCTTATATGAAGGGTGAAATACTAATTCTATCATAAATTTAATAATCCAAATGATTTCATAAGAACGTAAGAAAAGCCCTGCTGGATCAGACCAAGGCCCATCACGTCCAGCGGTCTGTTCACACAGGGGCCAACCAGGTGCCTCTAGGAAGCCCCCAAACAAGACATCTGCAGCAGCAGTTTCAGAGTTAATGTGAGGAAATCCCAGAAAGCATGAGGAAGTCACTTCCTCTGTCCACAAACCATAACATTCAAAGTGAAGATTCGCTAATTCTGGACACGCAAATAATTAAATCCAAAGATTAGGGCCATGTACACAGGAGGGAGTTATTTCTACAAACTTGAGGGGGAAACCCCAAGGTGTGCAGAACAAAATATTTAATTATAAAACAGTAAAAGGATCCTCACAAGATCTCTGCAGCCGTTTTGGATTGTCTAGGCAACTCTGGTTATACAAAACGGCTGCTGAAGTTTCACTTCAACCGTGGTGGTGAACTGCAGAAAGGAGTGGTTTGGCAGGCAAGGCAAGGCAAGGAAAAAACAGAGATTGGGGAGGAAGAAAAGAAAAATTAAGCAGAGGGGGAGATGGGGACGGGAAGGAGGCAAGAAAGCCAGAAAAACAGAAAAGCTGCACGAGGGAAAGACGGGAGGGAAGGTAGCAGGTAGGATGAGACCAGTAGGTGGGAGGGAAGAAAGGGATCAGGAAAAGGAGCAACACTGATGGAGAAGGAAGGAGGGGAAATGGAGCTAGATTACAGAGAATGATCAACTTGAGGGGGATATTTTTCCAGCGTGCTGTAGCGGTTAGGAGCGGCGGACTCTAATCTGGTTAACCGGGTTCAATTCCCCACTCCTCCACCTGAGCAGCGTACTCTAAACTGGTGAACCAGGTTCGATTCCCTACTCCTCGACATGAAGCCTGCTGGGTGACCTTGGGCCAGTCACAGTTCTCTCCCAACTGTCTCAGCCCCACCTACCCCACAAGGTGCCTCTTGTGGGGAGAGGAAGGGAAGGCGATTGTAAACCGGTTTGATTCTTCCTTAAGTGGTAGAGAAAAGTGGGGTATAAAAACCAACTCTTCTTCCGCATGTGAGTCCTTGCAGGTTCCCTGCTGGTAAAAACAATTATTTATAGCATCTTTGGTAGCAAATAAGAAGCAATACTCTTGCAGCCTATCTTAGTTATCACACCCTGGCCTAATTTGTAATTTTAGCAAATTACTTTTGCTTTTACCCTTTACTCTGGGAAACTCCTGGGATGCACCCCCACCCCCTTCAGTCCACTGGCTTTGTGTTCGTCTTCCTTTGCAAACTTCTAAAGCAGACCCATGCTGACTAGAAGCCTGCTTATAGATTACCTTTCTGGCTGATGGCTGTGCCTCTAATATAATTCCTATAACTTTTCGCTTGTTTGGAGGTTTCCCTTTCAGATGAATGCCTTAATCCCCCCGTGCATTGTTCTTCCACAAATATTTTGCGGTTTATATTGGCACCGTACACACAGTTCTGTTTTAAACAGTGATTCATGTGGGGCTTTGCCTGAGAGGGTTGAAAAACTATCAGACGTGAAACTTTCATCTTCTCTTTTTCTGAAGAGAAAGCAAACCATGAAAGAACATTGAAATCCAAGAAAATTTAATTCTCTCGCATTCACTAGCTCATCTCGACCCTTTTTCCTGGTACGTATTCTCACAGATGTAGTAATGATTAGTCATATTATTTATGCCATGTGTTTTAACTTCAAGCAGCAGCACATTAGTCCAAAAGTTAGCTGCCAAGCAGATTTCCTCATAAACATTTCAGATATCCAACACAGTCAAAATGGCGTAATTGGGAGTGTTGTTTGGATATTGAGCACATTCACACAAAGCTCAGCTGGTTAAGAAATTGGAGAGGCCAGAAATACTTAGCCAGCCGATGAGTCTCTAACATTTCTACCCTTGGTTATACTTGTCATCCCCACTTTGATTCTGCTGTAAATTAATTCTCCACATTTTACTGCCTACTTTCCCCATTTATTTCTAGTTCAACTATCTTCATCTATCCTCTACACCAGGGGTGGGGAACCTCTGGCCCGTGGGCAGGAAACGGCTTGCGGGATCATTTTATCTGGCCCGCGGCCCGCCTGCCGAGAGTCCCCACCCAGCCCTCCCCCTGCTCGAGTCCCACGCGCTAGCCACGGCGCCGTCAGAGGGTCTCCGACCATTCCCCCGGCCTGCATGCTTGCTGCACCACCACCACGGGAGTGTCCCCGCCCAGCCCTTGCCATCGTCTGCACCGCTGCCCAGCCCTCCCCCTGCTCGAGCCCCCAGCCCGCGTGCTAGCCAGACATTTTTTAATGTCCATTAGTGCAGTATAACATCTAAAGAACTGTTTGTACCCGTTTTCTCTCAAATTGTTACTGGATGTAAATTTAATTGATGTAGACCATAATCTTTCCCATTGTTGCACTGAAATCTCTTAAAGTGTGAGGGTGGGATTAAGCTTGAAGGGCCTGCATTCTGAAGAAGCCATCCTCCCACTTCTATTTCTCTACCTGTGAGGGGGCATTTTCTCTGGGAGGGGAAGGTCAGGCTGGGTGGATGTCCAGTGGAGGGCAAAAAGATGGTGAGGGGTCTGGAGATCAAGTCCTATGAGGAAAGGTTGAAGGAGCTGGGTACGTTTAGCCTGGAGAGGAGAAGACTGAGAGGGGATATGATAACCATCTTCAAGTACTTGAAGGGGTGTCATATAGAGGAGGATGTGGAGTTGTTTTCTGTTGCCCCAGAAGGTCGGACCAGAACCAACGGGTTGAAATTAAATCAAAAGCGTTTCCGTCTAGACATTAGGAAGAACTTTCTAACAGTTAGAGTGGTTTCTCAGTGGTACAGGCTTCCTTGAGAGGTGGTAAGTGCTCCTTCCCTAGAAGTTTTTAAGCAGAGGCTAGATGGCCATTTGTCAGCAATGCTGATTCTATGACCTTAGGCAGATCATGAGAGGGAGGGCATCTTGGACATCTTCTGGGCATGGAGTAGGGGTCACTGGGTGTGTGTGTGAGGGGGAGGTAGTTGTGAATTTCCTGCATTGTGCAGGAGGTTGGACTAGATTACCCTGGTGGTCCCTTTCCAACTTTATGATTCTATGATACGGGCTTGAGATCTTGGATTCTCCTGCTAGACCAAAGGCACCACTCTGGGACAAGAATAACCCTGGATGGAGAACGCCCTGCCCTGACAGGCTGTCCGGCGAGCTGCTTCTTACATATGAATAGCAATTCTGATGACTTGGTTGTGTGCTACTGGAATTAAAGATTAGTTAAAAGAAATGTAATCGCATTACCACATGAGGCCTGTTCCTAACAACAGAGGATTAAGTGGCTCATGGTAAGGCAAGGAAATGTTAAATACCAGCTACAATAGGCGATCTCAGCTGACACAGATTCAGTTAAAGTCCCTTAGTAACATTAAATATTTAATTTAATTTAGTTTAATCTCAGAGTTGGAAGGAACCACCAGGGTCATCTAGTCACCTACTAAGCGCAAGCATATTACACCTCCAGGCCAGATTGGCCAGGGATCCTGGAGGGTTCCCCCCCCCATCTACTGGGCATGGAGCAGGGGTCACTGGAGGTGCGGGGGGTGAGGTCATTGTGAATTTAAGAACGTAAGAACACAAGAAAGGCCCTGCTGGATCAGACCAAGGTCCATCAAGTCCAGCAGTCCGTTCACACAGTGGCCAACCAGGGGCCTCCAGGAAGCCCACAAACAAGACGACTGCAGCAGCATTGTCCTTCCTGCGTTCCTCAGCACCTAATACAATAGGCATGCTCCTCTGATCCTGGAGAGGATAGATATGTAGCAAGCATGACTAGTATATATTTTAACTAATAGCCATGAATACCCCTTTCCTCCATGAATATGTCCACTCCCCTCTTAAAGTCTTCCAAGTTGGCAGCCATCACCACATCCTGGGGCAGGGAGTTCCACAATTTAACTATGTGATTTAATTTCCTGCATTGTGCAGGGGGGTTGTACTAGATGATCCTGGTGGTCCCTTCCAACTCTACAATTCTACACCTGTTAAAGTAGAACAGTGGTATTCAAAGTCTAATCAAATCAAAGTGAGGTCAGTTCAGTTGAATGTCCTCCCTCCTTCCCCTGTGGTCGGTACAAACAATATGGGAAATCATGCCCTTAATGAGAACCTGTTCAGGGTACTGCGTATTTCCCCTGTCCCTAAATTGTTCCTTAGCTTGCTTCTCTTTGTAATGGAACAACTCAATAATATGCTTTGGGGCTTTACAGAGAGATGCAAGGAAGATCTCCTGAGAATTCAGTAGATGAAAGCATATCGTAAAGTAATATATTCATGATTGGAAAGGGGCAAGAGGGGAAAGGATATTCAGTTTCTCTGATATTTCTTATTAGCTTCCATGAAGATGAAGAACCGTCAGTTTACCATTCCTTTTCCTTTTTACTTCTTGTATCTTCTCTCTCGTTTGATTGAGTAGGTCAGTAATGTAACCTGATAAACTGGAGGGAAACATGATGTGGACATGAAGACTTTAATCAAGCTCATCATTTTAGAATAGCCCTCAGGTTAAAAAAAAAAAGGGAAGGAGATGGAATATGTGTGTGTGTGTGTGTGGTTTTTACAGCATGCTTGCATAAGGCGTATGAATCCATGCGAAACTTCTAACCTTCTCAAAGTAAACTCCTGCCAATAATTTTCCAGATGTCGCGTAGCATAGCCATCCACATTCACCTAAATACTGGTTACTGTGAAATTCAATCACAAACTTTAATTCACAATAATATGTAGGGTTGCCAACCTCCAGGTGCTAGCTGGAGATATCCTGCTATTACAACTGACCTCCAGCCGATAGCGATCAGTTCACCTGGAGAACATGGCCTCTTTGGCAATTGGACTCCATGGCATTGAAGCCCTTCCCCTCCCCAAACCCCACCCTCCTCAGGCTCCACCCAAAAAACCTCCCACCGGTGGTGAAGAGGGACCTGGCAACCCTACCTATGGGGTTGCCATAAGTCAGCTGTGACTTGATGGCACACACACACACACACACACACACACACACACACACACACACACAAGTATTACTTCAGGGAAGAATTCTTCATTTATCTAGTCAAGTAGTTGTACAACAACCCCTTGAGTAACTACTGAAGCATCAAAGGCAAATTTCATTCAAATATTGAATTTTTTTTCAGGGTTTCTTTCTTAGTCCTGCTATTTCCCGACCTACAGATATTTGTTTATTTGGAGTATTTCCAGAAGAGCTTCTGTTTCTCTTGGTATCATTTTATTCACCGTTCGTTCTGTTGTTCTTTTTTTTTTTTTTAATAGCCTCCAGATTCATCCACATCAGCACAGATCCCTCCAATTGGTGTGAGGTATGCGTGTACGTACGTACGTACATACATACATACATACATATATGTGTGTGTGTGTGTGTGTGTGTGTGTATATATATATGTATGTATGTATGTATATGTATATATACCTCTCACACCTGATTAAAAAAAGAAATACTTCCTGGCTAGATTGGGAAGCGTTTATCAAACCCAGAAGATAAAACAAGAAACCCTCGTCCCACTCTCTTGTTGTGCTTTAATTCTGTTAATCGCCCAAGGTAAAGATTAGCTGCTGTTGTCAATTTAATTCAGCTTCAAACAAAGCAACAAGGTCACTGGGTTTTTTTCTTCTTCCTTTTTAGCAAACAGGATTGAGTTGTCATGTAGTCCTAATAGGCAGCACGGGGAATCATTAGTCCTCCTCGACTCCCTGACTGATGGGCATTTCATTTCAATCATCTGACGGAGCTCGAGTGGTCGAGGACTATTGACACCGTGTCAGGGCTCAGAGTGGAAGCCTTAATCGCCTCCGACACTCTCTGCATTGATTTGACAAGTTGCCGTAATGACCTTCTGGGGGGGGGGTGCGTGTTTTCCCCCCCTCCCCTTTCCTGAAGGATTACTGTTTACCCAGGGAGGTGCTTGGGACCGAATGCACGGCATTGTCATGGAAACTATTATTGTTACATCTCAATCCCATTAACGCTGTGGTATGTGACATTGATATGAGACACTGAATATTTCAGCGGAGAGCGGCTGCTTCAATATCACTAATCTCCCCCCATTAATCAGGCGTTTACACCGTCTGCAAGGAGATTCCCCCCCCCCACAGCTGAGCCAAGAGGAGGTAGTCAGGTGCCGTTTGGTGTCCAGGTGATGCTTAACTCTGTTTTTGGCATTTCCTGCATCCCTAAACTGAATTTATGTTCTCTTTTCCTTCCCCCCGCCCCCAGAAAGGTTTATCATTATAATGCATCTTTTGTAACTTAAACATAACTACTTACATTATGGAGTTCTTACAAGAAACAATTGCCAAATTCTTTGCTGTTGCCACACATCATGTATGTGTGTGTTGAGTGCCGTCAAGTCACATTTGACTCATGGCGACCCTGTGAATCAATGTTCTCCAAAACATCCTATCGTTAACAGTAAGGTTGCCAACTTCCAGGTTATGGCTGGAGATCTCCTGCTATTACAAATGATCTCCAGGCGACAGAGATCAGTTCCCCTGGAGAAAATGGCCGCTCGACCATTGGACTCTATGGCATTGAAATCCCTCCCCTCTCCTCCTCAGGCTCCACCCCCAAAATCTCCAGGTATTTTCCAACCTGGAGCTGGCAACCCTATTAACTAGGGTTGCCAGTCTCCAGGTACTAGCTGGAGATCTCCTGCTGTTAAAACTGATATCCAGCCGATAGAGATCAGTTCACCTGGAGAGAATGGCCGCTTTGGCAATTGGACTCTATGGCATTGAAGTCCCTCCCCTCCCCAAACCACGCCCTCCTCAGGCTCCACCCCAAAAATCTCCCACTGGTGGCAAAGAGGGACCTGGCAACCCTACCTATTAACGGCCTTGCTTAGGTCTTGCAAACTGAGGTCCGTCGCTTCCTTTATAGAGTCAATCTTTTCCTGCTGCCTTCAAATTTCCCTCGCATTATTGTCTTTTCCGGTGACTCCCGTCTTCTTATAATGTGACTTCTCTTGAGATTTGTCAGTTTGATTAAGAGAAATGTTTCCTTACATTTCAGAATCCACTCATCAACTTGTGATGCTTGAATCCGATTTCCAATGGCGCACAAATACTAATCTAGCAGCTGTTGGCATATGTGAGATTAAATTTCGCTTGTCCTTCGGAAACAAAGCAGTGGTAGCTTAATAATATAACCTCAACTGAAAAAAAAGGAAATCTATTTCAAATCCTTTTTCAAAGTAATCTATGACAGAGTACTGATAGATTTTTGCTCTGCAACAAGTCCACCACATAGGTAAATAATCTACACTAGGTAATGTACAATATATCATGTGCATTCCTGTAGATTTTCCCTCTTTGATGTGGTGACAAGTGCCACTGATACAGTATTTTCATCAAGTTTAAATCAAAGGGAATTCAGGTTTTCATTGACTGGAGTGCCCGTTCATGCATTGAAACATGGATTCCTTCTATCCCGACATGCACAAGCGATGCCATGTATATATGGATTATTAATTGTTAGTATTATTTGCATGCATTTTTAATTTTGTAACTTATTTGTGTATTTCTATCCTGTTTTTCTCCCCACTGGGGACTTGAAACAGCTTACAAAAAACTGGGGAAAATATAATTTAGACAGAAAAAATTAGCAACAGAACCACCATTCTAGGGCTATTCCTAGATACACTGAACAGATTGAACTCAAAGCCCCAGGCGACAAGCCAAGGGTGAAAAGCTCTTTGGCTCCTGCCCTTTGGCCCGGTCCTCCGGCCACTCCCTGCTAAATACCAGCAATGGAGGGGAAAGAGGGTCTCAGTCCAGATTAGGAATGCTCAAACTGGGGTTGCCAACCTCCATCTCCTGCTATTACAACTGATCTCCAGCCCATAGAGATCACTTCCCCTGGAGAAAATGGCCGCTTTGGCAATTGGACTCTATGGCATTGAAGTCCCTCCCCAAACTCTGCCCTCTTCATGCTCCACCCCCACCTCTGTCTGGTGAAGACAGAGGGACCTGGCAACCCTAGCTCAAACCCTCCTGGCTTGGCTCATAACTTGTCTGCAAGGCACGAACCCGAAGCTGATTTTTCAGTGACCAGTTTGCTAGTTGGTTGACCTGTTCATGGCTGTTCAACAGGTTAACTCACTATACTCTTTCCTAATGATGCAGTACAGTGCAGCTAGCTTTTGTGCATGCGTGTTTTCTAACAGCTCATAGCATAACAGAGAAGCATGCCTATAATATGAGGTGCTGTGGAGCACAGGCAGGATGGTGCTGCTGCAGTCGTCTTGCTTGTGGGCTTCCTGGTTGGCCAGTGTGTGAACAGACTGCTGGACTTGATGGGCCTCAGTCTGACCCAGCGGGTATCTTCTGATGTTCTTATGTTCTTATGCTCCGCTCAGCATCCTTTAAAAAAATAGACAGTTGTCAGTCAAAAATCATACAAATCAGGCATAAATCAACTTTGGGTTTGTCTAGGTAGTCCCTAACGGCACTAATGGCCACTCCATAAACCTTGCTATTCTAAACAAAATACCTTTATTTTCCTCAAACTTCTTGTAGCTTTTTAGTGGGATGCAGGTTTTTGTGTTTGTGGATAATGTTGGCTACAATCTGCAGGTGGTAGCTGGAGATCTCCTGGGATTACAACTGATCTCCAGGGGTCAGAGATCAATTCTCTTGGAGAAAATGGCTGCTTTGGAAGGTGGACTCTATGGCATTATACCCCACTGAAGTCCCTCCCCTCCTCAAACCCCGTCCTCCTCAGGCCCCACCACCAAAATCCCCAGGTATTTCCCAACCAGGAGCTGGCAACGCTTCATGGAGGACAGATTGTTTTAAATCCCGATCATTAAAAACTTCCTTTCTCTACTACACTGCTGAAAGATTCTATTTAAACTCCTTTTTCTCTATTTTCTTACTGGGCCAAACTAAAATACGCTTAGGTACCTTAGGAGACTTCTCTACTTTGAATCCCAGTTATAATTGTAATTATTATTTACATAAAGCAAATATATTTAAATTTAAGATATATATGAAACAGTATAAGTCCTTGTAGAAATTAACTTATAAATAATGAATTCCATATACTCCAGGGAGTAAAGGATGCTTAGATCTGATAAGAAATATTGCATATATATTTTTTAAAAACACCCCTTTTCCATTTTTTTTTTTCTGGAAAAGAATACCCTGGGAAAAAATTACTTTGCAAGATCTCTGCAGCTTGTATATTGCTCTGTGCACAGGGTTACAAAATATTTCTGTAGAGTTTGAGAACTGAAAGAACATAAGAACACAAGAAGAACCCCGCTGGATCAGGCCAATGGTCCATCTAATCCAGCATCCCGTCCCACACGGTGGCCAACAAGTTCTTCTGGAGGGCCAACAACAGGGCAAAGAGGCTGAGGCCTTCATAAGAGCATCAGAAGAGCCCTGCTGGATCAGACCAGTGGCCCATCTAGCCTAGCTTCCCGTCTCACCCTGTGGCCAACCAATTCCTCTGGAGGTCCAACAACAGGGCCCAGAGACCACCCTAACTCGAGATTCGACAGGTTGTGCAGATTTTAAAAATGTTGCTTTGGCAGCAGCAGCTGCCACCACTGTGTAGGGATCTTCCCCGTGCGACTGAAGGTGAGCTGCAGCAGCCGTTTTGTGGCTGGCTCTACCTCCTGTGGCTGCATCCACCACCACCACCACCACCACCACCACCACGCTGTGTCAGAACTCCAAAAGTGCCCGCAGGCTCGGAAAGGTTGAGGGCCTGTGCTCTAAGCTCAGCTGCCCTTAGCAGCATTGATGGCTACTGACCTATTTGGATCAGCTGTGTTTTTGCGTGTGCACAGTTGCGAGAAAAGCTGTCGCAAACCTGTTTAGTAGGTATTTCAGTCGCGCGGTGCCAAACTAAACAGATCTGGCGATCTGCTCACATCCAGTCATCACAGTGAAACCAGTTAAGTTTGAGTGGCAAACGCATTCCATGCAAAATTCATAGTATCCCTAGGAATAATACACAAAAGTCCTACTGCCCCAACCTCGACTACAGTTCCCCACTTTTCATGCATGATTATGCACTTAAGAGCTTATTAAAAATACAGCCCTGCGGTTACACAGAAAAAAAAGTGAATAAGCATAAATAAATATAATTAACGGCATGATACATTCATTCAACTCTTCCAGGCTCCTCTCATACATTTAAAAATACTTTTGTGTGCATATTTCATAGACAGGGCAAGATGTGTGTTTATACACATGATGCTGGAAAGGAAATGACAGGAATATGTGCTGTGTTCAAATAGATCTTATAGGAGCTTGGTTAAATATAGATTAAGATGACAAGACTCCCAACCGCGATCCAGTTGGAAACTGCTAATAGACAGTACGATGTCTGTTGTTTCCATAGCGCATTACCAGCGATTCAAATTAAGGAGGGAACAAATGCGAGCTTACAGTGCGTCACTTTAAATTGATGCTCACTTTGGCAACGGACAAGGGCATCACTGAAGAATACTTATCTGGCATCAACATGTTCTCGTTGTAATAGATTTAGCCAAGAGAAATTCAGTGTGCAGAGAAAAAAAACAGTAATAAATGACATCAAAATTAGGAAGAGAATGAGCCTAATTCCCTGAATGGAGGCCCTCGGGGCCAGCATGGAAAATGCAGGCGGCAGTCGATTCTTGTCCTTTTGTGTTTGGTATTTGCCTTCTACTAGAGCTGAGGTTCGCAGAGCTATGCTCAATAGCAATACCGTGTCTGATTAAAATGGGTTTTATTCTAGGCTTGCATAGGCAACCATAGAGCCAGGTGTGCCCGCCAAGATCCAGGGAGCCGGCATGCAACAGAGACCAGGTCAGGAGATCCATTTGACCTCCAGCATTTCTGCTGCCCCTTGGAGATTTATATTCCCTCACCCAGCCTGGCCTATGCTGGCACGGTCCTAGGATTTATGGAGACATTTCAGTTTTCAAACAGAGGCCAAGCTAGGGTTGCCAGGTCCCTCTTTGATACCGGCGAGAGGTTTTTGGGGTGGAGCCTGAGGAGGGCGGGGTTTGGGGAGAGAGGGACTTCAATGCCATAGAGTCCAATTGCCAAAGCGGTGGCGAAGAGGGACCTGGCAGCAACCCTATTTCTGCCTTAACACTCTCTCGTCTTAACTGTTCTGGACAGTTCTCGCCTGGCTTTTAAAATGATATATTTTTTTAATCCCTGCCTTTTGTTATGTCCATGGGGTTTTTTGGGTTATGAGACCCAGCTTTGTGAGAGTGCTGATAGGTCTGTCCTACCTCTTTGAATAGCTTCTTTATACAGTGCTTCCTTCTGTTTCTCTTCAGCGTACTTGGGAAATAGTCGTCCTATTGATATATGCCAGGCAAAATGTTAGTTTTTGTGGCTATCAGAGGTCTAACTTCTAAGTCACATCCCCCCCATCACAGGGCAAACCCAGATAACCAAGGGGCCAGTGAATTATTTAGGAATTTGCCTAAAAGTCCTTTGCAGTTCTCTTCCTCTTCCCCTCAGAGGCGGGCCATCCTCGTGCTTGCATCTGCCAAGCCTCCGCTCTGATTCCTACATAAGAACATAAGAAAGGCCCTGCTGGATCAGACCAAGACCCATCAGGTCCAGCGGTCTGTTCACACAGCGGCCAACCAGGTGCCTCCAGGAAGCCCACAAGCAAGACCACTGCAGCAGCACCCATCCTGCCTGGGTTCCACGGCACCTGATATAATAGGCATGCTCATAAGAACATAAGGAAAGCCCTGCTGGATCAGACCATCAAGTCCAGCGATCTGTTCACACAGTCGCCAACCAGGTGCTTCCAGGAAGCCCCCAAACAAGACGCTGCAGCAGCATTTATCCTGCCTGTGTCCCACAGCACCTAATATATATTAGGCCTGCTCCTCTGATCCTGGAGAGAATAGGTATGCAACATGGCTAGTATCCATTTTTACTAGTAGCCATGAATACTCCTCTCTTCCATGAACATGTCCTCATCCCTCTTAAAGCCTTCCAAGTTGGCAGCCATCACCACATCCTGGGGCAGGGAGTTCCACAATTTAACTCTGTGTTGCGTGAAGAAATACTTCCTCTTATCTGTTTTGAATCTCTCACCTCCAGCTTCAGCAGATGACCCCTGAGTTCTAGTATGACGAGAGAGGGAGAAAAGCTTCTCCCTGTCCACTCTCTCCACACCATGCATAATTTTATACACCTCTATCATGTCTCCCCTTAACGGCCTTCTTTCCAGGCTAAACAGCCCTAAGCGCTTTAACCGTTCCTCATAGGGCAGTTGCTCTAGCCCCCTAGTTCCTTGCAGGCCATCTTTGATTTCCCTCCCCTCATCAAACCCCACCCTTCCAAGGCTTTACCCTAGAGTTGCCAGGTCCCTCCCTTGCAACCAGCAGGAGGTTTAGGGAGGCGGGGTTAGGGGCAGCGATTGGCGTCATCCACATGATGACGTCACTTCCAGACATCACTTGGTTTCCATAGAGTATTTTTGTGAGTGCGAGAGGGTCCCCTCGGTGCAATGCTGGAACATCCGCATAAACCAGAAGTGACATCATCGCATAGCTTATGCTGATTGCTCCCGCTCCCTTCCCCTGGCCTGCTCCCGCCCGCCAACCAGCTGAGAGTCGACAGGCAACAGAAGCAATTGGCAAGCAATTGCCTCCCATAACTGGGCAGTCGAGAACCCTACTGTACCCCCAAATCTCCAGAAATTTCCCAACCTCAAATTGGCAACCCTGTACCTTGCAGTCAGAATTTCAGTTGCAGAATTCAGCTCTCCGAGTCCAGACTCATGCGGCCTGGAAAATGCATTTCCTGGTCGAGACTGACGTTAGCAATTCTGCCAAAATCAGCTCCAACAGAGAGAACCCTGGGCCCCCTTTGCCTCGCCTCTAACTTCTCTCTCTCAAAAACATATCCAGACAGTTCCAGAAGTTTCTTTTTTTAATAGGAGCAAGATTGAATAATGATAGCCTGAGGAAATATGAAAAGTGATTTTTATTTAATTGGTTTTAGACCTAGCCTTTGGTTGTTTATTGGCGGGGCGGGGCAGCAAACAGCTAATGGCAAGGCAACCTTTTTCAAAGACAGAAACGGCTATTTACACAATAAATAGCGCTGTTATGGAAATGTCACCAGTCTTTTCCCCCTATATGTATTTTGAAATGAACCAAAGATCATTTAGTCATTGGAATTTCACATTAAATAGCTAAATGACCTCCCTAGGCAATATCGTAAAGGCACAAGACAAACTCCCTTCCAGAATTGAGCTCGGCTGGCAGAAAATTCTATCCGAGGTGGACGAGGAGGGGGTTAGTTGGGGTAAGGGACGGGTTCAGCTCCCCTTTTCTGCGTGCCCTTTTCACTTGAAATTAAATCCCGCCTAACCCTGGCTTTAAATGCGTGCGAGGCAAAGTCGCAATAAACAATCCTGGCGGCCTTCTTGGGGGTGTCGTTCCCTTTTAACAATTGATGCTGCTGTTCGAACATGTTCATTTCTTTAACGAGCCAAGGATAATGTATTCTCCTCCCCGTAATATTCCCTTCGCTTTTACCAGCCCGGTTCGTAATTGTTCACATGTACAAACGGGTTAAGTTTCAGACTGGGTTGCCTTTGACCAAGAAAGTTGACTGGCCTTCTTTCCCCCTTAATGAATGCCAAAATCATCAGGAAAGCGCAGCTCATGAATAATGCATTGTGGCCCAATTAAATGTGGTGGTTGCTTCGTTTCTTGCACGGGATATTTGATGCCAACAGCTACCTAGTAGCTAGTGGCGCTATCTTTTGACAGACAGACCAACAACCTGTAAACATTTAACAGTGCTGGGGTTCTATAAATTAAAATGGCTTCTGCTGGAAAAAAAAACCTTCCCTATAAATATGATTTGCCCATCTAAAATAAATTAAGTAATGTTTAGCCAGAAAAAAATTACAACTACCTGCATCTATTTCTTTGTTCTAGCAAAGATCGCAAAGCAGAAGGATCACGGAACATCAAAATAAGAGTTGCAAATCAGTGTTATTCTGGTGGAGGAAATCTTTCCCGAGAGCTGTTGTCAGTTCAGCCATAATTAATGTGATTAAAAGGCCAGATCTTTAACAACAGAATCTTAAGAGTTCTTCGCAACTGGGGAAAGTTTCTCCTGATATTCAGAAGGTGATGCCCCATAGAATCAGGGAAAGGAAGACAGAGAAAACCTTGGGGCCCATGATCAGGCATGTATAACTGAGACCTATAAATGAGGGGGGGGGAGGTGGCATGGTATAGCTCAATCTTGTTGTATCTCATAACCTAAGCAGGATCGGTACTTGGGAGGCCACCAGGAAGGCAATGCCAAACCACCTGCCAAACCACCTGAGCAAACCAGAGCGGTGGTTTGGAGGGGTAGACTCTGATCTGGAGAACCAGGTCTCCTCTACATGAGCGGTGGACGTTAATCTGGTGAACTGGGTTTGTTTCCCCACTCCTCCACATGAAGCCTGCTGGGTGACCTTGGGCTAGTCACACACTCTCAGCCCCACCTACCTCACAGGGTATCTGTTGCGGGAAGGGGAAGGGAAGGAGATTGTAAGCCGGTTTGAGTCTCCCTTAAGTGGTAGAGAAAGTCGGCATATAAAAACCAACTCTTCTTCTTCTCTGCTCATCTCTTGCCTTGAAAGCCTTTTGATGGGGTCACTGTAAGTCAATTGCAACTTGACAGCACTTTACACACACATAAATAAGAGGTATGGATCTCTCTCAGTTATGCCCACTTGGGTTCTTGGTGCAACATCAGCTGACACTTTGCAGTTAGGAAGGGGAAGTTGGTCCTTCATCCTATTCCATCATTCTCTCCTGGCGCTTTGTAGGAAAAGGGGTAGATTAGGGATCCTGTTGGGATCTATCCTGCCATGCTGCTTAGCCTCCCTCCCTGAGCTATTGGAAGTGGTCTTGAATCGGATATTGATGGTTCCCAAGATGTTGTCCTGACCTAGATGGCCCAGTAGGGTTGCCAACCTCCAGGTTCTAGCTGGAGATATCCCGCTATTACAACTGACGTCCAGCTGATAGAGATCAGTTCATCTGGAGAAAATGGCCACTTTGGCCATTGGACTCTATGGCATTGAAGCCCCTCCCCAAGCACCACCCTCCTCAGGCTCCACAAAAAAAACCTCCCGCAGGTGGCAGAGGGACCTGGCAACCCTATGGCCCAGGCTAGCCTGATTTCATTAGATCTCGGAAGCTAAGCAGGGTCAGCCCTGGTTAGTACTTGAATGGGAGACCCCCAAGGATATCCAGGGATCCTACACAGAGGCAGACGATGGCAAACCACCTCTGAACGTCTCTTACCTTGAAAACCCCACCATGGGTCTCCATAATTGGGCTGTGACTTGATGGCATGTTCCACCACCAAGATGTTTGCTCCTGGAGGAGTTCTTCATTCATACCAAAACCCTTCTAACTCTATGACAACCATGGGGCTATCCCAAAACATCTTAGGCCACTTGCAGAAAGCAATTCGTATCCTCAGTTAGGTTTTCTCCATTGCCCAAGTTCAGGTCCAGAAGTGATATCATCGTATCGGAGACATTGATGCCTAGGCCTCATTTTAAGCCTGGCAAGACCCCTGTCGGCCAGCTGGATGGTGAAGGGGGGAGGGAGCCCAAAACGTGGGATCCCCTGGGGGGTCTGGAAACCCTATCTGGAGGTCAGCTGTACTTCTGGGAGATCTCCAGCCACCACCAACCCTAATACCTATGGTTGCCAACCTCCAGGTAGTAGCAGGAGATCTCCTGCTATTATAACTGATCTCCAGCTGATATAGACCAGTTCACCTGGAGAAAATGGCCTCTTTGGCAATTGGATTCTGTCACTGAAGTCCCTCCCCTCCCCAAACCCCACCATCCTCAGGCTCCTCCCTCAAAATTTCCAGGTATTTCCCAACCCAGAGCTGGCAACTGTATTATTAGGGTTGCCAACCTCCAGTTACTAGCTGGAGATCTCCTGCTATTATGACTGACCTCCACCCAATAAAGATCAGTTCACCTGGAGAAAATGGCAGCTTTGGTAGTTGGACTCTATGGCATTGAAGTCCCTCCCCTACCAAACCCCGCCCTCCTCAGGCTCCACCCCAAAAACCTCCCACTGGTGGTGAAGAGGGACCTGGCAACCCTACTAATACCAGTGGACCCAGTGAACAATGAATTCCAGTAATAAGAGAAGAAGTGGGGGGGGGGACAAAAGAGGAGGTCTACTTTGTTATGAACAGAGTACTAGCAGAGCATACAAAAAGCATTCTGCCGATAACATCTGGACACTCAGTAGCAGGGCTTGAAGCTGATGAACACCTCCTCCCCCATTGTTGGCCCCCAGCATCTATGATTCAGAAGTCTTCTGTCTCCTAAACAAGGAGGTCCTGCTTAGGCATCTTGCTAGGTCTCCTTGGGTGAAGTGGAAGAGAGAGCAGCGTATTAAAATGGATCAAAGAAGCAATAGATGTGTTATTAATGAAGCCAAACCAGAAAGAAGGTTTTGCCAGCGACAGCCACCTACCTCTGATGGAATTATTTATTATCTTTTGTTCTACATATACATTTCCATCCAGCCTTTGCCAACAGGGCAAGAGATGAGAGATAACGATGAGAGGAGCGAAAGAAGAGGGCTAGCTATCCTCCTTTTCTCCTCCCCTGTGCTCAAGCATGGAGCCTGGGAGAGCGCTCACCTGGCCCAATAATAGAAGAAGAAGAAGAAGAAGAAGAAGAGTTAATTTTTATATGCCGACTTTCTCTGCCACTTAAGGGAGAATCAAACCGGCTTACAATCACCCTCCCCACAACAGGCATTCTGTGAGGTAGGTGCAGCTGAGAGTGTGTGACTAGTCCAAGGTCACCCAGCAGGCTTCATGTGGAGGGGTGGGGAAACAAATCCAGTTCACCAGATTAGCGTCCACCGCTCATGTGGAGGAGTGGGGAATCAAACACGGTTGTCCAGATCAGACTCCACGGCTCCAAACCACTGTTCTTAACCATTACACCATCAAGCAGAAAGAGGGAGGAGAGATGCCTGGGAGAGGGGCTGTAAGGTGGGCCGGCCACCTGTCCCTCCCCCTTACTCAAATTTCACTCCTTGCTCTTTCAGAGGGAATGGATTGTAGCCATAGTGACTTCTATCCTATTCAAATATTTTCATAGCGTTCACTCAATTGCCTTCCATTTTGGATGGGCAGAGATCAATTTGCCTCAGTTGGTAGGTGATTAATTCCTCAAAGAAGCTTTCAAAATATTGATGACAGATAATTCTTGGCAGCTACATACCACATTAACTTTGCAGCTCTTGTACAAACATAGCTCTGCAGGCCAGAAAGGTTAGAAGAGCAACCCTGCTGTAGGCACCAAGCATGGTGTCACTGAGGAATGTTTCTATGGCATACTTTTATGACATGAGAGTGCCCCCCCTCTCTAGACAACAGCACACAACACTGTAGAACTAGGCCTAGACTGTAGAACTAGGCCCATTATTCTTAGCTGAAGAGGGATCAAGGACTAGAGGTTGGGACTTCCTCAGGCCAACCAGTCAGGGATCGTCTCAGACTCCCATGGCCCAAGTCCAACCTTCTGTTCATGCTTGCTGTGTCCCATGATTCCTGCCCCTATGCCAACTGCATGGGAAGTCCAAACAAAATCACAGCAACCGAGGCTAACAATTAATCGTAGATACAAGTAGATAACAGCTAGAATCTGTATTGTGCTATTGAATCTGTATTGTGCACAATAAATATAGCAATACTGTGAAAAGCCCATACAAATATCCAATAACATATCTTGCAAGACAATGACTAAACAAAAGTCAAATGAAGGTCTAAACGATGTTAAGTCCATAAATGATAATATATCCACTGATCTCCCAGCAGAGTTGAGATCAGAATCCTGTGTAGGGCAGGATTGCAACTCATGTTAGCATTGTGTCCATCAACATCCTTTAACAGGGATACGGTATTCACACCTGTTTTGCCATTTATTCTTCAGAGAATTAAACAATGGACCATGTATTTGGACCCTAGTATGTTGGTTTCTATCTCCAGGCTGAATTCATATGTTCACACGGGAAGGGCAGGTGTCGAAGGCATGACCACTGCATTTACTAAAACCTCTTCTGACCCTTCTGAGGAAGCATCCACACAAAACTCTGTGTGTGCAGGCCTGCAATCATCATGACGAATGGCTCCAAACCCTCACTCCTCGTCTGCCTGATCCGTTGCTTCTTTTAAATCACCCGTCTTATCTCAAAGAAGCACATCTTGTTCTGTATCCGAACCAGGTTGCTTATCTCACCTCCAGAGACTGCCCATCAACAGAGAGGGTGTGAAGCAAAATGACTTCGCCAGCTATCGGCTCAATTTGCAGCGAGCAGCCCCCGTCTCGAGACCAACACATAATTCAGTTGGCTTTGGCAGATTGTTAAAAGGGAGTCTGGAATCACACCGCCAGGGACACTGAATTATATCAACCTGAGACAGAATCTCAGCCCTGCAGGTCAGGATTTGAGGACACGGAAGGAAGCTTCAACTTGTACTGGAAGGAGCAACTGTTTTGAGATGTGGACACCTGACACCAATGAAACTGAGGTGGCCCTTGATCTTAACCTTCCCAAATTTCCCCCAGAAACAGTTAGAAACAAGACGAATATTACTGGGCATTATTTATAGTTCTCTCATAGCCTAATCCGAAGTAAGGTAAGATTCAGATGGTAGAGCTGTACTGCCACAGCTGCAAATCTGTTCGGCACAGGACTTGGGTTGGGAAGTGAAGGTGACGCAACCTAATCTGAAACTTAGCTCATGAGGGACTGTAGCAGTCAAAAAACAGTATTGTTCCTCTGCTGAATATATTTGCTCTGACCTTCTCAGCATGTCTAATTGTTAAGCCACGGAAACGCTTTTCCTGAGGTCTTTCATTTTAGGGGCTGCATACCCGTTGTTTTTTAATTGCCCCGTTTTTCGCGATCACTGTTTAGATTTAACATACTTCCACCTGCACCCCTGACAGGAAGATGCAAAAGCATTCCCTCCAGTTGTAGATTTTGTCCATTGGTCCATGTGTTTTTCACACCGTAGATTCTATGTACAGACACACTTTATTGGGACCTCGCTGCCTGATTATTATTTTTAAGTTATCTGAGAAGACTCTTGAAATTTTATTGGCAGTGGTTAACCAAAGAATGACTTATCTGTGACTAAGTTTCTGTTCTCTACAATGAAAATATAGGCCGAGATAACATCCAGTGTATAGTTTACTCAGATTCTCACTGTTAAATATATTAGGACGAATGATTCCTGTTGAAATTCTAGGTCAGTGGTTCTCAACCTTTTTTGCTCCATTCCCCCCCTTTCACCATCGTTCAGAATATAATTCCCCCTTCCCAAGATAATCTAACAGTTATTAAAAACAAACTGCAATTTTACAGATTGCACATAATCTACAGGACATCACACTTTGCTGAATAGTGTAATCCCCCCGTTGTTGAGAACCCATGTTCTAGGTAGATAATTCATTTTATAATAGTGTTTTCTCTGAGTCTGCCTTAGAATGGAGTGTAGGCTGTAAAAAAAGACTGATTGACTGACAATTACAGCAGATCCTGGGATGGGGGGGATTTGGGGCGCATTAAACTGGGAACCCCATTTGGACCACTCATCTTTTTGATTCAGTCAGTCAGCATGGGGACCAAGATGTGACTGGGGAATCCACCCTAATAGGATTTCACAATAATCCATAATATACTATATATGTGTGTCTGTGTATGGTGAGAGAGGGGGGAACAGAGAGAGAGAACAGATAAGTCCAAATCTATGGCCCTTGTACAAATCTATGGTGAGACCACACTTGGAATACTGTGTACAGTTCTGGTCACCACACCTAAAAAAGGATATTACAGAGCTTGAGAAGGTGCAGAAAAGAGCAACCAAAATGATCAGGGGACTAGAGCAACTGTCCTATGAGGAGCGGTTAAAACGCTTTGGGCTGTTTCGCTTGGAAAGAAGGCGGCTGAGGGGAGACATGATAGAGGTCTATAAAATTATGCATGGTATGGAGAGAGTGGACAGGGAGACGTTTTTCTCTCTCTCCCATAATACTAGAACATGCGGTCATCTGTTGAAGCTGGAGGGTGACACATTCAAAACAGACAAAAGGAAGTATTTCTTCACATGACGCAGAGTTAAATTGTGGAACTCTCTGCCCCAAGATGTGGTGATGGCTGCCAACTTGGAAGGCTTTAAGAGGGGAGTGGACATGTTCATGGAGGAGAGGGGTATTCATAGCTACTAGTCAAAATGAATGCTAGTCGTGATGCATACCTATTCTCTCCAGGATCAGAGGAGCAGGCCCATTATGGTAGGTGCTGTGGGACACAGGCAGGATGGTGCTGCTGCAGCCGTCTTGTCTGTGGGCTTCCTGAAGGCACCCGGTTGGCCACTGTGTGAACAGACTGCTGGACTTGATGGGCCTTGGTCTCATCCAGCAGGGCCTTTTCTTGTGTTCTTATGTTCTTAAGTAAGGCCAGAAGGTGTCTGTTTCTATTATCTGAAGCCTTATCCTGTCAGAACAGTTCAAGGTAGGGCTGTCAATTCGGTTCGGTCCGAACTGAAAATCAACCGAATTTCCCCTGATTCGGTGATTTTCTGTTCGGACGGATCCGAACTCAAAACTGGCGGGCAACCGGGGGGCCGAATTCAGCGAGTTCGGGAGTTCGCGAATAAATTCGGCAAATTCGGCCCCCCTTCAGGGGAGCCCGCTGAAAGGCACGGGCTGCCCTTTAAACTGATCTGAGCCTCCCAGCTGGGAGGCGCAGGTCAGTTTAAAGGGCAGCCCGCCCCCCTTCAGCGGGCTCCGCTGGAGAGGCACGGGCTGCCCTTTAAACTGACCTGCGCCTCCCAGCTGGGAGGCGCAGGTCAGTTTAAAGGGCAGCCCGCCCCCCTTCAGCGGGCTCCGCTGGAGAGGCACGGGCTGCCCTTTAAACTCATCTGCGCCTCCCAGCTGGGAGGCTCAGATGAGTTTAAAGGGCAGCCCGCCCCCCTTCAGCGGGCTCCCAGCTGGGAGGCGCAGATCAGTTTAAAGGGCAGCCCGAGCCTCTCCAGCGGAGCCCGCTGAAGGGGGGACGGGCTGCCCTTTAAACTGATCTGCTCCTCCCAGCTGGGAGGCTCAGATCAGTTTAAAGGGCCCCTGCGCGCCTTCAGGGAATCCCTCTGAAGGCGCGCTGGGGCCGAATTTTCCCCCGAACTCCGGATCCCCCCGAATTACCGGGGATCCGAAGCGGGGGAGTTCGGACTTCGGCACGTACCGAACCCACAAGGGTCAAGTTCGGCCGATTCCGAACTGTACCGAATTTTTTTTTTTGACAGCCCTAGTTCAAGGTGCTAGCAGTCCTTCATCTGAATGTTAATGTACCATAAGCATAGAAAGTAATTTTTCTTCCTGCCCTTCCTCTGTTGTGAACATCACAGAACCAATCTGTGAGCAAGAGAGGCCCCAGCGTGGTGTAGTGGTTAAGAGCGGTGGTTTGGAGTGGTGGACTCTAATCTGGAGAACCGGGTTTGATTCCCCGCTCCTCCACATGAGCGGCGGAGGCTAATCTGGTGAACTGGATTTGTTTCCCCACTCCTAGACATGAAGCCAGCTGGGTGACCTTGGGCGAGTCACAGTTCTATTAAGAGCTCTCTCAGCCCCACCTACCTCCCAGGGTGCCTGCTGTGGGGAGGGGAAGGGGAGGTGTATTGCAAGCCGGGTTGAGTCTCCCTTAAGTGGCAGAGAAAGTTGGCATATAAAAACCAACTCTTCTTTTTCTTTGTCGGTCCCACCACTCCACAACCCCACTTCCTCCCTCCCTCCCGTTGCCTGCCTCCCTATTGAGGGGGAGCAGGATAAATAGAACAAGCTAATTTGTAATCCCGGGCCGAAAACGATGGCTCGGCGGTTTCCGCCATTGAGCCCTCTGCCGGTTTAAACAGCTGATTAGTCAGCTTCTGTGGAATCGATCTGAATCAGTTCCACCTGCACGGGCCCACCAGGAGTCACTTGATTGTAGATCAATCATTCTGAAAACAATGCGCAAAGGGGCCAGCCCTGCCGCACAAGCCATCCGTTTCACCTGTCTGTCTGGAGCACGCCGCCAATTAGGAGTGCGGCAAACATTTATTCAAAAATTATGGGCACGTTTAGACTGTTTGCTTTGCTCCCCTTCTTAAGCCTGGCCCTACAACTGTGTCTTTGGCCGGACCCTGCTTCTTTAAAAACATGTGCGGAGAGGGAGGTTGCCGGACCGGTCTTTTGGCACGCGCGTGACAAAGGAAACACGTTGAGAATTTTAACACACGGAAGGGAGGAGGGAGCCTGTGTTACACAAAAGCCAACAGTTAACAGGAGCTGTGAAGATGTGTGTCCTCCCCTTGTGCCTCCAGGGTGTGAAGATCAATCTGAGAAGAGAGAGAAGTTCTCCTCATTCTTTGACATGGGGAATTGCCAGAAAATAGCTGCTGCCCCTTTTCCTTCAGTCACACGGTGAAGATCCTTGTGCTGTGGTGGCAGCTGCTGACAAAGTAGGGTTGCCAACCTCCAAGTACTAGCTGGAGATCTCCCACTATTACCACTGATCTCCAGCCAATAGAGATCAGTTCCCCTGGAGAACATGGCTGCTTTGGCAATTGGACTTTATGGCATTGAAGTCCCTCCCCTCCCCAAACCCTCACCTTCCTCAGGCTATGCCCCAAAAACCTCCCACCAGTGGCAAAGAGGAATCTGGCAACCCTAGTTGGCAACATTATAACTGCAAAAAAGAATCAGAACATAAGAGTTGCCCTGCTAGTTCATAGAATCAAAGAGTTTGAAGGGACCACCAGGGCCATCCAGTCCAACCCCCTGCACAATGCAGGAAATTCACAACTACCTCCCCCCCACACACACCCAGTGACCCCCCACTCCATGCCCAGAAGATGGCCAAGGTGCCCTCCCTCTCATGATCTGCCTAAGGTCATAGAATCAGCATTGCTGACAGACGGCCATCTAGCCTCTTCATCAGTCCAGTGGTCCATCTAGTCTAGCATCCTGTTTCACACCATGGCCAAACAATTCCCCTGGAGGACCTATGTAAGAGGTGCCTTGTTGCTCCACCTAGTTCAATCCTTCTCCCAAACCATAGTCCAGATCAGTAGAAAAGATCAAGAGTCCAGTAGCACCTTAAAGACTAACAAAATTTCTGGCAGGGTAGGAGCTTTCTGGTATCTGAAGAAGTGAGCTGTGGCTCATGAAGCTCCTACCCTGCCAGAAATGTTGTTACTCTTTAAGGTACTACTGGACTCTTGCTCTTTTATATTGCTAGTGACAGAATAACACGGCTACCAATAATGATTGTAGTCCAGATGGTTTTCAACTTGTCTACCATCACTAAATATCTTCCCTAACCGCTCACTTGCTGAAATACCCCTGCATTTTTGCCAGAAAACCCCTCCAATGCCTTGAGAAGCATTCCAAGACACGCTCTACAACGTGCAAGGTTCATGCCAGGCATTTCCCAGGCCCGTTGCGCCTCTCTACTGCCTCACATGAACTGGAAAGTGCACAAATACTCCTCTTACGGTATGGGTGGGTACTGCCTGGTGATAATACACAAATTCCTCCATTTGCTTTTCACAGAAAAGACAACATTGTTCCATTTTCCCTACGTTTGTTTTCTAATTGATGCCCCTTGGTTTACCCTAGTTCAGATGGCCAGCTTTTTAGTTTTTCTAGCTTCTAGTAAAGGGAAAAATGGGGTGGTTCTCAGATCTCTTTGGAGCACAGCTCAGCACCTATACCATTTTCTATCACAGCCCAGTAAACTGTACACAGTCTGCATTATTTTAGATAGTCTCTGCCTTCTTCGGGCAACTATTTTATAATACCTTATAAATTATTCCCAGCTGGATTTTGATCAGCACTGAAGCTAAAGGTAAAAGAAAACAGAAGATAGTATTTAAAAAAATGCAAGTTGTTTACAGCTGTGTCCGTCCAACCATGAAATCTAAAAAAACAAGAACACAATCCTGGATAATATCTTTTATTAGGACCAGCCCCCATTGACCCATAACCATGAGCTTCTAAGCTGACCAAGACTCTTCTTCAAGCTTGATGTTATGAAAAAAAATTGTTTTTAAAAGGTTTGAGGAAGGGTGAATGCCTCAGGACTTGGTGCTAAGTTCTTTAAAAGCCTTTGCTGTGATGTTAGATGCAGAGCAGATTCAAACAGAGCTGACTTCAAGTTATTCTAGGCAAGAGGCAATAAATCGATTATTCTCTGCAGCAAAAATAAGCCCCACGAATGCCTTTGATTTGATGTCATTAAAAATGCCTGGGCTGGTTTCAAACCAGGCAGGGGGCAATCTCTTTTTACATAAAGACCATTTATGTCTACTTAGACACAGAGGATTGTATGGGGTCTCATGCTACTTTTATACAGGATCGCCCACTGTTCAAAAAATTGCTTGCAGTACTCACTCACAGTTGTCATGGATCTTATACGATCACCTTCATTAGTTGCTCACAATGTAAAAGGAACGGCATCTGGAGTAGTTTTGTGTCGGAGCACAGGTGACAAAGGAAATTTAACTTTTGTCTAGAACTTTCATCATTGTGATATGTGAGGATTTGACATATGGTGCACACCAGAAGTTGTGAAACAGTGCCATTTCGTTTGCATTGTTCTGGACCAGGGTCTCAGGCAGAGGTCTTTCCCATCACATGAACATATGAAGCTGTCTTATACTGAATCAGACCCTTGGTCCATCAAAGTCAGCATTGTCTACTCAGACTGGCAGCAGCTCTCCAGGGTCTCAGGCAGAGGTCTTTCACATCACCTACCTGCCTAGTCCCTTTAACTGGAGATGCCGGGGATTGAACCTGGGACCTTTCGCATGCCAAGTAGATGCTCTACCACTGAGCCACGGCCCCTCCCTTTACTGCTCCCTTTGATTATGCATGTGCCAAGGCCAACCTTGGGCAGGTCATGGGTGATTTAGAATCATAGAGTTGGAAGGGACCACCAGAGTACTCTAGTCCAACCCCCTGCACAATGCAGGAAACTCACAACTACCTCCCCCAGTGACCAGAAGCTGGCCAAGATGCCTTCCCTCTCATCATCTGCCTAATGTTACAGAATCAGCATTGCTGACAGATGGCCATCTAACCTCCTCTTAAAAACCTCTGGAGAAGGAGAGCTCACCACCTCCTGAGTGGTTACGTTACAGTAGATATGTTGTTTTTGGCAGCATTCATCATGCTCCAAGTTAGTGAATTGAACTACAGTTCCCAGATGGCAGTGTGATCCAATGAATACCCACATCAACATGCAGTGTCAGGACGCTCTTATGTACAGTATTTATGATCTAACACAAGAACATAACAAAATAAGAAAAGCCATACTGGATCAGACCCAGGCCCATCAAGTCCAGCAGTCTGTTCACACAGTGGCCAACAAGGTGCCTCTAGGAAGCCCACAAGCAAGACGACTGCAGCAGCATTCCCCTGCCTGTGTCCCACAGCACCTAATATAATAGGCCTGCTCCTCTGATCCTGGAGAGAATAGGTATGCATCATGACTAGTATCCATTTTAACTAGTAGCCATGAATACCCCTCTCCTCCATGAACATGTCCACTCCCCTCTTAAAGCCTTCCAAGTTGGCAGCCATCACCACATCCTGGGGCAGGGAGTTCCACAATTTAAATATGCGTTGTGTGAAGAAATACTTCCTTTTATCAGTTTTGAATCTCTCACCCTCCAGCTTCAGCAGATGATCCCACGTTCTAGTATTATGAGGGAGGGAGAAAAACCTTCTCCCTGTCCACTCTCTCCAAACCATGCATAATTTTATAGACCTCTATCATGTCTCCCCTTAGCTGCCTTCTTTCCAAGCTAAACAGGCCTAAGAATGTAAGAAGAGCCATGCTTGGTTTGGTTCTCCACTCTTCCACATGAGCGGCGGACTTTATGCAGAGGCAGCCAATGGCAAACCACCTCTGAATGTCTCTTGCCTTGAGAACCCTACGGGGTCGCCACTTGATGGCACTTTATGCGCGTGCACACCCAGCCACACCCACAATGGTCACTGCAAAGGGCATTTGTTTCTTAAAGGCACAGGTGCTGCTTATTTTGTGAGAATGTAATCCCCGATGGTTGGTTGGTTGGTTTTAGTTTTCAGATTTTTCTCCAAACCTAGGGCTTTTAGCGGGTTTGTAGAAAGATCTGCCTTGTCTGTCCAGGCCCCAGTCTCTGGATTTAAGTATCCACAGATTTGGCCATGTTGAGAGTTAGATATATTGATAATGATAATTAACATTCAGCCATGCAGAAGTGGTCAGCTCCTGCCTGTTTTGTTAGCCAATCTAGCCTCCTTTGACTGGCACACCCAACCACTCATGGAGGCTCACCAGACTTTTCTGAGATGGGTAGAAAAGTGGGCTGGTCACAAATGTAAAAGGGGCCACAAAACAGAGGCAGAAAGGTCATGGGGTCTGGGTTATACAACAAATATTTGCAACACTAATCAGGAGCAACTTGAAATTGCTACTGCCTTGAGAACACAGCCTAAAAGTTGAGAAGGGAACTACCCTAATCTGCCCCAGTTCTGTCCCCAACAGCCACCGGAGACCGATGCAGGAAATTGCCGGCCCTTCCCTTGTCTCCTTTCTCCATACTACTTTATTACTGCTGCAGTCAGCCCATTCTTCAGAAATGCTAGAAGTGCAGCGGGGGAAAAAAATAAATGGTTTCTTTAGCCTGTGCTTGTCCTGCCAACTGATCCTTGGAATGCCTTTTGCTATAACTCACATACGCTCTCGGTTGAAATTATGGAGGCTCAGTGCTGAGGAGCGACACCAAAGGCTTTGTATTTACTGTTTCAACGACTTTCACTGACACACAGTTTGCAAGGGAAGAAAGATGGGCCTGAGTGGGACAGGGAAGGATTCACAGCCAGGGAGGGCAGCCATGTTGTGACGGACTCTGCTGCCAGGGCAGTCTACCTTTTCTCAAAATTCCATAAGTGGCCCCCATGCTCAACAACGGTTTGGAGCCCCCTGTCCTGGGAAGTGCTCTGAGTTCCAGGGAAGGTCTAGAACTTGACTGAAGGAACTGCTCATTTCTTTGCAGGGGAAACCAGTGGGAGGGGGGAGCGAGGACACAGTTGATGTCACCTCCAGGTACAACCCAGAAGTGACAATGGATAGCTCTGGGAATCCAGCCAGAGTGGTGTAGTGGTTAAGAACGGTGGTTTGGAGCAGTGATCTGGAGAACCGGGTTTGATTCCCTTCTCCTCCACATAAGTGGTGGAGGCTAATCTGGTGAACCGGGTTGGTTTCCCCACTCCTACACATGAAGCCAGCTGGGTGACCTTGGTCACAGCTTGGTCACAGCTGGGTGACCTAGTCACAGCTCTCTTAGAGGGAGAGGAAGGGAAGGTGAATGTAAGCCGGTTGGAGTCTCCCTTAAGTGGTAGAGAAAGTCGGCATATCAGAACCATCTCCTCCTCCTCCTCCTCCTCCTCCTCCTCCTCCGTCTTCTTCTTCTTCTTCTTCTTCTTCTTCTCCAGGTGTGAATGTGGTGACTGTGGATCAGAAAGTGGGAGAGAGAGAGAGACTGCACACACCCGATGCTCAGTTTAGGTTTTATATTCGTGATGCTGTAAAAGACCGACTGTCTTTTCAGGAGGCTGCGTGACAGCAAAACTCCTCAGCTACGCGGTCAAAGGTGGTCTTTTTGCAAAAGGCCTCCCTCTTAATTACGAAATCTATTGTTCTCTGTAGGAAGAGTGAGAGAACGGTTCCATTGACTTTCGTGGCAAAAAGCCAGAGTGAAACCACTCACAGAAAATCAGCAGATGGTTCCGGACCTCCGCAGAGTCATGACAACATTAATAAGCCTGTCCCTTTATCAGGGCAGTATCTTGAGGCTTCGCAAGCAGACGGAATGAGGCAGCGCCGTGGCGCTGACTGCAACGAAGCGGCTATATTTAAAAATGCACCCTCCCACCATGCAGTATACAGATATGGCTGCATGGTTCCTGACTTTTAGCCACACCCAATTCAGAAGGAGATGAGTCCTCATTGACTAGTGTTGCCAGCTCCCTCTTCATCACCTGTGAGAGGTTTTTGGGGTGGAGCCTGAGGAGGGCAGGGTTGGGGCAGGGGAAGGACTTCAATGCCATAGAGTCCAATTGCCAAAGCGGCCATTTTCTCCAAGGGAACTGATCTCTATCGGCTGGAGATCCGTTGTAATAGCAGGAGATCTACAGCTAGTACCTGGAGGTTGGCAACCGTATCATTGGCCCCAGCAACAGGTGCTAGTGTGGTGTAGTAGTTAAGAGCACCAGACTCTAATCTGGAAAACCGGGTTTGATTCCCCACTCCTCCACATGGGCAGTGGACTCTAATCTGGTGAACCGGGTTCAATTC
This sequence comes from Euleptes europaea, assembly GCF_029931775.1. Taxonomy (NCBI): domain Eukaryota; kingdom Metazoa; phylum Chordata; class Lepidosauria; order Squamata; family Sphaerodactylidae; genus Euleptes; species Euleptes europaea. Next base: position 1,268,495 of record NC_079315.1, on the reverse strand, counting down.
CCCACTCCTCAACATGAAGCCTGCTGGGTGACCTTGGGCTAGTCACAGTTCTCTCTGAACTCTCAGTCCCACCTACCTCACCAGGTGTCTGTTGTGGGTTTAAGACTCCTTAATGGTAGAGAAGATTGGGGTATAAAAATCGACTCTTCTTCTCCTAGCCCTGTGGGTACCTTGGTGGTTTTATGGAGACCGCTGCGAATGCCAGCTCCCCCATTGTCTGTCTGGGTCCACACCTGTGTGCTGTGCCTTTCTCCTGCTTCCAGTTTCTACTTCTGCCTCACTCTCCAGATTCACTACAACGTCTTATGACATCCAGGTCCCTTGCAGATCTGCTGGGATTCGTACTTGACGCGCTCTATGCAAATGCAAAGTGGAGAAGAAGGCAGGCCCGGCCCCAAGAAGAGAGCAGAATTTTTGTGTGTAAAGTGCCGTCAACTCACAGCCGACTTATGGTAACCCAGTAGGGTTTTCAAGGCAAGAGATGTTCAGAGGTGGTTTGCCATTGCCTGCCTCTGTGTCATGACCCCGGTATTCCTTGTAGGTCTCCCATAAAATTACTAACTAGAGCTGACCCTGCTTAGCTTCTGAGATGTGACGAGATCAGGCTAGCCTGGGCCATCCAGGTGAGGCCAAGCAAAATATACAGATGGCCTCCAACAAACTGTTTAATGCGGGGAGTGGTGCTTGTATAACCTATTGACTAAAATCAACCGACACTGATTTTTTAAAACATTTCTATTGTTTTCTGTTAACCTACTCTTCCAGAAGACTAGGCAACCTAGGGCCACCCCAAATGCCAACTCTGACGCTACTGTTCTTGGGACGTTCACCTTCCAACGGCACACAGGTTCATCTTACAGAGCCCTGCTGTTATCTGGTTCTTGTTCCCTCTTTCTCGTATTCTTGAACCTATCCTTAAAAACCTCAGCAGGGTCCCAGCATCCCACGTCAAGCTGCTCCATTACCAAACCCAAAAGCTCTACACGTCCCCACCAGCTGCTCGTGTTTGAATAAATCCTCAAGGGTCACCTCTGGAGCCAGATGGCTGGCCCTTGACAGACTCTTCAGATGTCAACTTACATTGCGATATCAGAGTCTGTCCCCCTCCCCTCTGCCGTGGATAGCCGTAAAAACTTTGTTTCGCTGCTCTTTTTTTCTGCAGTGACAAGGATTTCCATTTTTATTTCAGGGATTGTTCAGTCAGGTCAGCTTAGGAATAGCAGGAAGCCAGACTTTTACACGGTGCCTGAACTCTTAACTTCATTTTAGGTGAAACTACAGTTATAGAGTCATAAAGTTGGAAGCAGAATTACATCCTAAGCAGAATTACACCCTTCTAAAGCAATAGGCTTGCAGGTGTATAACTCTGTTTAGGATTGCACTGTTAGTTGCAGCTCATATTAAAATCATGTTGAATCATAAGTCATTATGGTAGGCTAATCTGGTGAACCAGGTTGGTTTCCCCACTCCTACATACGAAGCCAGCTGGGTGACCTTGGGCAAGTTACAGCTCTATTAAGAGCTCTCTCAGCCCCACCTACCTCACAGGGTGTCTGTTGTGGGGAGGGGAAGGGAAGGTGATTGTAAGCCGGTTTGAATCTCCCTTAAGTGGTAGAGAAAGTCAGCATATCAGAACCAACTCTTCTTCTCCTCCTCCTGCTCCTCCTCCCTTAAAAACAGATTTCCACTCTAGCCTTCTGAAACAGTAACTTTGATATTTTGGACGAGGAGGGAGCCAGTTAGGGACACATTTCAAGCCCTGCCTGTCCAGTATAATCTTAAATTGGCCCCCACAACCAGCAAAGAGTACGTCCTTCAAGTATCAGCGAAGCCCCTAGGCGCTGGTGATGGTGTCGAAGATCGAGCAGTAACACTTCAGTCCAAGGGAAATTAAAGCCAATTTCTGGACACCCGACTCAGGTTTTTTATTCATGCGTCGAGACAGCATGGAGACTGCCTTGCCATATACTGACACAAAGGACAAATAGACCTAGTTATTATCTGTGACATAGTGAGAACCCGGCTGACGCGCTCCGACAGTGTCTCCAAACAGCAAAATAGAGATGTTGAAAGGAACTAGTGTTAGGAAGCCCTGAGGAACGGTGGCAGGATAAGGTGTTTAGTTCCTTAGAGATGGTTTTTGTTTTTGGGGGTTTTTTTGCCATTGAGTCTTGGCTGACTTATGGGGACCCCTCATGGGGGCTTCAAGGCAAGGGGCATTTATTTATTTATTTATTAGATTTCTATGGGGTGGTTTGCCATTGCCTGCCTCTACATAAAGACCTGATGATATGATAACCATGATATAATAACCATCCTCAAGTACTTGAAGGGCCATCATATAGAGGAGGGTGCTGAGTTGGCTTCTGTTGCTCCAGAAGATCGGACCAGAACCAACGGGTTGAAATTAAATCAAAAGAGTTTCCATCTAGACATTAGGAAGAATTTTCTAACCGTTAGAGCGGTTCCTCAGCGGAACAGGCTTCCTTGGGAGGTGGTGGGCTCTCCTTCCCTGGAGGTTTTTACGCAGAGGCTAGATGGCCACCTGTCAGCAATGCTGATTCTATGACCTGTTCATAGAGGGAGGGCATCTTGGCCATCTTCTGGGCATGGAGTAGGGGGTCACTGTGGGGTGTTGGGGGGAGGTAGTTGTGACTTTCCTGCATTATGCAGGGGGTTGGACTAGATGACCCTGGTGGTCCCTTCCAACTCTATGATTCTATGATTCTAAGATTTGAGTCCAGCAGAACCTTAGAGACCAACAAGATTTTTGGGGTATGAGCTGTCAAGAGGCAAAGGTCTCTTTGTCAGATATTCTCATGAGCTCATACCCTGAAAATCTTGTTGGTCTCTAAGGTTCTGCTGGACTCAGATCTAAGTCATTTTAAAAGGTTTTAAGGACACATGGCAGCTCCCCTCCCAAAAAACACCCCGTGAGGAATCCTTTTCTAGAAAAAAAATTACATATTAAATGGGTAGCACACTTATAAATCAGTCTCTATGCCCTTATTAACCAACCCCCCCCCACATTTGAAAATGAGCTTTCTCATTATTTAAGGACATAACACGTTGATAGGGAGATGTTTTAAAGTTTAGACCGTGAAATGGCAACCGTCCAAAAAGCATCCGATAGTTTTCACAGCAATCCTATTGCTAGCAGAATTCATAAAGCGAGCAAACCTTCTGACATAACCATAAAATGTGGCATAAACCCTCAGAAAAAAATAGCCATCTCGAAAAGGGTAACAGCACTTTTATGAGAATTTCAGCCATACCGTGGCAACATCAACCCGTCAAAGTAAATGAAGGGCAGTAAAACTAAAATTAAAAATGATGAAAGGGACAGCCGCTTGCTAACAGCTTTCCGAGTTGTAAAGCTTTCAAACGCTAGTTCTTCATTGGCTTGTCCCATCACAAGTGTCTCCACTGCCGAGCATTTACCGATTATGCATCTTGAGGAAGCAGATCATGTATGTATGCCCTGTCAAGTCACAACCAACTTATGGAAACCCCAGCAAGGGGCTTTCAAGGCAAGCGAGAAGCAGTGATGGTTTGCCATTGCCTTCCTCTGCAAAGTCTTCACATGAACACACAAAGCTGCTGTATACTGAACCAGACCCTGGGTCCATCAAAGTCAGTATTGCCTACTCAGACCGGCAGTGGCTTTCCGGGGTCTCAGGCAGAGGTCTTTCACATCACCTACCTGCCTAGTCCCTTTAACTGGAGATGCCAGGTATTGAACCTGGGACCTTCTGCAAGCCAAGCAGCGGCTCTACCACGGAGCCACGGCCTCTACCCTAGAGAGTGTGGCTAGCCCTGGGTCACCCAGCTGGCTTCCTGTATAGGAGTGGGGAAACCTATCCAGTTCACCAGATTAGCCTCCGCCACTCATGTGCAGGAGTGGCGAATCAAATCCAGTTCTCCAGGTTAGAGTCCATTGCTCCAAACCACCGCTCTTAACCACCACACCATGCTGGCTAACCGATTAACAGAGGTGGGTTGCCAGTGCCTTCCTCTGCACAGTGACCCTGGTATTCCTCGATGGTCTGCCATCCAAATACTAACCAGGCAACCCTGCTTAGCTTCTGAGATCTGACGAGATTGAGCTATACCATGCTGCCTCTTTTCCAAATACCAACAGGAAGCAGACTGGAGATTTTGAGTTGAAAAACGACCAAAATGTTTAAGCCACCTTTTCCTTCCCTTCCTCCTCCGCAAAATCAGCCTGCTTGATGCAGATTAGGGTTTTAAAAAACACACGCACAAGTATCATGGAACTCTGCTTATTGTGTAGCAATAATAATTCCCTAAAAGGATTCCTTGCTCTTACACAGGCAGGATAAATGCTGCTGCAGTCGTCTTGTTTGGGGGCTTCCTGGAAGCACCTGGTTGGCGACTGTGTGAACAAACTGCTGGACTTGATGGGCCTGGGTCTGATCCAGCAGGGCTTTCCTTATGTTCTTATGAGCATGCCTACTGTATTAGGTGCTGAGGAACACAGGCAGGATAAATGCTGCTGCAGTTGTCTTGCTTGTGGGCTTCCCAGAGACCCCTGGTTGGCCACTAGGTGGACAGACTGCTGGACTTGGTCTGATGCAGCATGGCTTTTCTTATGTTCTTATGAGCATGCCTATTGTCTTAGGTGCTATGGAACACAGGCAGGATAAATGCTGCTGCAGTCGTCTTGCTTGTGGGCTTCCTAGAGGCATCTGGTTGGCCAGGGTATGAACAGACTGCTGGACTTGATGGCCCTTGGTCTGATCCAGTAGGGCCTTTCTTATGCTCTTATGAACCCTAGCCATGATGCATACCTATTCTCTCCAGGATCAGAGGAACATGCCTATTCTATTAGGTGCTGTGGAACACGGGCAGGATGCTGCTGCTGCAGTCGTCTTGTTTGGGGGCTTCCTAGAGGCACCTGGTCGGCCACTGTGTGAACAGACTGCTGGACTTGGTCTGATCCAGCAGGGCCTTTCTTATGTTCTTATGACTGGGGATGACCAGCTTTGAATCGCTTGTTCGACCATGGTGGAAGCCTGCTGGGTGATCTTGGGCCCGTCACTGTCTCTCAGACTAACACACCCTCGCAAGGTTGTTGTTCTGGGGAGGATAAGCAGAGGAGGAGGAACTAGGTGAAAAACTGCTTAAGGCCTTGATCAAGGAGAAAAGCAGGATGTACATTTTAAAAAAGCATATAAATAAGAATGAGCAACACTACTTTAAAAAAAACAACCTCAGTCCTTGATACTGTACTGTGGTTGTGGTACATTTAATATATAATCAATGGACCTGAAGTTAACTGGCAAGTTATTAACTATGTATAATCTCAGGATAACCCAGTTCAGGCTGATCTTGTCAGATCTCAGAAGCTAAGTATGGTCAGCCCCGGTTAGTATTCGGATGGGAGACAGCCAAGGAAGTCCAGGGTTGCTATGCAGAGGCAGGTGACAGCAAACCACCTCTATTCATCTCTTGCCTTGAAATCTGCAAGGGGTAGCCATAAATTGGCTTCCTTTTGTCCTGAGCTGGATGGCTCAGTCTGGTGCAAACTTGGCAGATCTCAGAAGCTAAGCAGGGTCAGCCCTGGTTAGTATTTAGACAGGAGACCATCAAGGAAGTCCAAGTTTCATAGAATTTCATAGAATCATAGAGTTGGAAGGGACCACCAGGGCCATCTATTCCAACACCCTGCACAATGCAGGAAATTGCAAACTACCTCCCCACAACACCCCACAGTGACCCCCTACTCCATGCCCAGAAGATGGCCAAGGTGCCCTCCCTCTCATGATCTGCCTAAGGTCATAAATCAGCATTGCTGACAGGTGGCCATCTAGCCTCTGCGTAAAAACCTCCAGGGAAGGAGAGCTCACCACCTCCCGAGGAAGCCTGTTCCACTGAGGAACCGCTCTAACTCTTCTGATGGAAACTCTTCTGATTTAATTTGAATCCGTTGGTTCTGGTCCGACCTTCTGGGGCAACAGAAAACAATTCAGCACCCTCCTCTTTGTGACAGCCCTTCAAGTACTTGAAGATGGTTCTCATATCCCCTCTCAGTTGTCTCCTCTCCAGGCTAAACATACCCAGCTCCTTCAACCTTTCCTCATAGGACTTGGTCTCCAGACCCCTCACCATCTTCATTGCCCTCCTCTGGACACGTTCCAGCTTGTCTACATCTTTCTTCAATTGCGGTGCCCAAAGCTGAACACAACACTCTAGGTGAGGTATTGCTCTTCTACAGCAGACCAACACGGCTACCTTTTGAAACTTTTAAAATGATGCTCAGAGTTAGGGTTGCCAGTTCCAGGTTGGGAAACACCTGGATATTTTGGGGGTGGAGCCTGAGGAGGGCACAGTTTGGGGAGGGGAGGGACTTCAATGGGGTATAATACCATAGAGTCCACCCTCCAAAGCCACCACTTTCTCCAGGGGAACTGACCTCTGTCGCCTGGAGATCAGTTGTAATAGCAGGAGATCTCCAGCTACCACCTGGAAGGCGGCAACCCTAGACGTTAGCGGCAAAAAAGTCTGAACCAGTCCCTTTTATTGTCGCTTTATAGCCATGTTTAGTGTTTAAAAAACAGTGTGCTGTCTTTGGTTCCCCCCTTGCTCAATATTTCCTTCCTTAATTGCCTTCCCATTCAAGCCGAAGAAATACCATCGCGTGCCCGGCATGGCGCGACCCCCCCCCCTCTTGTCTGTCCGTTCATTGTTATCAGCTATGGAGTCTGCTAAAGGAGCCCCTTAGAGCCAGTCCCGCACTCCACAAAAAACCACAAGACGGATGAGCCTCACAGTTCATTATTCGAAGAAGGGTATCTGACTTATTGCAAACCCATCTGAGAAAGCGGTATAGGCTTCTATTTTATCTTTAAGGAGTGGCATTTTGTAAAAGTAAGATATTTACTTCTGTTGCGGTGAAGAATTTGAGTGGAAAAATTCGCTCGATTGTTTGCTTGAGTCGATCTAGAATGATGCGGTGATTCTGACCCATAGATCCAGCAGCTGAAGTGGGGGGGGGGGGGAAATGGTACTTTATATTGTTTGAGCTGAGCAGAGAAATGCCCTGTGCGGTTGCCGTCCATTTCTGCTTTTGTTATTTGTGGGCAAGGTTGCCAACCTCCAGGCGGTTTCTGTAGCTCTCCCACTATTACAACTGATCTCCAGGCAACAGAGATCAGTTCCCCTGGAGAAAATGGTCGCTTTGGCAATTGGACTCTATGGCATTGTACCCCCACTGAAGTCCCTCCCCTCCCCAAACTCTGCCCTCCTCAGGCTCCACCCCCCAAAATCTCCAGGTATTTCCCAACCCGGAGATGGCAACCCTATTTGTGAGGTTTTGCTGCCAGGATTGAGATCCAGGGATGGAGACGGTTTGGACCTGGAAAGTTTTATTGACAAATTATTTTTTTTCTGGGCCTATATCAGGTCAAAACATGTCTCTGGCTGGTACTTTATCACAGGGGTAAGAAACACCCAATGTGTTGTGAAGCATTTGAAGGAGCCAGCATGGTGTAGTGGTTAAGAGCAGTGGTTTGGAGCGGTGGACTCTGATCTGGAGAACTGGGTTCGATTCCCCACTCCTCCACATGAGCGGCAGAGGCTAATCTGGTGAACTGGATTTGTTTCCCCACCCCTCCACATGAATCCAGCTGGGTGACCTTGGGCTAGTCACAGCTCTCTCAGCCCCCCCAACCTCACAGGGTGTCTGCTGTGGGGAAGGGAAGGTGATTGTAAGCCAGTTTGAGTCTCCCTTAAGTGGTAGAGAAAGTCGGCATATGAAAACCAACTCTCCTCCTTCTCCTCCTTCCTCTTCTTCCTGCTACCACGGCAAGGGGCACGGCTTCACGGCTGCAGCTCTGCAGAGCAAGCAGATCACAAATCATCCCGGCAGCAGAAGCAGAGCCGAGCTGAGGGGAAGCTCTGCGGCCGTTTAATGTGGTTTCCCCGCCAACCTCTCGTAAAATCCATGGCAGCAGCCGACCCCAGTTATGGGGCCCTTCCCTCTCTATCTCTCTTTTAGAGGCCAATAACCTGCCTCCGAAAGACCGGCCCGGCGGAAAGTGATGTGCAGAGAATCATGTTCTTTTCAGCAAAAGATACAGGGGGGTGAGGACACAGTCAAACAGTTGATTAAATGTCACCGGGCCTTGCACCATCTTCCCAGACTCGTGACGGGATTTATTTCATTCTGTCTCCGCAAGAAGAACTTGACCCGACGCTGCTCTAACAGAGGAGCCGCCACCGAGATGCTGCTCTGGAGTGAAACCTGAAGGGCATTTTGCCGTTTCCGCTGAGGAGGGGGTTTCAAATGGCGCCCCAAAAAGAATTTTGATGAGTCTCCACCCAACGACGTCTCACAGCGGTTTGCATACATTTCTAGTCTGGCGTGGCATGCAGAGGCATATTAGAAATAGGCAATTTTCCGGAAGGTTTTTCTCAGGTGGGCCCTGAGCCTTGCACCTAGGGTCTGACGCTGTGAGCGGAGAGCCATGGCATCCCTGCCAAGTGCCGTCTTCAATGTAGGAAGAAGGAGAAGAGTTGGCTTTTATACCCCGATTTTCTCTACCTTTAAGGAGTTTCAAAGCAGCTTACAATCACCTTCCCTTCTCCTTCCCACATAGGGTTGCCAACCTCCAGGTACTATAAACACGATGTGTACTGATATAAGATATGCAATCCTAAAGGAAATTATAACCAAAGATAGGTTAATTGAATGTGAAAAGTTGGTAACTTGTATACACATTGATGTTCATGTTGTAATTACAGTAGTGAATATAATTGTAATTATCAGTGGCTGTGTACTGAGTATTATTTCCTTTAGGATTGCAAACCTCCAGGTACTAGCAGGAGATCTCCTGCTATTGCAGCTGATCTCCAGGCAATAGAGATCAATTCACCTGGAGAAAAATGGCCTCTTTGGCCATTGGACTCTATGGCATTGAAGCCCCTCCCTTCCCCAAACCCCGCCCTTCTCAGGCTCCACCCAAAAAACCTCCCGCCGGTGGCAAAGAGGGACCTGGCCACCCTATTCCCACAATAGGCACCTTGTGAGGTAGGTGAGGCTGAGAGAGTTTGGAAGGAACTGGGACAACTGCCCGCCATTCCGGGTCACCTGGCAACCCTATGGCTTAATGCTTAACACATCTTTTGCTTCCTATCTGGGACTGCAAAAAAATAAGTAAAAAGGGGGTGGATGCTCCGTTCCCTGGAAGGCTGCTATCCCTAAATGTCGGGCTGCATTTGGCTTGGTGGGTCATGCTGTAGAGGGCCGAATGAGGTGGATTCAGTGCAGGGGGGGCGGAAACATCTCATTCTACAGGAAGAAAGAAACCGGGTCCAGAGGCCCAGGGCAGGAGCCAGATGTGCAGGGGTGGGGGGTTCGTCAGGGACTTATAGGGTGGCAAAGTCTCTTCTGTGTTTTTTTTTAAAAAACCAGCAGCCGTTTGTCAACTGTCCGCACAGTCCTGAGACTAACTACAAGGGCAAACGGAAGGAACGTCGCCTCTGGCCAAGCATATTTCCATTAATCAAAGCAGAAAATGCCGCATGAATGGGCTCTTCAGCCATCCTCTTCAGCCCGGACAATAGAAATGTGAGGATACGAAAGATTGGTCTTTAATTATTTCTGGCACATGTCCTTTAAATTTGAAGCTGGAGAATCGCAGCGGGCAAAGGGTAATACTTCCTAACAGGTTACACTTCCCTCGGGATTTCTTGATTGGCACCAAAATTGGGTTTTTCCCCCCTCTCTCCCCGTGACTGACAGGATGGCAGGTGTGAAGTGATCGCAGAGTGCTGTAATAATGTGTCAAAAGGCCTTAAATCAAGACTAATGTGGCTTCAGTGATGGGTTCCCCTTATGCCTCGGACGGCATTAAAGGGACACCATCACCCAGGGCAGGCGAATATTTAGATTACTGACGACTCCAGCCCTTCCGGAGAATCTCTCAAGAGGTTTAGGAAAAAGCGCTTTCCCCCCAAATAGACTCCGATTGCGAAGGCAAGAGAAGAGGAAACGAAGGATGGCAGCGTATCAAGGTTGCCCACTGCAGTCTGCACCATCCCTGAACCCCCAGAATTCACTGTTTGTTCAAGACTGATGGCTCTATAGCACAGTTTGACTATCAAGTCACTGTATTTGCAGTACGAAGTCTTCGACAGTGGAATCGGCTGCCTCGGGAGGTGGTGAGCTCCCCCCTCCCTGGCAGTCTTTAAGCAGAGGCTGGACAAGCACTTGTCAGGGATGCTCTAGGCTGATCCTGCATTGAGCAGGGGGTTGGACTAGATGGCCTCTATGGACCCTTCCAGCTCTAGCATACTAGGATGCTATCAGTTAGACTTTAAGGAGGAAAAATATGTTGCTGGTTACTAGCCATGATAGCCAAATGGAATGTCTCGGTGTAAAAAAAGTACTCTGGTTGTCAGATGCTGGGAAATATTTAGTAGCAGTTGCCTAGGGTCCCTGCTTGTGGTTTTCCCTGTGGTACCTGATTGGCTGGACTATAGAATCATAGAATCACAGAGTTGGAAGGGACCACCAGGGTCATCTAGTCCAACCCCCTGCACAATGCAGGGAAGTCACAACTACCTCCCCCCCCACACACACTCAGTAACCCTCTACTCCATGCCCAGAAGATGGCCAAGATGCCCTCCCTCTCATCATCTGCTTAAGGTCATAGAATCAGCATTACTGACAGATGGCCATCTAACCTCTTCATAAAAACCTCCAGGGAAGGAGAGCTCACCACCTCCCGAGGAAGCCTGTTCCACTGAGGAACCTCTCTAACTGACAGAAAATTCTTCCTAATGTCTAGACGGAAAGTCTTTTGATTTAATTTCAACCCGTTGGTTCTAGTCCGGCCTTCTGGGGCAACAGAAAACAACCCGGCACCCTCCTCTATATGACAGCCCCTCAAATACTTGAACATGGTTATCGTATCCCCTCTCAGTCTTCTCCTTTTCAGGCTAAACATACCCAGCTCCTTCAACCTTTCCTCATAGGACTTGGTCTCCAGACCCCTCACCATCTTTGCTGCCCTCCTCTGGACAAGTTCCAGCTTGTCTACATCTTTCTTCAATTGCGGTGCCCAAAACTGAACACAGTACTCTAGGGGAGTATTGTGGACTGTCGGGGCCATTGGTCTGATCCAGTGTGGCTACCCTAATGTACTTATGCTTTTAAACCTTCATGCTTCGCACTCTTCTTTTCTTTCTTCCTCTCTTGCATTTTCCCTAAGAGCTGGCTGTTTCCAAATCTGAATAAATCTGAATGTCAAATCGAGCCCCTTTCCCTTCTTCAAACCCTGATCTGAATCTGAATGTCAGGGCCCTGCCCATGCTTAGTTTCTCGTATGAGCATTTCTCGCCTCCCTGGCGGAGTGATTTGACTTCTCTGTATTGCATTAGACCAGTGTCATTAGCGATAGGGGTGTCATTTTGATGTGATCGGCAAGGCAGCCGAATCTTTGAAGTTGAAAGATAGAACAGACATGGGTAAATTGCGCTCAGAGTGCGCCGCCGTTGCAACCATTATTGCTGGCAATTATTTCGCCAAGTGACACATCTGATAAGAAGTCATCCCGCTTTTTGCAAAAAAAAAAAAAAATCACTCACACACAAAAAAAAACCTCAGTTCATTGCAGAAATGTGGTAGATCTGTTGATACTTTTTGTAAGTAAACGGCTGACAAAAGCCCATTAGTTCTGGCTACGTTCATTCTTTCTTGGGCTGTTTTCCTTCGGTTGTTGCACAATACATGTAAAGGTCACGTTTCAGTCTTTCTGGCAATGCCAGTGTGATGTAGTGATTAAGAGCAGTGGACTCTAATCTGGAGAACCGGGTTGGATTCCCCACTTCTCCACATGAAGCCTGCTGGGTGACCTTGGGCTGGTCACAGTTCTCTCCAAACTCTCTCAGCCCCACCTACCTCACAAGGGCCATTTATGCTTGGTAATTAGCAGCATGTTCCAGGCTGAAGTGCCCCACATATTTTTTTGAGTTTTTCACACTGAACCGTCATTCAGGAAGTGACTGCGAAGCCGGCGTGTACCTGCTTCGCATTTCTTAAGAACCCTTTTAACGCAACCTTTTGTGTTTGCTCTGTCCCCACCTCGAAGAACCCCCTCAAGGAAGTATGCAAAATCACAGCCACACATTAGCTATGCAAACGGTGGTTGCTAATAGAAGGAATGAAGGAGCAGGTGAGTGGAAGGGTGGAATTTTTCCTTTTGCTTGGGGACCGTGAATAGGCATTTTAAAGGCCACATTTTAAAAAAGAGCTTTGAGAGAATATCAAAATTGACCCTGCATAAAAGGCCAAGGTGTCTTTTGTGGGGAGAGGAAGGCAAGGCAATTGTAAGCCGCTTTGAGACTCATTAAAGGTAGAGAAAAGCGGGGTATAAAAACAACTCTTCTTCTATTGGCTACCTAACTTACCTGCACATCTGTTCACCTCTTCACCCCGGCTGGCACAGTGAAGGGGAGCGGGAAATGCAGACCGTAGCCGGAGTAGCCGGGGTGGAGGAGAGAAGCAGACAGGCAGGTGAGGCAAGCCAGAGAAAACTTTGCTTCCTCACCTGGATGTACCATGTAGCCATCACTACCTCATTTTCGCATGGCATTTAGGTTGCTATGGGAATCCAAAAAGGCACCCAAACTCTGGTATATATATTTTTTCCGCAGTGGCTGAACATACACAGATGTTACCATTAATGTTTGGGACTGATGCTGATTCTGTAAACTTACGCAGTTTAGGAGAGAGAGGACAGGGGGGGGGTTGTGTCAGTATTTGGCTCTTGTGGCCCCTTCTTACATGCCCAGGGTAATGCCAATTGCCACTTTAGGGGCCAGGAAGCAATTTTCCTCCAGGCCAGATTGGTCAGGGATCCCGGAAAACATTTTTGGCCATCTTCTGGGCCAAAATGATGGCCAAAAATGTTTTCCAGGATCCCTGACCACCGTAGGGGGGTGTAGGGGGGAGGTAATTGGGAATTCCCTGCATTGTGAAGGGTGTGGGACGTTGGACTAGATGAACCTGATTGTGAAGGGAGTTGGACTAGATGAGCCTGGTAGTCCCTTCCGACTCCATGATTCTATACTTTTATGACTTTTATACTCCCCTTCGTTTCTTTTTTCTGAAATCTCAGGTTTGCAGAACATTATCTTGCAGCTCTGTTCGCCTCCACTGAGCAGATTCAGCTATGTGCACAAGGACCAGCCTTTTAGCTATTAGATATCAGGACAAAGAAAATAAAAAGCTGGTGGAAATGGAGAAATGCCAGCCCTTCTGTAGCCTAGCCTGTGGTTCCTAAAACATCCACGGCACCATCTAATGGGAACACAGAATGCTACCTGAGATGGGGAGATTTACAAAGCCTGGCTAGTTCTGGGAGCAAGCTCTGACAGAATTGTAGAACCATAGAGTTGGGAGGGACGGCCAGTAGGGTTGCCAGGTCCCTCTTCACCACCAGCAGGAGGTTTTGGGGGCGGAGCCTGAGGAGGGTGGGGTTTGGGGAGGGGAGGGGCTTCAATGCCATAGAGTCCAATTGCCAAAACAGCCATTTTCTCCAGGGGAACTGATCTCTATCAGCTGGAGATCAGTTGTAATAGAAGAAGAAGAGTTGGTTTTTATATGCTGACTTTCTCTGCCACTTAAGGGAGAATCAAACCGACTTGCAATCACCTTCCCTTCCCCTCCCCATAACAGACACCCTGTGAGGTAGGTGGGGCTAAGAGTATGACTTGCCCAAGGTGGCTTCATGTGGAGGAGTGGGGAAACCAACCCAGTTCACCAGATTAGCCTCCGCCGCTCATGTGGAGGAGTGGGGGAATCAAACCCGGTTCTCCAGATTAGAGTCCATCGCTCCAAACCACCACTCTTAATCACTGCACCACACTGGAACTAACGTCTCATCCACTGATAAGGTTGCCGTGTCCCTTTTCACCACCAACGGGAGGTTTTGGGGCGGAGCCTGAGGTGGGCGGGGTTTGGGGAGGGGAGGGACTTCAATGCCATAGAGTCCAATGGCCAAAGCGGCCATTTTCTCCAGGGGAACTGATCTCTATTGGCTGGAGATCAGTTGTAATAGCAGGAGATCTCCAGCTACTACCTGGAGGTGGCAACTCTACCCATTAACTTGTTGATATTACGGTATCAAGGTTGTTGAAAGGATTTCTGAAATAATATATGATAAACGGTTGGAACTCTCCAAGAATGAAGAACATATGATTACCAATGTAGGAATCACTGAAGCTGACTGAGATGTTATTAATTGGTCCATTCAATAGTGATAGCTTTGGCCTCTGGTGGTCTTACACCATGTGAAAAAGGGGTGGGAAGCCCAGGGCTGAGAATAGAAAGAGAGGAAGGAAAGGAGAGGTAGGTGAAGTAGACAGGAGAAAATAGAACTGGAAGGAGTGCAGGGGGAAACTGGGGTGGTGGTTATTGGACCTCGGATCCCCCAGGAGTCTCCATCTTGGGATGTCTTTTACGCAGGACCACATTAGGGGGGAAAGAAAACAAATCCACACAGCTCTCTCTCCTTGGTTTTTAGAACACAAATACATAAATTTTTAATCTGAGAAAAATACAAAATGAAACCATGTACAAGTTTATGTACAAACCCTTTTTACAAGACAATATATTTATCACTGGATATTACAGATGACAAAGTCAGGTAGATCATTTCGGAGCATCGGGCGTTCAGCGCTCCCTCGCTCTGTCTCTCCAGTCTTTAACCAAAACAAAAGGAAACTGAAATGATGACGCCACACTCGTTTTTCTTGATGAACTTTTGCGTTCATGCCCCAGGCTCCTAGCGCGGGAGAAACAGCGGGCCAAGACAGATTCCTCTAGAAGTTATATTTCCTTGTTTGTAGACCACATTTGACCTTGGACAGTTCCAATGGCTTCTAGACCTTCATCATAAGAGTTTTAAAGGGTGGTATTATAATTCCTAACCATAACCCTGCTTCGATTGCCCCCACCATCTGAGGCTAGGTTAGGGTTGCCAGCTCTAGGTTGGGAAATACCTGGAGATTTTTGGGGCGTGGAGCTTGTGGAGGTCGGGATTTGAGGAAGGAGGGATTTCTGCAGGTTATAATGCTATAGAGTCCACCTTCTAAAGCAACCATTATCTCCAGGGGAACTGATCTTTGTCGCCTGGAGGTCAGTTGTAATAGCGGGAGATCTCCAGCCACCACCTGGAGGTTGGCAAGCCCAGGCTAGATGGGTGGTGCTGACCTGAGAAAGGGCTTTCTTGGTCCTGGCACCAAAGTTTTTGAACTTCCTCCTGAGAGAGATTCGTCTGTCTTCCTCTACCAGTGTCTCCCGCCAGCAAGTGAAGACTATTTTGTTGTGGTCAGCATACCCCCCAATAACGCTTACCTGTCTTCCTCCCTGGCGCTGTTATTGTTTATTTACATGTTATTATTGAATTATGTTATAATTTTATACAAAAAGTTTTGTTAATAGGTTTTATAATTGTTTGTTTTTACTGTGTTTTTTTATCATGTTTTAGTTATATTGTAAGCTTCCTTGAGTTCCACTAGGGGGAATTCGGCTATCAAATGCTTTAAATAAATAAGTAAATAAATAAATGTTCAAATTTTTCAGTTTTCTTTTTTAAAAGTTTGCCGCCAGGGGACCCTGTTTGGGTGGAAAGGTGGTATAATTTTAAAATAAATAAATACATAAATAAATAAAATGTGTCATCGCTATGCAAGCGTGCCCTGGCTGCTAAAGAAAAGATAAAATGTTTAACATTTAACATTTTAATGCCTCATAAGCTCACCTTTGGAATATCTGGAAGTGTTTCATTTTTAAATTTCATTTTTAATTACATGTGTTGATATACGTTTCTCTCTCCTCCCCGCCGACTTGGCTCAAAAAGCGTCTAGATGAGAAACTGTTTGGGAGTGGAAATGAACCCAAGGAAGGTGGCATATGAAGCAATAGCTGTAAAAACTCTGTTGCTTCACAAACCTGCTGGAAGCACGTCTGGGTGATCCGTGCATAAAGCATGCGTTCCTGCCAGCTTTCTATGCTTATGCCTGCTTCAGGGAGGCAGGCCAGTGTGGGCTTATCAGTAAATCAGCAAAAACACCTGCCAAAGTTCATGCAACATCTGCAGGACGATGTGGGAGAATGCCTGCGTCATTGGCACGTTGGGTCTCCAGAACAGATTTTGTAGGAATGAGGGACTCTTTGGAACTCTATGATTTAAGGGTAGGTGTCTGGGGAATGTGTGGACGTGTGAGAAAGAAGGGAAACCCAATCCAGCCAGGAAGATCCACGCATCGACACCGGCTTCACTGTGTTCACCTGGACCTGTTGACTGAATGTGAATTTTTGTTTCCAGGGAATTCACAATCAACTTGTGGCCCATGATGAGACCAGGAACAGTGGTGTTATGTTCTGGATGACTACCAAGCTCTGGGAACCTTGACTACGCGATGCCACAAATCGGAGCCCTTATCAAATGCTACTATAGCATATTTCTCTCTGAAGACCATGCTAAGGTACTGACCAGAAGGCCACACCTAGCTGTGGAACAGGCTGGGAAATTTATTGCTCTTATCATGTGGCAACTTCTTCCGTTTATTATTGCAAAGATTTTTAATCAGGGGGAGGCAGTGACATTACTTCCCCTCCCCTTGACTTTCCCTCTTGGTTCCTCAAGGAAAATGTAATGGCTACTTGGTTCCTCTAGATCTAATGCGGTCTCTTTGATGGAGAGAAATCTCACTCCATTGTCTTTCCTGGGGCATCTGAGTGAGCGGGACAACACTGAAATGAATGGAGGGTAGGGTTGCAAGGTCCCTCTTCACCACCGATGGGAGTTTTTGGGGCGGAGCAAGAGGAAGCCGGGGTTTGGGGAGGGGAGGGACTTCAATGCCATAAAGTCCAATTGCCAAAGCAGCCATTTTCTCCACGGGAACTGATCTCGATTGGCTGGAGATCAGTTTTAATAGCAGGAGATCTCTAGCTAGTACCTGAAGATTGTCAATCCTAATGGCCATGCAGTAGGAAAAGGGTTGGGATTGTACCTTTAGATCAGGGGTCCCCAACCTTTTTTAGCCCGTGGGCACCTTTTGAATTCTGACACAAAATGGCTACTGCAAGAGGTGGTACCAGCCACAAAATGTCTGCGATAGCTTACCTTCAGTGACACAGCGTCTAGACATTAGGAAGAATTTTCTAACAGTTAGAGCGGTTCCTCAATGGAACAGGCTTCCTCGGGAGGTGCTGAGCTCTCCTTTCCTGGAGGTCTTTAAGAAGAGGTTAGATGGCCATCTGTCAGCAATGATTCTATGACTTTAGGCAGATCATGAGAGGGAGGGCATCTTGGCCATCACCTGAGCATGGAGTAGGGGTCACTGGGGTGGTGGTGGGGAGGCAGTTGTGAATTTCCTGCATTGTGCAAGGGGTTGGACTAGATGACCCTGGTGGTCCCTTCCAACTCTATGATTCTATGATTCTATTATCCTTGTGCTGTGACAGCAGCTGATGCCAAAAAGCAACTGTTTTAGAAATCTGCACAGCCTTTGTAATCTCCAGTGATCAATCACAAGCCCCGCTGGGCAAAAGCACCCCCCGGCCCCGCCCACTTTCTAAAAACACTTTGGTGAGTGCCAGGAAAGGTGTTGGTGGGTGTTGTGACACCCATGGGCACCATGCTGAGGACCTCTGCTCTAGGTTTTCAAGATCATGTCTACACAGGAGCTGACGGGAATAGGTTCGGTAGAGTACAGTTTTGCAGGTGCTGCTTATAGGTCCACCCTGGCCTCAAGAAGAAGAAGAGTTGGTTTTTATATGCCGACTTTCTCTACCTCTTAAGGAAGAATCAAACCGGCTTACAACCACCTTCCCTTCCCCTCCCCACAGCAGACACCCTGTGAGGGAGGTGGAGCTGAGAGAGTTCTGAGAGAACTGTGACTAACCCAAGGTCACCCAGCAGGCTTCGTGTGGAGGAGTGGGGAATCGAACCCGGTTCTCCAGATCAGAGTCCACCGCTCCAAACCACTGCTCTTAACCACTACACCATGCTTGATGGACGCTTGATGGGGGGGGGGGAGGTAGGGTTGCCAGATCCAGGTTGGGAAACCACCAAAGATTTGGGGATGGAGCCTGGGGAGGACAGGGGCCTCAGTGGGGTACAACGCCGTAGAGTCCGCCCACCAACGCACCCATTTTCTCCAGGGGAACTGACCTCTGTAGTCTGCAGATGAGCTGAGTTTTGAGAAGCAGACCCATTAATGTGTGAACAGTCACATGCCCAGTTCCACAAAGGACTTAAAAAACAATATTAGGGTTGACATTATAACAGATCACCTGTATTGCCACTCAGATTTTTTTAAGGCAACAGAAACAATTGGCACTCTGAAGTTAGCAGGCCTAGAGTTGGTTTCTGACTGGGGGCATCTAGTTAAATGGAATGACTGTAGCTTCAGGCGAGGATTTTTTTTAACACTTCTTCACATGAAGCATAATTAACTGATGGAATTTCCAGCCCCGGCCTCAGGTACCTTTGAAGAATCGATTCACAAGTCCCAGTTCCGTCAACTCCATAGATTGCCCCCACAAAACAATAGGAGAAAAATCTCCCTAGACTTGTGAATCTATCCTTTGTTATGTTTGTTAACAAAGTATGTTTAATGCTTAAGGTTGCCCAGGTCCCTCTTCGCCCTCAGCGGAAGGTTTTCGAGGTGGAGCCTGAGGAGGGCAGGGTTTGGGGAGGGGAGGGACCTCAATGCCATAGAGTCCTATGGCCAAAGCAGCCATTTCCTCCAGGTGAACTAATCTCTGTCGGCTGGAGATCAGTTGTAAAAGAGGGAGATCTCCAGCTACTACCTGGAGGTTGGCAACCCTATATGAGAGACACTCTGCTTGCACTATTTTGGACTGAACTTCAGAGACTTTCAAGCTCATCTCCGCAGCCGTAAGAAGTGCTGGTGGAGAGTGGCGTCAAGTCGCAGCTGACTTATGCCGACCCTGGTGGGGTTTTCAAGGCAAGAGACGTTCAGAGGTGGTTTTTGCCATCACCTGCCTCAGCTTCATGTCCCTGGTATTCCTTGGAGGTCTCCTACCCAAGGACGAATCTGGGCTGACCCTGCTTAGCTTCTGAGATCTGACGAGGTCGGGCTACCCTGGGCCTCTCTAGGTCAGTGAATAAGGGGTAATTTTAATCTAATAAAGTAAGATAATTTTTATCTAAAAGTACGGGAGCTGAAACTCTCAGGAATTCGAACACCCAACAGAACATTTCCCCCCCCCCCGCTTTTTCTGCACCCCCACAATTATTGCAGACATACAGTTCAGTCCTTACTATATTAGCAATCAAAAGAAGGGAACGGTAAGGAAACGTCCATTATAATTCCAATATGGAATCCTCTTTGCATGGATTTATTACTTAGCTGCAGTACTATATCTGGACTGCCTCCCCAACAGATAGGCATTCTTAGATTAACAAATTGCAAGTATTCATCATCTGCTATTAAAGTGCAATATTCTAACTTGACTGTTTAAAAAAATGTTGTTGTTGTTTTGCATTATCTCATGTGGTCTTTGAAAGGAAGGGGACGATCCTCTTAAAAAAAGAAAAGAGAGGTTCTTACTCTGTAGTAATTTCCTATACTGAGATATCCAGTACATTTTGACTAAAATTGGGACTTTCCCTCGGCTCTGAGGCAGATGGGACATTTGCATCTTGCAGTTCATGAATGAAAAAGGAGCGTGGACTGGATGTGACGCACATGTTTTTACCTCCCAGATCTGGTGAAGCTGTGTCAGTTGTTCTCAGTGGATACTGTGCCCTGTGAAGAAATAGTTTTAAACAATCTAATACAAACTCCACAATTCAAATTGCAGCCTGCCCGTCAGGTTTTCAGTGGTAATATCTCTCAAATCTAGAGCATACCGTTGTTTTAGGTATTGTGATATGGCTAAATAAAACAGATTTGCTCTTTTTTTGTTTTGTTTTTAGGAAATAGGTGAAGTAAAGTACTTTTGATCAACAATCCAATTTTCCAAACATTATATTCACAATTCTTTTTTTTCCTCTCCCCTCCCCGTTTTGAATAGCTAATTCTACAAAACATAATGACAAAGTAGTCACAGTCCAAGAAGTCACTCCGGAGTTAAGCCTATTAGGTTGTGAGTATGAATATATTTGTACGGCAGCCTGTAGACAAACATTGAAGCTGAGATAAAGTTTGAGCTTAAAATATTGGGTTATATAGTGGACACTTTTTATCTGCTCGGTACTCGTTTGTTTCACTGATATTACTCTAATGATAACAGCATCACAGAATGTTGAATCTCAGCATTTGCACAACTTTGCACAATTACAAAGCCTAAAATTAGCTTGTGTTGTGAGACCCAGGAGCCACCGTTTGCCTCTGCCCTTCAGACCCAGCTCGATCAGCAGTTGATCATTTAAACTGGAGAGAATGTTTGCTAAATTAGTTAGATCCTCAAATGCTGGGGTGAAGATATACTGTCGCAGAGATGTGAAACATTCCCGTTTTCCGCTGATGGCTGGAAAGCCGGTCAGCCATTTTTGTGAAAAACCACTGGCCGAGCAGTAGGCAGTTTTTCAAAAGGCCTTTTGCACGTTACGCGAAATACATTCATTATTCTTTGCATCTACATGGATGCTTTGTTTGGGTGTTAACCTTTTACAGTGGAGTCCCAAAAGCTTGGAAATTAAAAGCAGATTTCTATCACGTTCGAGAGAGGAAAAAAAGAGGAAGACAGAAACCAGGTGGCAGTTGGACAGCATAAGCAGTGGCTGAACCATACACAGTATTTGCATCACAGTTATAGCTCAACTAGTATCCCGACATCTTCATAATGAGGGGCTGGGTTTGGCCTTCATTAGCTCAAGGGGCCAGTGGCAAGTTGCAATATGCAACTCAGTTTTATCATCTCTCAGGGTGCATTGTGGGAGAGGAATTCAGGCCTAACTCCAGCCATTTTTTGGGGGGTGGGGAACCCTCATGGTATAAAATATCCTGATTCCCCCCCCCCCCGGTATAAATCAAAGATAGGACGTTTTGGAGGACTTTCATTCATAGGGTCGCCATGAGTCGGAAGCGACTTGACGGCACTTAACACACACACATAAATCAAAGCCCTCTGAAATTTGGCGAGAAACTTGGGATTTTTCATGGCTGATCCCTTTCCATTCAGACCTGCTGCTGTCAACATGAAGCAGAACATTAAAAAAAGTCTCTTCTATATCTTTCTGGAAGGTTCCCGGATTAGACTCTTGTCTATGTGCTGCATTTTTGTTTTATGCTAATGTTAACTACCTTGTTTTTTGACGTTATATTTAATTGCGACAAAGATGTTCAGCGTGAACATCTGTAGCAACTATGGCGGAAAACAGGTAATTTGAAAGAATGTTAGATCTACAAAAATATGACTTTCCCACTTCTTTCCCCCCCCCTCAAAATAAATATGCTTCAGTTTATTAAGAGCTGGTGTCAACGCTAAACAAAATACACATCTTCCAGGAAAGAAACATTCTAGTAAACTCTTCTCTGTTTCTTCTGCTTCTTTGATTTACTAAAAATACATGGAGGACCTTCTAAAATACATTTTTTGTCTGTTTCTCTTAATTACATTTTTTTCCTCTGAATTGTGACCATCATTCTCCTCAAAGACACTGAAAGAAGGAGCAGGAATATATAACTTTTCTTCTTCTTTTTGTATTTTTTTTGTTTTGTTTTTTGCTGGAGTCTGGCCACGTTTCGCAGCTGTGCCGTTAAGGGAAAATACTTGACAATGAAATAAAGAAAAAAATATATATTTTCTTTCTAATAAATAAAAATAATTTAAAACGCTAGAGGCTATACACGACTGCTTTGATTATGTTCTTCTTCTTCTTCTTCTTTTTATAAATGAAACAGTTTCCAAAATACATGGAAGCAAAATATTGAAGGCAGACAAACAAAGATCTGTCTACTTTGCGTTCCAGCAAACTCTTTAAACTTTTTTTCCCCCACCAGTGGTTCAGCATGAAAAGAATAATAAATGTCACATCACCATTCATGAAGTCTGTCAGGCTTATTTTTAAAAAAAAATTAGTTCTGGCCTTCTGTAAGTCAACATTCGTCTTCAACTTCTCTGATTGGTGGTATCAAACTGCTCGTCGACTTATAGTGATTGATCTGATTAGCCATGTGGGTACTCATAGGCTTGATTTGAATGTTTCTGGGATAGGCATTTTCCGGCTCATCTGTAAACCATTTCTTTTCTGCTGAAGAGCAAAACGGGTGGAGAGAGAAACAACAAGGGAGGAGGGGAACGAAAAAGTGTAATTAGTGCCAAGCCAAAAGCAGCTGAGAAAAGTGCATGGGGGGGGTGGCAGCAGGGGGGGGTGAGGGGGAACAGAGCAATCAATAGGGAGTGACTTTGAATAATGGCTTGCAGGGAAGTGCTATAGATTTAATAAACCTGACAATACTGATTAGAAGAGAGGATTGAAAAGTTTGAAGGAAATGGGTAAAAAAGAAAGTGGCGCATGTCTGATTCGTTTGCGGGAAACCCTTTAGGAGAAAGAGGCGGAGGAGCAGCTCTCTACCTCGGTGCGATTAGTGAAGCGATTTGTGATGTGGGAGTTTTTGGGGAAGCACTAGTCGCAGTTCAGATTAGAGCCAAAATGAATTTGCTGCCATACATTCTTCTCAAGAGTTACCCTTAAGACTGTTAGTGTCGAATATTCCGTGAAAAATTGACAGCGACATGGAATCTACATCTGGAATCCAATATTGATAGTTGATATTTGTAATGGTATTTAATAGTTAATGGGATTAGTTAGTTGATTTGCACTATTATTATTATCAGTACTTGGCCCATTGCATGCAAAGGTAGCTAATATTTGATTGCATTTTGACAGATAACATGTGACGGAGTGAATATTGGACAGCACTGAACATCGAGAGAGCCAGTGGGGTGTAGTAGTTAAAGTGTCAGACTAGGACCTGGGAAACCTAGGTTCGAATCCCCATTCTCCCATGAAAACTTGCTGGGTGACCTTGGGCCAGTCACAAACTCTCAACCTCGACCCTGGCAAGTATTTGGATGGGAGACCTCCAAGGATTACCAGGGGTGAGACACGGAGGCAGGCCAACCACCTGCCAATGTCTCTTGCCTTGAAAACCCTATGTTGGTTGCCATAAGTCAGCTGTGATTTGATGGTTAAAAACAATTGAGCATCAATTCATGAAATTAGAATCTGATGCCTGACAAAATCCAAACAGTGAAGGGATGTCAGAGCCCAAAGCATGTAAATCTTGAATTATAAGAAGGAAAACACGTCCAAAATGTGAATTCAGATTTCAAAAGGGAAACTTGAATTCAACCTCAGATTGGCAACATTGGAAAAATACACACAATATTAGTTTCAGCGCTAGTCC
Source organism: Euleptes europaea (assembly GCF_029931775.1). Lineage (NCBI taxonomy): Eukaryota > Metazoa > Chordata > Lepidosauria > Squamata > Sphaerodactylidae > Euleptes > Euleptes europaea. The sequence goes on along the minus strand of NC_079315.1, from coordinate 1,245,074 downwards.
AAAGAACCTGGCTTTCATCTTTCACTCATTCGTTCTGGAATACCGATTTCATATTTAGGCGATACGTTGCCAACTGTCTTGATGTTTCCACAGGGCAAGGCTGCCATGAAGCTCCTCACCAGTGAAGAAGACATCAGAATTCTCCCCCTTCCCTTCTATTCATAGATGTTTTCAGATCATCGGAATGTGATCTGGATTTTCTCAGGCTTCCATTTGTGCTCTATGGATCCTGTGGGATTTCGCTGGAGGGAAATGGGCAGGCCCTAGACTGTTTACGTCATGACCGAGTATGGCTGAGGAGGGGATTCTGTCAGCATCTAGTTCTGAGGAACTCCACTCTCCAGTTTCTTCTGCGAATTCACGCCGAGGATTCTCTGAGGTTGAACATTGTGGTGAACCCCATTGCTGTGGTGAACCTGACAGGGGGTTGGATCCAGCCAGCTTTTCCACTGGTGAAAAAGGGGGAAGAGAGGGACCCCTTTGACAGCTCAGAATGGCTTTGCTGGGGGTAATGGAACCTGCATGGACGGAAGGCATATGTGTGAGATTGAAAGGGGGGGCTGTCTGAATCTAACCCGGGGCTATATTTTTGTTTCCATGACAGTATCAGGAGCCACCCTGAGTTATGTTGCTGATAAGCTGGAGTTTGGCCAGGCCCCTGGAGATGTGGTCTCACTTTTCGTGGACGTCCCACTTTAATTTGTGTGCTTAAAAATGGCTGGGGTAGAGGGCTTTTATGTTTCGTTTGGGAGCTATCTTATTAAACAACCTATTCACTCAATATTATATGTATACGTTGATGCACATAGTTAGGTGGATAGGGAACAGGTTGAAGAACCACACTCAAAGAGTAGTTGTCAATGGCATTTCATCTGAACGGAGAGAGGTGTTCAGTGGGGTGCCACAGGGCTCGGTTCTGGGCCCGGTACTTTTCAATATTTTTATAAATTATCTGGATAAGGTGGGGGGACTATTCATTAAATTTGCAGGTGACACCAAATTGGGAGGAGCAGCGAACATCCCAGAAGTTAGAGATATAATTCAACGAGATCTGAACACACTGGAAAAGTGGGCAGATGTGAACAGGATGCAATTCAACAAGGATAAGTGCCGAGTTCTACATCTGGGTAACATAAATGAGGGACATGCATACTGGATGGGGGATACCCTTCTCGGTAGCAGTGTGTAAACAACAGCTTGGGATACGGATGGACTGTAAGTTAAATATGAGCAGCCAGCATGATGCAGCAACGAAAAAGGCTAATGCTATCTTGGGGTGCATCAACAGAGGCATAACATCCAAATTGCAAAATGTCATAGTTCCGCTGTACACTGCATTGGTCAGGCCGCACCTGGAGTCCTGTGTGCAGTTCTGGAGGCCTCACTTCAAAAAGGATGAGGACAGAATGGAGCAGGTGCAGAGGAGAGCAAAGAGAATGATCAGGGGCCTGGAGACCAAGCCCTACGAGGAAAGGCTGAGGGAGTTGGGAATGTTTGGAGAAGAGGCAGTTGAGGGGGGGGACATGATTGCTCTCATTATGTATTTAAAGGGCTGTCACTTAGAGGAGGGAGCAGAGGATAGGACTCGAAATAATGGGTTTAAATTATGGGCAGTGGATATTACGTGTTTTTTTTTTTTACTGTTCAACCGTGGAATCAGCTTTCTATTGAGGTGGTGAGCTCCCCCTCACTGGCAGTCTTCAAGCAGAAGCTGGACAAAGACTTGTCTGGGATGCTCTAGGCTGATCCTGCATTGAGCAGCGGGTTGGACTAGATGGCCTGTATGGCCCCTTCCAACTCTATGATTCTAGGATTCTACATTTGAGCCAAGTCCGCTTTCCACCGCAAAGAACCGGCACATGACTTTTGGACCAGCTCCTACTACACTTGCTAATTAAGTTTGCTCTGATTTGAACAGATTGGCTGATAGGAATTCATAATGTGAAATCCTGCATAGCGAAGCTAACTGATTAAGTACCTTCCTGACAAAATGATAAAGTTACAATCTGTTCTGAGATGATCTACAACTTGCCAGACTCCTACAGCCTTTTTCTATATTCATTTATCTTTTTTTGTCACATATATATACATATATATATTCTCCATCCATAGATCTTTTAAAGTCATCAGAACATCTGAATTGTTAATGAGCCTCTAAGGGGAAAGTCCCTGTCGGGCCAGTTTCAAAAAGGTTGTAGAGAAGATGGGGGGGAAATTCTGGGAAATGTGTACACATCAAAATAATTTCAGCTCCATTTAAAAACCATTTAGCTCAAGTGTGACACCTGAACCATTATGCATTTGTGGAAACCAATTTCGTGTGATCTACGATTAAGCTAACCTTTCAGAGATGCGTTAAAGTGTGATGGTTCTCATGTTTTAAAAGCCTTGCGAGATCACACAAACAATTTCAAACCGGCAGGTTCCCCCCCCCTTTCAAATGCTTAGTATTTAAAATGATTTTGAGAGAAGTCAAGCACTGCGAACTCCTAATCTCTTTTCCCATGATTATTTGTCTGCTCTGCTACTTTCCAAACTTTCCTTGACACCTGGGGAAAACTTGGGGCAAGATATGCCAGCACTGTCTGAAGAAGAAGGAATCGCTGCCTCCCAATCCAACGGAAGGAAACATACATGCAAATAACTGCTGATGCATGTACATTTTTCTGGCCAGCTCAGTGGCACTGGTAGGGTTGCTATCCTCCAGGTACTAGTTGGAGATCTCCTGCTATTACAATTGATCAACAGCCAATAGAGATCAGTTCCCCCTGGAGAAAATGGCCACTTTGGCAATTGGACTCTATGGCATTGAAGTCCCTCCCCTCCCCAAACCCCACCCTCCTCAGGCTCTGCCCCAAAATCCTCTCGCTGGTGACAAAGAAGGACCTGGCAAACCTATGGATCAGTTAAGATCTGCGTCACAAGCCCTGCTCGGTGTGTGCTTGCCTGCAGAGGTGAGGCAGGTAGTAACCAGAGACAGGGCCTTTTCAGTAGTGGCCCGTCATGTAACGTTGCCAGCACCCCACTGGTTGCTGGCGAGGTAATTGTGGGTAGGGTCACCAGATCCAGATTGGGAAACCCGGGATTTGGGGGTGGAGCCTGAGGAAGACAGGGACCTCAGTGAGGTACAATGCTACAGAGTCTGCCCTCCATTTTCTCCAGGGGGACTGATCTCTGTAATCTGGAAATGAGCTGCAATTCCAGGAGATTCCTGGTCCCCACCTGGAGGCCGGCATCCCTACCCTCGCCAAAGGAATGCACTTCTCCTCGAGGCTCATCTGGCACCTACATTACTCTCTCTTGGGCGCTAGGCCCACATGTCTCTGTTCACCCAGGCCTCTAGTTTTATCAGCCTTTTGATAATGTGTTTTCATCTGAAAACTGGCACTCACTTTCAAGCTGCTTAATTATCTCCATTTTGACGCTCTGTTTGGTTGTTTTATGCTGGGTTTTAATTTAGAAAATTTTATGTTTGATAGTTTATTATGTTTTATTTTGTAAGCTGCCTTGGGCAAGTTCCCTGGAGAGGCAGCCTAAAAAATTCTATAAATAAAGACAGAAATCGAAGTGCTGTAGCTAGTCTTCTGGGAATACTATCACCTGCTCCTCTCTTTAAGGAAAAATTGAAATGGTTGCCCCCAAGGGTCTACACTTTAGTGATGTGCAAAACTTTCCAGGGACATTTTGCTCATCATGTTCCCTTGCGTCTCGGCTGAGTCGAAGGCATTACACCTTGCCAATAAGAAGGCTCATCTAAATTTATGGATTTCTATCCAGCGGAAATAGTCTGGCAAGGACAAAGTCCTGTTAAAGGGTATCTAGAAGAAGAGGGGTGAACATTTATGATTTGAGTCCTTAAACACTAAGGGCCGTTGAAGTTGTTACAAGTAGTTTTAGGCTGCCAGGGCAACGGAGGCCAGGACTTTTAGGAATTAGTTTGAAGAGAGGCTTTCGAGCCAATGCCACTTATCTGCCTGCTATCTGACAAACTGGCCCTGCCCCCAAAGTTCTGTATATGAGTTTTGGGTGCTGGGTAGGCCTGTGCATATCAGTAAACCCAAACCGAAAATAAAGCCAAAAATCACCATTTCGGCTTATTTTCAGCTTGGGTTTACAGGGGGGGAAAACCCACTTTAATCAGCCAAGCCGAATAGGCAATTCCCAGAAAAGCCGAATAATTTGCAATATTTCTCTATGGAGTGGGGGTTGACCCCTTCCAGACCCCATAAAATCGGACCCCCTTACCCAATTTTCACCAAACTTCGGGGGTAATGCAACGAGAGTCCCTTCAAGTTACGCTGTGAATTTGGGGGCTCTACCTCCAAAAATGCCCCCAGGAGCTTTAAAAAATCCCCATAAATGGGCCTGAATTCTTCTGGTAAACCCGAAAACAACCCGAATTCCCATATTTACCAGTATGGGTATTCGGCTCATTTCAGGTTTACTGGAAAAAATTGGGCCCAATAAACCTGAACCTGAAATTTACTGGGTGGTTGTTGTTGTTTTGCCCAACCCTAGTGCTGGGAGGGGGTTTGCCAGTATCTGATGCTGCCACATCATATCCCCGATGGGAGGCAGGGATCCAATCAATAGTCTGGGAAAGGGGAAATGAAGGAGATTGGCTGGATTGATACCCCCTTCTTGTTTTCTAAAATAATATTACAGCTAGAGGAAAGAATTAAGTGTGTATGTAACTGGATGGACACACACAGCCTTTTCTATCACCTTCCTGTCGAGGATTTTATCCACGAAGTTCAGGGTAGCTGACATGGAGCTCCCTCTTCTCTAGCTTATCCTCACAACAGCCCTGTGAAGTAGGTTAAGCTGAAACAGAGATTTGCCCAAGGTCACTCAGGAGCTTCATGGCTGGAGGAGGATTTGAACCCAGGTCTTCCCACTCCTGGTCCATACCCATCACTGTGCTATACTGGCTCTCCTGTAAATTGTGGTTTCAGAAAGGATGGTTTTTGTCATAAGAGAAGAAGAAAACTTTTTCTTCTGCAGACAACACCAGCCAAAAGTACTGATCATTTCGTAGGTGGCATGCTTAAAATTAAAATGGCAGTGTTGTGTGTGTGGGGTGGGGGGCACACATAGTGAGCCAGCATACAATTCCTCCCCCCCCCCCAAATTGCAAGTGTTAAACATTCCACCACCCCCATGCTTGTTTGTTTGGCAGGGAGTATTTTATATGCACTCGCTGGTAATCAAATTGCAGGGAGGTGAAACGGCTCTCATTATCTCTGAACTTCTTTGACTGTTCCCAACATGGTTTTCCCCCGCAAACATGTTTTGTGGCATGAAATATTAGGTGCTGGAATAAATGAGGCTGCTAAATAAAGTTTCCAGCTTTCACAACAGGGGAAATAAATAGGCGCCATGTCCCTGTAGGGGATGATGGTGACCCAATCTACACAGGACAGTCAGCAGGGACACTGGTTTTCCACAGGTCTTTCACATATAAAGTAGGCTGAGATGGGAGGGTGATTTGAACATTCAGGCTGTAATCCTGGAAATGAGAGAGGTCGGGGGGGATGTGCTTGGGGCAAGATCATGAGAGGGAGGGCAGGAAGGGTTGCGTCAATGTATGGCTCTCGTGGCCCTTTCTTACATGCCCAGGATAGTGCCGATTGCCACTTGGGGTCAGGAAGCAATTTCCCTCCAGGCCAGATTGGCCAGGGATCCTGGAGGAGTTTTTGTTGCCATCTTCTGGGCATGGAGTAGGAGTCACTTTGGGTTGGGGGGGGATAAGGTAGTTGTGAATTCCCTGCATTGTGCAGGGGGTTGGACTAGCTGGCCCAGGTGGTCCTTTCCAACCCTATGATTCTATGATTCTAATTCAGGACCAGGTTCGGGACACTTCAGGACTATCACATTTTCAAAATAATCTACAACCAGCATTACATCTGCCAGCTGCAGTTCAGCCATCATTCATGTTAACAAAAATATGCAGAAAAGATTCATGCTAAATTATGCAAACCAGCTGTGCCCTCTGGCTCACGGCACAAGTCTGTAAAGGGTGGAACTATTGGCTCACTTCCAATGCAAGTGGAAAGGCCCAGTCCAGCCAGAGAGATCCATGTATTTCAGCCAGCAGCGAATGCAGTCTGGATGTATATCTGTACCCTCCCTGGAAGACACAGCCAGTCTCTGCCGGACGCGTCGTTCAGCGTGGGTGGGGATTCGGGGCCCACTGGTTTTATGCAATGAGTTGCACCTCCGTAGTTTGTGAAATTAAAAGCTGGGAAGCATGAATCATGTACAGCTGAACATTTCTGCCATGAAAGGTTTCGGGAGATGGACAGAGGTCTCCCACAGACCACTTTGGAGCATCTTCGCATCCCTGATTGGCTGCTGCGCTCCCCCAGAACAAGTGGGGAGGTAACTGACAAGTAACATTTTAACACTGTTTTAGCTCTTAGTTTAATAGTCATTTTTGCTTGGATACCCCTTTTAAAGATGCTGTTGGTGTACCAATGTTATCAAGCAATTGTTAGTTGGCCAGGCAGCTTTATGTATTAGTTCTTTATCCCATTTGCATCTTGCTTTTCTTCCGTTACGGAACTCAAGACAGTGAGAGGCTTCAAGAAGGCCTCTCATCCAGATGTCCACAATATGGATCTGTTTAGCTTCTGCAAGATGGCTTTGTCATGCCCCCTCCAACCACACCCTGGGACCGTCTGAAGGCCATAATGATATATATGCACCACCAAAAAAGTTAACTCAATGGAAACCAATGGTGCTTCCTTCCAAACAGACCTAGGTGTCATCAGGCCAAGCTGGCTTTTGGAGATGGAGGCAACTGGTACGCTCTGGCATTGTTGCCTAATTAGATCAGTACCCAGGGCCAGAGATAGCTAAGTGGATGCATAAATGGCACAACTCCTTGGGAGCACCTCTGTGAAGGGTATCAAATATGGTGGTAAACTGAAAGGGGCAACAGTAATCACCCCGTGAAGCTCCTTCTGGCTGTATTTTCATAGTTAGCAGTGCAATCTGGGACCCAAGAGGTTCCTTGCACAAATTTTGTCTCAGCCTCAAACTCAAGATGTGGCCTCATGCCAAATATTCCTATTAACTTTACGGGGCCATCGTAACAAGCACCAGGTGACTGTTCTAAGTGAAGCAATCTCAAATGTACAAAGTGCTATATTTAAATACTAACACTCCTTCAAGAGTTTTAATAATTTGGGGTTCCTGAGCCACGAGTATATTAAGATGGAATACTTAGATGGATTAAAGTTTTAAGTGGGATGAAACAGCAGCGTTCCACCAGAGGAACTGGGGGCCTGGGAGAGGGAGGGAGAGAACAGGCTTAACAGGTGTTCTTTTTCACACAATCGTCACATTAGTTTTTTATGTGGTAAAGCCTTAAGGAATAATAAGCACTTGGACATTTATTCAAAATCAAGGATCTTCAAATAAGTGAACAAATAAACAGTCAACACCATGCACACCATTTCTACTAAAACGAATCTACTTGTATATTGAAAGCAGTGTAAAGACAGATGACGCTACAGGGTACAATCCAGCAAGCTGTACATTGTTCCTCTGGCACATCCTGCTGCCAGGCCCCATTGGAAAGAAGGCCAGGGCTGTGTTCAGAAACAGGATTTGCTAGATTGGACCCTTAGAGGCCGAATTTTCAGATGGCTTTCACTGAAAATTTCACTTAGGGGGCAATATTTTCTAGTCTGTTTTTCCCCCCCTAACGCCAACAAATTATCTATCATCGTCTCTATTTCAAACATACAAATTATTTACTGTTCCTCCTCAAGAGACATCCACGGCTCTCAAATCCGTGGGACAACTGCTTTCATATGAACATCCCTTCCTCAGTTCGAGGAAAAGAGGATGCGGCGTTAACAGAAAAGCAGGTCTGGTGGCGAAGCAGCGTGGGGTCTCCCTACCCCCCACCCCACCCCGGAGTGTCTCTCTAAACAAATCGGGCGCATGAAGTTAAGTCATCATCACCATTATCGAAAGATGGAGAACGGTGTACAGATATGGGGAGAAAGTGGACAAGACAAGGTGGCCACGGCAGGAGAACAATTTCACTCGAGAGTGAACACGGAGATGTTTGGGAGGAGGAGGGAGAGGACACACGTGCAGTTGGGAAGGCAAGCCGATGAAGGAAGGGTTTAAAACCAAAACAGAAAAATCACAAGGGGAGTGGTTGAGAACAGCAGCAGCAGCCACAGCCAATTTACTCTGGGTTTAGAAATAAAGCGACAAAAAAAAATCAATTACGACAAGTCCAAAAATAAAAATAAATAAAACAAACCGAATAACCGAATCAAGTTTGGTCACTTGGTTTTTAATGTGTCACAAGTTTTCACAAGGACAAAGTTATAGAAGGAAACCCCACAGCGGTGTTTCTAAGCTCATGCAGAACCATCGATTGTCATACCTTGGCCCATTCTATTCATCCTTGTCGCACTTTAGAAAGAGAAGTAAGCTATGTAAGTTTTACAAAGGCTTTTTTTTTTCCAACTCGCACACGTCCCCCGTTGAGCACTTTAACTGGCACGTTCCTGGTATGAGTCGGGAAAGGCCTAATGGCAAAACTTCGGGGCTTTCTTTTGCGCACAAAGGGCAGGAATTTGTCTCCACGGTCGAGAGCTAGAAGGAGGAGCAGGAAGGCTGCCAGGGAGTCGGGGCTGGGAGGGTGGGTCGGCCAGTCGCGAGCAGGCTTAGTTTGAAATAGTTTTCCAGTGATACCAACTCACAGTCACCCTTCGGGCATACACCCCTGGGGATGCCAAATCATCATCTCTAACAAGGCGAAGATGTTTTGGGTGTCTCCTATGTCGTACCAAACCAGAGGCTGTCAGTAAAAGTGCTTGGCTTCATTGTCAATTCACACAGCAAAGCTTCTATAATTGTCATGCTTTTTCGGGGTGGGTGGGGGGATGGGAAGAGGGGAAGGGAAACGCAACACTGACCATAAAAACCACTTCTTCTGCTCAGAACTCTCTATCTGTGTAGCGACTACCCTGTCCCCAGTGTACTGTCTCAAACATACAGGTTATATATGCAAGGCAATGAGTTAGCTCCTTAATGAAAATGTAGGCCCGGGACAGGGTAGGTAGGGGGCACGGAATGGTGGGATTTTAAAGGAGAAGGTATCTCTGTGTGTGTGTTAAGTGCTGTCAAGTCGCTTCCGACTCATGGCGACCCTATGAATCCATGTCCTCCAAAATGTCCTCTCTTTTTCAGAAGGTATCTGCAGTGAATAAATATGGCTGCACAAGAATTCAAAGTGCTGTCCACATAGGTCAAGAAGCTCTGCAATTTCTATGGACATTCAGTTCTGACTATACGCCTGTAAGCTACGCTTATTTCTCTAGTTCGCTTGGCTAGCACTACATGACTAAGCGCGCCTACTTCTAATTAATCTAATCTAAACTAGGGTTTCCTTGCAAGTAAATGAGTTTACTGATCTGTTTACTGATCAGTGCAGAGGATTGCATAATGGCCAAGTCAGAAATCCTATCTCTGTCTTCGATACAGTGATGCCCAAGCTATGGGCAAGTTCACATGAGCTTGCAGCAAAGGGGGCGGAAATACCCCTCGATGAAAGGAAGCCACTGTGTTGGTGGTTGTTCCCACCACTCTGTTCCCAATGGAGTGGGGAGACTTCGCGTGGCACTGATTCCCTCTCTCACTGGCAGATGGGTAAAGACAGCACCCCCCCCTCAAGGGAAGGAAGTCCCAGGATTTCCTGATGCAGAATCCTGCACTACAGTTGACAGGCACGAAGCATTGTTAGTGTCCAGAAAACACTGTCCTATCTCTCAGTCCCCAGTGAGCTGGGCAGTTAAGGATATTGGGAGACAAAGTGTTCACAAGAACATAAGAAGAGCCCTGCTGGATCAGACCAGTGAGGGTCCATCTAGTCCAGTGTCCTATCGCACAAAGTGGACAACCGGTTCCTCTGGAGGTCCAACAACAGGGCGCAGGGGCCAAGGCCTTCCTTTGATGTTGCCTCCTGGCACTGGGATTCAGAGGCTGACTGCCTCTGAACATGGAGGTTCCCTTTAGTCACGGTGGCTGGTAGCCACTGACAGACCTCTCCTCTGTGAATCTGTTTTCATGAATCTGTCCCTCCTTTTAATCCACAGAGGAGCTGCGCGTTAACTGTCTCAGAGCCTTGGTTGAATAGTTCCAAGACAGCCCCATCTGAGGGAGCGGTGCTCCTTTCTAATGTCAGCCGATCTTTGCCTTGCAATTTCTGAAGTTAGCAGGGGCAATTCAATCAATGCCAGCAGATGTTAGGAGAGAAAATCTATTGCTGTACACCTTTGCTACGCCCATCAGCTTAAATGGGAGCCTTGCTCGTCTGAAAAATACAAGAAGTACTTTCTGGACATTTTAATGTCACAAAATTAAGGTATCAGAGGGGGAAGAAAGAGTTCTCTCGGGACCGATACTCAAAACATGGAAAAATACTTGGTTTTTTTCCTGAACATTAGTAGCACGATCCTCTGCCGCACACGGAGAGACCGTACCCCCTTTGTTCTGTACATAAGGTGACTAATTCACCTTTTAATAGCTGTAAAGTCCCAGGAAGGAAGATTCTAATGAGTTGCATTCAATATTTATGATACACATGGCTTTTAATCCCAAATGTCAAAAGCGAGAGGAAAATATAGTTATTCATGTGGCAATATGAGTAGACAGAATTTAATATGCAGTTAGACCCTTCAAAAAAGGTTAAATCATTAGAGTGGTAGAATTCGATCCCTTGCCTTTCCCCCCCCTCCTTTTTTTTGTATTTTAGCATTAAAGTAGAGAAGGCATCCACTCCATTAGGAAATACTAATTTCAAAAAAATTATGTTTAAAAAGAGTCTGTCTATGTGCAAGAGAATCCCTGATATGACTTTCTTATACAAAAAGTTCAAGATTCATGTTGTTTTCTACCCACAGGTGTGAAAAGTCCCCCCCCCCCAAAAAAAAAAACCTGTAGTACATTTCCCTGATGCTTAGAAAGCTGACCCATTGGAGGGGGGAATCTAACTTCATATGTGAAGATGCTAACATCTGTACCCCTTTCACAACACTATACCCTCGCGCTCCATAACTATCTTCCTCTAAGTGGCATCACGAACTCATGCTCACGCCGCACACGCTCTGACCACTGATCTGCAAGGCAGTCCGTTCTGACGGCATGAGTCTCATCTGCTCTTAACTCTTCCCCGCCTACTCTCCACCATAAGTAACTTTTTTGTTTTTGGTCCGTCTGCTCTGTTGCTGTTGTTTTTAAGGGTTTTATGGTATCGAAATAAAAATGACAACGACATGCACACTGTTGTACATATGCAAAATATGCGTATAAAAATGGGAACTCCATGGGGTGGGGATGTGGGGCGGGGGGGAAGAACAGGGAAAACTACTACTGGACACACCAGTTGGGAGGGGATGGGTGGTGGATACAGCTGCACACACACGGTGGGAAACGGGTTACACGTATCAAAGTCTATCTTCTTGCACGTACTTCTGCTTGTCCCGAGAGTCTCTGGTCTTTGCTCGGTTCTGTCGGTTTGTGGTGGAAGGGATAGAGTGGATCGACGCGCTCTTCTTGCTGGACGCGTAGGAGGAATGGGAAGAATGCGAAAGGCTGGCCCGGGACTGGCCGGCATTGTGGTCGAACTGCATCAGACAGAAGATCAGGTCCGTCGGCACGAGCTCAAATTCGTAAGGTGGGTTGGCTATAACAAAACTGAACAAGAAACAGAGAAGAGTGACGTGACTTCCTGTCCGTCGGGCTTCCATCTCCTGAGCTCTCCACTCGCATTATTATCTGCTTGTTCATTTAATTCATATCAAGACTTTGCCCTGACCTTGATGGACCAGGGTAGCCCGATCTCGCCAGATCTTGGAAAATAAACAAGGTCAGCCCTGGTTAGGACTTGGATGGAGACCACCAAGGAAGTCTAGGGTCTCTACACAGAAGCAGGCGACGGCAAACCACCTCTGTTTGTCTCTGCCCTGACCTGGATGGCCCAGGCTAGCCCTGATCTTATCAGATCTTGGCAGCTAAGCAGGGTCGGCCCTGGCTAGTACTTGGATGGGAGACCACCAAGGAAGTCCAGGGTTGCTATGCAGAGGCAGTCAATGACGAATCATCTCTGAATGTCTCTTGCCTTGACCAGGATGGCCCAGGATAGCCCTATTTCATCAAATGTCAGAAGCTAAGTAGGGTCGGCCCTGGCAGGTACTTGGATGGGAGACCACCAAGGAAGTCCAGGGTTGCTATGCAGAGGCAGGCAATGGCGAATCACCTGTGAATGTCTCTTGCCTTGAAAACCATACAGGGTCACCGTAGGTCAGCTGCAACTTGGCAGCAGTTTCCACCACTACTATTACTTTACAGACATACCTTTTAAATATTATAGTACTGCCAAGAGAGCTGTTCACGGGCTTCTCTGTGGCACTGCCATAACACTGAAAAGACTTCAACCATACAGATAGGACTGTTCATGTGAGTTCTTATCCTAATATCATCATGTGGCTGAGAAAGATGCGATGGTAGGAAGGTGCATCAATTTGATTTGCCCTGCCCATGCCTGCTCTTCATTTCCTTTCCCGCTCGCCCTCCTCCCCAACTCTTCCTTGGAGCTCCGACCTCATTGGATCACCTGAGAACTCCAGAGGTTTCACAGACTGGCTACACCAGGGCTCCCCAAAGTGGGCATCACGGAGCCCGCCAACACCTTTCCTGGCACCCACCAAGTGATTTTAGAAAGTAGGCGGGGCCAGGTGGGGCTTTTACCCAGCAAGGCTTCTGATTGGCCATTGGGGATTTGATTGGCTGTGCACTGTGTCAGAATCCCAAAATCTCAAAATGGCTGCACTATCCTGGGCTGGGCTGTGCTGCTTGGAAGGGGGTGGTGAGAACAGGTTTTTGGGTTTTTTTTAAAAGATGGGATGATGGTGTTTGTATTCAACAACTGGGTACGTTTAAATCTTGCCTTTCTACGAGTTGTACCCTAGGCAGCAAACAACACAACTTAAGACAACAGGGCTGAAACACTAAGAATAGTCAGTAAGGCCACACTGGATGTCACGGCAGGAGACCTTATCTTTAAAAGGTTTTATCCTCCTCCCTTTCCAACAGCCTGACCAAATAAAATAGTTTCCCCCCGTAACTGGGAAGAGAGAAGGGGGATAATTTCTGTCTACCTTTTTTGTGTCGGCTGTAATGATAGTGTTCATCCAGATTTTGGTGGATCTGTTTTATATTTTTATGATATTTTAATAATAATATTAAAACATGTTGGAAGCCACCTCAGGTATATTCCGCTCACAAAATGTGATACAGCACATCGATAAAACCACAAAGTCTGGTACCGACATGGGAAAGTCCTTTTTCCCCTCTCAGGAGTACTCTAACCAATTGTAACGGCCAAGTCCTCCCTATGAACCGCTCTATATTATGCTGCTAAGAACCTCCCCTCACCTGGTCGGCCACTGTGTAAAAACAGACGGCTGGACTTGATGGACCTTGGTCTGATCCAGTAGGCCTTTCTGATGTTCTTATGTAACCCTTAAAACAACAGGCTTTGTTTCATCTAGGCCAGAGTAGGGCACACTATGTAATGTTTTATGTGTGTTATGATGAAGAAGAAGAAGAAGAAGAGGAGGAGGAGGACGGGGGGTTGGTTTTTATATGCCGACTTTCTCTACTACTTAAGGGAGACTCAAACCGGCTTACAATCACCTTCCCTCCCCCTCCCCACAACAGACACCCTGTGAGGTAGGTGAGGCTGAGAGAGCGTGACTTGCCCAAGGTCACCCAGCTGGCTTCATGAGTAGGAGTGGGGAAACCAAACCGGTTCACCAGATTAGCCTCCACCACTTATGTGGAGGAGTGGAGAATTAAACCCAGTTCGCCAGATCAGACTCCGCCGCTCCAAACCACCGCTCTTAACCACTACACCATGCTGGTTATGTGTTTTGTAGAAGGTATGTTTATGTTTTATGATGTATGTTCTGAATGTGTATCAGGGTATCAGTCATTTGGTAGTTTTAAATTATATATATATATATAACATATATTAATACATTTAATATATTAAAAAACAGGCTTTGTTCCAAGATGCTAGGAACAACCACCGAAGGATTGGTCGAGACGACGTTTGACACATACCGCTTGGTGCATTGGCTGTGTGTATTTTGATGGAAATCTCTCAATCGGTATATTCCAAAGCAAAGCATGTTGTACGTTTTCAAAGCTTTACAAAACAGATCTCCATAACAACCGCCATCCTAGGAGGCAAAACAGAAAAAATTAAGAGGGCTTTCCCCCCCTTCCCCCACCCCAATTCTGGCAATGACATTGAAGGGGAGGGAGCTATTTTGAGCCGGTAGCTTCTACGCCGAGGGGACTAGGTGTGGGGCAATCTGTTGTTTACTTGTCGCAAGTGAGAAACAATTAGTCAGGAAGCTGTCTCATTGAAATATTTAATCTTGCATCCAGCTAATAAATGTGTGCATGGGAATATTATCTCCCAGTGACTGTATTACTGGGGTGGGGGAACCCAAACTAGGAACAGTGACTGACTTTTATTTTAATTGAGCATCCGAGCTTTGGGGGCCAGAAATTAAGAGCAACGTCGTCTGAACAACCAGATGATTAAGAAGGTGTGATGTTTTTCTTTCTTGCTCCGGTCTTGGAAATTATTGTGTCGTATGGCTCAGTTTCCTTAACCGTGTTGTCAATTTTCGCCACAATAGTCTGGACTACACAAGGGAGAATAAGATAGTGACACTTGGTAGGTAAGATTCCCCCCGCCCCCCATCCCCCCCACACACTTTCACTCCTGAAAAAATAAATGGGAATTAAAGAGGAGGAAGAAAACACACCTTTGTCTCTGAGAAGTGCCTCCACCCATTAAGATTCTCTTTGGTCCCCCCACTAGCCATTTGTTTTGCTTAGGGGACTCAATTGGCATTTAGGATGGCAGCGGCAGGAAGAGGTACATAATGCACCAGGAAGCAATCTTCCTCCAGGTCAGATTGGCCAGGGATCCTGGAGGATTTTTTTTGGCCATTTTCTGGACATGGAAGTGGGGGAGGGGGGGCAGGCAGTTGTGAATTTCCAGCATTGTGCAGGGGGTTGGACTAGATGACCCTGGAGGTCGCTTTCAACTCTATGTTTCTGATTTTAATTTACCGCTTTACCACCATCAGTGTAAGTCATAGCAAATTTAGGGTATGCTTCATGCTACCCAGCTTGTCTTTCATGCTTTATGAATTGTCTTGAGGGGACAGGAATAATGGGGGAAAGCATATCAACACGTGGAAGGGACTAACAGTGCATCCCTAAAAAGAGTTACTCCAGTCTAAACCCATTCATTTCAATGGGATTAGACTGGAGTAACTCTCTTTAGGAATACACAGTTCACAAGCTTACTAGTCTGGACTCTATGCGCAAAGGAGAAAGAAGAAGAGCTGGTTTTTATATGCTGATTTCCTCTACTTTTTAAGGAGAATCAAACTGGCTTACAGTCGCCTTCCCTTCCCCTCCCCACAACAGACACCTGATGAGGTAGGTGGGGCATTAGAGAGTTCGGAGAGAATTTACTAATCAATTTACTAATCAGAATCAATTCTGTCCTGTGCCCGTTCCCATTCCCCGTGGCTTGTCTTGTGTGCAACCGTCAACTTTGATTGCTCGTGAAGAACTTTGTCCAAGCCTCTGTTCTTGTTCTTTGTGAGAAGGGAGGGGGTAGTGTTAAACAGACCTTTGCATGCGTTTCAGATTATCCATGGTTCTGGGGGTTGAATATCCTGGTGGTGCCAGAAGGGAATGTTTTTGGGGTGGGCCTTGAATGATTCCTTGGCCACCAGTGGTTAGACATCCATAGGTTATTGTGCATAGCATACTGTATGACTGAACTGGACGAAAGGGGCTATATCAAGGGTCCCCAATGTGTTGTCCATGGGCACCATAGCACCCACCTACACCTTTCCTGGTGCCCGTCGTTTTTAGAAAGTGGGAGGGGCCTGGTGGGGCTCCTGCCCAGCAGGGCTTCTGATTGGTTGTTGGTGACCTGGTTGGCTGTGCACAGTAAAATAACGTCGTTTCGGTGGCAGCTGCCACCACCGTGTTGTTTTTCTTTCTCACTACTATTTCCAAGAGTATTTTTTTTAAAAAATACTCCTTTTGTCCCCTGCCCTTGATCTTCCTTTGCATGTGGCTCTGCCTCTTGTGGCCGCCATTTTGTGCTTGGCTCGATGCCCCATGACGGCCATGTTTTGCTTGCGCCTACTATCTTGTGTCTGAATTCCAAATGTCCCCACGAGTTGGAAAAGGTTGGGGCCCCCAGGGCGTCATTAATTATACGGCCCCAGGCCAGTCACAAAGCTAGGATGCATGTTGCCCTCAGGGTTATCATTCTTATTTATAAACCAGGGAGAGACGATGGCAGTCCTAAAATGGCCTCTGCTTGGCTTCCTTTTCCTGTCTCGGCCTTACCCCAAGGTCTGCAAAAGGCCCATCTAGCAACGCCAGCTGAGCCACCCGACACCGGTCCCTGTTGGCCAGCGTCTGGGGCGTGCTGTAGCCTCCCCGCAAGGCGTTCTCCTCGGCAATCAGCGACTCCAGCTCCGGCGTGGCTCCTCCCGTTACCAACGTACGTATCAGCGTGAGAATATTGTCATTGAAGTATGTCTACGGAGATAAAAGAAAGCTCTTTAAGCAAACACCATTAAAGTCACAACCAAAGACATCCAAATTACAACTTTTCGAGGGTTTCTGCTGTTTAAAGTTCTTGGCTGTCTCTTCAAATAATTTCCCCTCGGAAGTGAAAAGACAGCATCCCCCAATTACTCTATTTTCTTCTGTCCCATTAGACTCCTCCGCTCGATCCTTTCCCTCCCCCCCTTAAACCCCCCCCATACACACACACCAATTCAGGGCTGATTTTTATTAAAGAACAAAAATGTGAATCATTTATGTTTCCTATAATTGGTGTTAGTGGTGAAGTGATGGCTGCCTTCCTTCTCATTGCCTTCATGTCTAATAACAGCTTTTAGGATGGGTAATTGTAAAATCCAGACCACATTTAAAGCTTACAGGGGCTAGATTGCCTTTTTAGACTTGTCACCAATCCGTTGGGGAGCCGCCTCTGTGCTGCAGATGTCATTACTCATTACGGCGGCAGGTCTCGCGCAGTCGTCCCGATGCATTGTACTAAACATCTTATTACGAGGCCTGACAGTGTTCAGACACAAGCAGGTATCAATTAAACATTCCAAGTCCGTTCCAGATAAATGTATGATGAGTCTGGGATCCTGCCGTTCCTCTTTAAAAACTCTAGGGTATAGGGTAAGTGTGGTTTATTAGGGAAGATTTACTCTGCTGTGACATTTTGCCAGCATCGGAAGCCGCCCTGGTCTGTCAAGCAAACAATGGGCATTTTAAAATATTAATTTAATGCCAACAGAAGGAAGTTTGTTTAAAAGTACAGTGGACTAGTTCAGAGATTCTCCATTAAATAGTTACAACCTATGACAGGCCAAGGACCACAGCTATAAAAAAGAGCGGTATTAATCTCTAGCTCTGGCCCAGATGGCCCAGGCTAGCCTCATCTCGTGAGATCTTGGAAGTTAAGCAGGCTCGGCCCGGGTTAGTATTTGTGTGGGAGACCGCCAAGGAAGTCCAGGGTTGCTGTGTAGAGGCAGGCAATGGCCAACAACCTCTGCTTCTCACTTGCCTTGAAAACCCTACAGAGTTGCCGTAAGTCGGCTGCGACTTAAGGGCGCTTTCCACCACCATTAATCTGTAATATTAACGTTGTCTGCTGCGTGGAGGTGCACAGCCGCTTTCCTTCACCTGATTTCAGGGAGAAACCAGACGATGCCGAATCTGAAAGCTATTTTATAGGTGCCCTCAGAATTCTTTTGTCTGGGACAAAATCGCAGATTGTGAGAGGGTTGATCCCTCTGGGGGGTTTCATTCGACTGTTTTGGATTTTTAAACTTATGACGGCTGCTTATGAGAAAGATCGGCAGAACTGGGGAACTTTACTTTGACTGTAGAGTAGTGTATGGAGGTGATTTCCATTTGAAATCACTTTGGTATCCACGTGTTATATTTCTGTTTGTAGGTTTTTCTTTTGTCAAAGACACTGAACTATCTCGCGACGTTTTACGATGGTTTTTGACAGTATTAATGGGGGACGCTGGTCCTTTTGGTCGCCCGTTTTGCCCTTTTTGAGAGTCGGTTTTGCAGCCTAGATGGGAATTTATGGGGGTTCCTATTATTCACTTGGTTTTTTCTATGTATTTTATGATGTTTTGACGTTACCATGTTAAGTTAAATAAATAAATTTAAAATAATTTTTTTTAAAGCTATTTTATAGGTGCCCTCAGAATTCTTTTGTCTGGGACAAAATCCCAGAATTTGCCACAGGGACAAAATTTCACCTTAGACAATATTTCAGTGGGAACTCCAGCCCACGATCTTTAGGGCGACCTTGCAAGGGAAGCAGGGGCACACACGGACTGAAAGGGCATTGCTGTCAGTGTGCCTCAAGATGAATGCTGAAGAATTGGCACTGGGAGTGTCCCACCATTGTTGCCAACAATACTGTTCCCCAAATGGGCTGAGGTGTCCTGTCCTGGTGGTGTCACCAGTTGTGGTTTTCTTTCATGTTTTGGGGTTCCATGAAAAGGAGGAGAAGAGAGCTGATGCAGTGGAGGACAGGGCTTCTTTACCAAACAGCTGTGCAGAAGAAGATGTTTTGGCACGTGCAGCCCCCCTCCCCACATGACACACAGCACCTGCCAACACTCTCTTGCCTAAGTAGCTCTTAAATATGTAGCTAGATTGGAGTCCAGTACCACCTTAGAGACCCAGATGATTCTTGGGGTATAAGTAGGATTGCCAACCTCCAGATGGGGCCTGGCAATATCCTGGTATTACAATTGATCTCCAGACCACAACTGTCAGTCTCAGGCGTTTGCCTCTAGCATCCCTCAAGCATACTCATCCAGACAGGTAGATCTGAAGCAGTAAAACTTTATTAGGAACTAAAAAGCAAATTAAAAGAACTAACTGCTCGCAGGCAGGCGAGGTTAGTATGGAGAGCAAGTACAGGCTACCTGCTTAAAAACATTAGGACAAGAGAGTAAGATAAACATTGCTAGGCAACAGCGAGATAGGCATTTCCCATGAATGAAGACACAACGCGCCACAGCTGTGATAGCAGGCACTAACGAAGTATACACAGGAGCTTCCAAGCCCTGGGAACCAAGGACTTGACTTGTGGCCAGAACTTGGCCTGCACTCATGTCAAGAGCCCGTCAGGATCTTGCGTTCAGTGAAGACCCTGACAACAATGTTCAGTTCCCTTGGGAAAAAATGGCTACTTTGGAAGGTGGACATCAAACCCTGCTGAGGTCCTTCCCCTCCCCAAACCTTGCCCTCCCCAGGCTCTACCCCCAAAATCTCCAGATGTTTTCCCAAGCCCTTGAGTTTGCTCCAGCTAACTAGAGGCCGTCTCCAGCATCCCAGGATGGAAAGGAGCCCTGCCCCAGGGACAAAGCCAGTCTACCACCCTTGCTGCTGTTTCGGAGCCCGATATTTGAGCTTACAGCGCCCCCAGTCCCTTCCTGTGCATTCCGCTTTTGGACGACGGCTATTTGGGGACTGCTTTCTGGGTCCCCCCCTCCACCACCACTTGAAAAATATATAATTATATGATCTTACAGTTCCTATTAATGCTGTCATGCTTCTTAAACTAATTGGTCTTTTACAGAAAATTTAACTGAAAATTAATAGATCTCTTTCATACGTTCTAATGGCACTTTGCCTTTCGTTTCTAATTACTCCAAAAGTGTCGTTTTCAGACACAGCTTCTATTTTTGTTTAAAATATTTGCAGGTTTGCACAGTGCATTATAAAGAGAAATCTCCGGGGGCCTTTTGACAGCGGGGTATTTTTTTTTTAATGTGTATTTCGAGCCAATCATGATCTGTCAATACGTTTTTCCAAGCCTAGAATTCATTTTAAAAGCTTGAACCTCCTGACAATCCTGAACTGAAACCGCAGCCTGAAAGCTAATGACGTCATGGAGGCTGAACAAGGCAAGAAGAAGAAGGAGAAGGAGAAGGAGGAGAAGGAGAAGAAGACGTTTGAAATGTATTATGTTGTAAATTTACAAGACAGATTCCTCAGATTTTCTGTAATGCTTTCATAAGATTAAACCAGGGAGTGGCTTATTGCTTATTAATCCTTCCGAACAGCAGGAAACAAACAGTTTAACGTTTGTGTTTTCACCGTAGCTGTCAACTATCACAGAAAGAAAGGTTTAAATAGGTAGCCTTGCTTCTGACTGATTGACTAAATTTAAACAAATTTACATATTGCAAAATCTTGTTTTTGTTTAGGATCCTGAAAGACAGAGGAGTTTCTCTTACCTTTTGAGAATTTATCTCCTTAGAGGGCCGGTCGCTTCCCCTGCAGTGGTTTCCCTTGGCCATTTCCCTTCTATAACTCATTTACCAGCCCTCTCACTTCATCCATTTCCTTCTTTCCTTTGCCCCAAACAAATATCCCCTGCCTACCCTGGCCTCTTTCCTCCACTTTAGACCATCATCACTGAGAAATATATGTGGAACTGCAGTGAAGGGAAAGGGGCCATGGCTCAGTGGTAGAGCATCTGCTTGGCATGCAAAAGGTCCCAGGTTCAATCCCCGGCATCTCCAGTTAAAAGGGACTAGGCAAGTGGGTGATGTGAAAGACCCCTTTCTGCCTGAGACCCTGGAGAGCCGCTGCCAGTCTGAGTAGACAATACTGACTTTGATGGACCAAGGGTCTGATTCGGTATAAGGCAGATTCATGTGTTCATGAACAGGATTCTCCAAGTGGGGGAAGGAAACCCCAAAGAAAATGCTTTTTCCTCAACCTATACTAGGGTTGCCACACACACACACCCCACACTGGGGGTGGGGGATCCCCCGCTCTGAGCTGCCTTCCCCTGACACCCATCAGCTGGCCGGCAGCAGGACTCACTAAAGGTATACAGAGGCCGGTGTCTAAATGTTGACGTCCCTTCCAGATGTGACGTCAACTGGTCGCCGACAAACATGGGGATGCTTTGGTATTTGGGCACAACTCTATGGGGAAAATGGCTTCGGCTATAGAGTTTTTGCCCAAATACCAGATTGTTCCTGTGGTTGTTGGCAATGTGATAACGTCACTTCTGGAAGTGATGTTGACGCGTCAACGCTGGCCTCCATTTACAGTTAGTAAGTCCCCCCCATCCCCCATCCCTAGGGTTGCCAGGTTCCTCTTCGCTACCGGCAGGAGGTTTTGGGGGCGGAGCCTGAGGAAGGCGGGGTTTGGGGAGGGGAGAGACTTCAATGCCATAGAGTCCAATTGCCAAAGTGGCCATTTTTCTCCAGGTGAACTGATCTCTATTGGCTGGAGATCAGTTGTAATAGCAGGAGATCTCCAGCTAGTACCTGGAGGCTGGCAACCCTACCCATCCCCCGCCAGTTGCTAGGGGGCATCTGGCAACCCTTCATCATATCAAAAATATGTACTCTGCTTCCCAAAGGTCTGCATAGTCACCCAGGGCTGGAGACAACCTTTTATCCTTGCAGTGGCCACAGGACACATCAACAGAGGGTCTGTGGGTTGCTAGGCAGGAGGATTGGCAACTGAGAGGAAGGTTGTGGGAGGGGCAGCATCCTGGGAGAAAAATTCAAAAGACAAATAAGCCCGAATTGCAGGGAACTCTGTGGTAAGAACTGCCTTTAAGTAGAAAGGCCTTACTTTCCTTTTGAATTTTTCTCCCACCATGGTGGTGGGCTTGGGGGCAAGGAATTCCTGCCAGGGCCTTGGCCACCCTACTAGGCAGCCTTTTGAACGACCAGCACAGAATGAACAGCACCTGTTCACTAAGAAGGTCTTTGTATTCATGCAAGTAGTTGTGCAGAGAGGCTCGGTTAAGTATCACCAGGCACTAAGCCAACATTCTCACTTACTTGTTTATTCCATCTCCGAGGGCAAAGGGGCATTTGGGGTGGCTTTCTCCCAACTGAAAGGTTGCACGTTTCCTAAGCAGTGCCTATTACCTGCCCCACCATCTAAGGAAAAGGGAGGGCTGCCAGGTCCGGCGAGAGGTTTTTCAGGTTGGGGGAGTTAGTAGGCAGATTTCCAGGGGTCCCCTTTTCCGAGCGACCTTGTGGTTGTGGATCAGGGAGTTTGGACACTGTTTGGAATTTTTTTTGTAGATTGTAAAAAAACATGATCTTGCCAGAGGCAAATGGATCACAATACACATCCAGAGGTGGGGACCTGCCCTAAAGCAAAATATAGTTGCAAAGATATTGGCTGATACTGACCCAAATGTAACCCTCGCCGTGGCAAAATTTTTATCTATGGTTTTTAACGATACCTCGTTTTAACAGTACTGTTTAGATATTATATTTTTGTACGTTTGGGTATTTATGTATTATGGAATGTATTGAATTTGTTTTGCTCATGACCTGTTGGCCCACGAGCATAAAGAATGAGATAAAGGATAAAAGAGGTTTTTGGGGTGGAGCCTGAGGAGGGCGGGGTTTGGGGAAGGGAGGGACTTCAATGCCATAGAGTCCAATGGCCAAAGCGGCCATTTTCTCCAGGGGAACTGATCTCTATCGGCTGGAGATCAGTTGTAATAGCAGGAGATCTCCACCTGCTACCTGGAGGTTGGCAACCCTAACTTTCAGGCACATATGCAGAGCACAGCATTATATAGGTAAGAATACGAGCAGTGCTTTCTCCCAACCATACCACAGGAGGACTGTGTAGCTGTCATGGCAACTGGGGTTTTTACTCCACAGTAAAGAAACAGAAAATGGTGGGGGCTTACTGCGCTCATGAGAGAGTCCAGCACGCTGACCGCAAACGCCGTCCCACACGCAAAGGGTTGCGTGAGATACAGTTCGGTATCAGGGTCGTCATCGTCATCTTGGTCCAAAAACTGAACATTTGAATCATTCACTAAAAAAAATAATGATTAAATATAAATATAAATATTACCCACACACATTAATACATATACACAGAGAAAGTTGTTTCCAAGTACCAGCATACTTTACATACTACATGTGAAGAAAAAAAAGGGGGTTGTGTATGTCTAGAAACATGGGTGTGTCTTGAATGTTATTGAGAATGAACTCAAAATAGATGGGAAATGTGCATTGGAAGAGACGCAGTGGATCATTATGAAAGGTGAACGTCCCTGAGGACCAGAAGTGATTTTCTATCTGGGCTCATGAACAACAGCAGAGACTGGCATTGTCAGGAGGAGAGAACAACTCGAATTGTACGTTGTGAAACGGAAATTCCACAAAACCCGCTCTCGGCACAAAGGCCTGGTTTCTTTTAATTGACCAGGTTTGGTGCCCTTGCGGGGGTGTGCGTGTGCGTGTGTGTCTGAAACTCTACGGCACTGCACACAACAGGGGGAAGGCTGCCAACTTGGAAGGCTTTACGAGGGGAGTGGTCATGTTCATGGTCTATGTGCATGGCTACTGGTCAAAATGGATACTAGTCATGATGCACACCTCTTCTTTCCAGTCTCAGAGGAGAATGCCTATTATGTTAGGTGCCGTGGAAGACAGGCGGGAGAATGCTGCTGTAGTCGTCTTGTTTGGGGGCTTCCTAGAGGCACCTGGTTTATTTATTTATTTATTTTTGTATTTCTAGCCCCCCCTCCCCCCCCGGTTGGCCACTGTGTGAAAAGACTGCTGGACTGGATGGGCCTGGGTCTGATCCAGCAGGGCTTTTCTCATGGTCTTATGTTCTTAAGGCAATGCAGCAGGGAGGGGAATTTTCTGAAGGTCTCCAAGCTGACCTGTGTTCTGTTCCTGCTGTAGGTACCTAAACCACACATAGCCAGAGGTGTGAACTGTTGGTGAGATCGCAAAGGCAAGAGCCAAAAGGGGCCCATAGTTTGTTGCTTATGGCCCTCACTACATCCTCTGGAAGTGAATTCTGCATTTCAAGCACTCGTTGTGTAAAGAAATGTGTGTAAAGGTCTTGTGTAAAGGACTATGATGACTTAGGCTGACGCACCCATGCAAACTGGCCACATTTTCTTCTCTGTGATCCCAATTTTCGTCCTCAGGTACTGCTTTGTGTGAGAAAACATTCCTGTGAACCGCCAGACACAGCAAGGCTGGTGGCAATTTTCAGGAACTCAGCAGTGCTTTAGCAAGGGTTGCCAGCTCTGGGTTGGGGAATACCTGGATTTTGGGAGTGGATCTTGAGGAAGGGTGGGGTTTATGGAGCAGAGGGAGCTCAGCAGAGTATAATGCCATGGAGTCCACCTTCCAAAGCAGCCATTTCCTCCAGGGGAACTGATCTCTGTAGTTTGGAGATCAACCATAATAGCGGGAGATCTCCAGCCCCCACCCTGGAGGCTGGCAACCCTAGCTTTAGCCCACGTAATAAAAGCCACAGCAGACTCGAGACCAGAGCCAGGCGCTCCAGTTCTGTCTCCTCCTCCTTTGTTTCATTGAGATCAAAATCATGTTTCTTACGGACCTACAGATACAGAAGAGCCAGCTTAATTCGAACAGTCCCGTGTACGATAAATGGCTATTTGAAAGAGTACCTCGCGCTTCAAAATTTACCTCGGGGAAAGACGGAGCCTTTTCGTAAATGGTCAATTAAACCGAGGCACCCTCTTCAGGAGCGTTGTGTATTCCACCTGCAACTGCCAGGCTTGTAAGACTAATGGCTCACACAAGGCTAATACCTGACACAAAAGCTTTCCCCCGTCGGTTATGTCGGTGACGATTTCTGAGCCGCGGCAAAATCTCTGGCGACCGTTGCGAGCGGGAGCCGCAGCCTCAAAACCTCAAGCGCTTTCCCTTTTGTGGCCTACGTCGTCCTGCTATGATTTGTATGGAAGGTCTCTGAGCTGGAGACTGGGGTGGGGGGCACCGGTTTTAAGAGCGAGGAACCTCCATCGCAGGAAAAGCGCTCATCAAAACCTCGCTTTGCAGGAGAAGCTTGGCCGGTTTTAGGGGATTCAAAACCCCACAAGCCTCTCCAAACAGTCAAACAAACAGCTCAGGGGAAGGTGTGATGCTGAGGCTTTTTTCAATCCCCCCCTCCCCCCCCAAAAAAGTTTTATTTCTTCTTCGACTCTCCCGAGAGCTGTTAAGACACGTCAGTCCAATTGACAGGTGGCTGGAACTTTTTTTAAAAGAGAGAAAGATAGAAAAGAAAGCAAAGCCAAAGGGGGTGGAAAGGGATCTAGACCAAAGGAGGAAAAAAACGAATTGGTGTGAAGATGCTATGGAAAGAGCCGGCAGGTCAGATGAGCGTGATCAAAGACTTACTGGTGCCGGGCATGGGGAGGGGGGGGGAAATCATTAAGAAAGGCCAGAGCGAGACAGTTGATTTCGACTGGAATCGCAAATAAAACACATTCAAAAGCGGCGCTGGGAGGGCAACCCCCTCCCCGGAGAAATAAAAAAGAGAAAGCCGACCACGGCTGGAACAACACATGCAACAAAAGGCAGCTCAGGTGAAGGCGGGGAGAAGGCGCTTCTTGCCCAGTTCAGTTATCATTAGAATGTGAGTTCCACTGTTTTTTTTCCCTGACTTAGTGAAACCAAAGACAGAAGTTTGCCCGGCTTAGCTAATAAGTAAAGTGTTTGGGGAGGGGTTTTTCGAGGGGATAAGAACATAAGACAAGCCCTGCTGGATCACAGACCCAGGCCCATCAAGTCCACCAGTCTGTTCACACAGGGGCCCAACCAGGTGCCTCCAGGAAGCCAACCAGGTGCCTCTAGGTGGGAGGAAAGACAGCACAGAAAGAGAACAATGTAAGGGAGGACGACAGGTCAGGTCTAAAAACTAAGTGGAAAGAAAGCGAAAGGTCGGGAAGGACCCACAAAGCAAGCTCATCTTGGCTGCAGGGGACAGAAAGGGATGGCTCCCGGTTGGGCTTCTCCTGCCTCCTGCTGCAGAGGAAATGGAGCTGCCTCGTTCTCCGTGATAGAAGAAGAAGAGCTGGTTTTTACACGCCGACTTTCTCCACCACTTAAGGAAGAATCAAACTGGCTTAAAATCGCCTTCCATTCCCCTCCCCATAACAGACACCCCTGTGAGGTAGGTGGGGCTGAGAGAGCTCTAAGAGAGCTGTGACTGGCCCAGGGTCACCCAGCTGGCTTCGTGTGGAGGAGTGGGGAAACCAACCCAGTTCACCAGATTAGCCTCCACTGCTCATGTGGAGGAGCGGGGAATCAAACCTGGTTCTCCAGACCAGAGTTCACCGCTCCAACGCTTCCACCCCACACTGGGGGTCCACAAACCTTTTTGAGCCTCTGGGCACCTTGGGAAGGTTGAGAGGGGTGGTGGTGAGCGAAATGGCTGCCACAGGAAGGGGAGCCACACCCAAAATGGCTCCATCCTCACAGCTCCTGGGGAGAAGGAAAGCTTGAAGGGGGAATGAACACCTACTCTTGTAGGCAAGTGGTGCAGGACTGGAAACGAGAGCTCGGCATAGACCTGACTATACCGTTTACCGTAGTCAGGTTTATGTGCCCCCGTGCAGTGGGCCAGAAATGCTACAGAGCTGTGCAACCATCTAGCGCGACCATCTATTCTGCAGGCCAGCCACCCATGTTCTTATGCCAGCAGAACACCACATGGGAGAATTTTCCATTGTGCGTATGAGCACTAATTTTTTTCCCAATGCAGCAATTCTATGGATTGAATGCTGATGTGTCATGCATGGCAGCCAATGAAGGAAAGAGGTAAACCCGTGTCAACGCTTCAAAAAGAAACCCTGCATAACCATTGGGCTGGGTTTCCTTTTTCCTTCACAAGACTAATTTCCACCAGCAAGTCAATGAAGAATGTCATGAAACAGGTACATTTTCCTATGCCTGCAATAACAGAAAGATAACGGGGACAGAGAGGCACACATATAAAAGGGCAGATAGCTTTTTGTTTTCCTTACCTAACTCCGTTATAATCGGGATATTGACCCCCGTGGTGATGGAGGGCTGACGTAGGAGCCCGTGGACTGGGCTGTTATCTGGGGATGAACGGTCCATTCCCGGTGGGGTAAACCCTGTGGAGAAAAAAAGGCTTACGTTGAAATGTTACCAGTTAACAATAAAAAATAATTTTAAAAGCATTTTTAAACATCTGAGACATATTTAGAACACAAACATGTTAAGCAGTTTTTCCTCATTCTCAATATAATGTCTTTTAAAATTGAACCAAACTTAATCATAAGGCAATAATTATTTATGTGGCACAAACATACATGTTTAAGGTAAGATAGAATGGATCCAACATTTCAGTCGAGCTCTAGGAATAAAAAATCAGTTACCAAAGGACAGACGGGAACGTGCTTTCTTAGAGCCAAAGGACAGACTTTGTCTCCAGGAAACTACCTTTTCCTAAGAAAGGTTCAGTTTCCAAAACGCTGAAAGGTGTAAAGAGGCACGTCAACGATGGCAGAGCAAAATCAAAAGCTTCCTTAACCTTTTGTAATGGACGAGCAACTTGTCTGAGTAAGCAAATGGCATCATGAGCTTAAATCCAGTTCCAAAAGGCTTGTGGGAATTGAATCTAGGGCCGGGCAGAACCACGCTGAAGTTCTCCAGATGAATCAGCCTTGTGGAGGCAGCTATTTGGAGAAGCCACAAATGAACCTCCTTCCCTGGAGGTTTTTAAGAAGAGGCCAGAATCCAACTCTATGATTCTATGATCTGTCAGCAATGCTGATTCTGTGGCCTTAAGCAGATCATGAGAGGGAGGGCACCTTGGCCATCTTCTGGGGATGGAGTAGGGGTTTGTGGGGGGTTTGTGGGGGGAGGTAGTTGCGACTTTCCTGCATTGTGCAGGGGGTTGGACTAGATGTACCCTGGTGGTCCTTCCAACTCTATGATTCTAATGAGGGTAGCTATGTTGGCAGCAGCTTTCCCTGCTGTGCATTTGAGGTTGAAAAATGTGCCACACCCATTCCCTCACAGTGGCTAGAGATGCCGGCCTCCAGGTGGGACCTGGGGATCCCCTGGAATTACATCTTATCTCCAGGCTACAGTGATCAGTTCCCCTGGAGAAAACGGCTGCTGTGAAGGGTGGACTCTATGGTACTGTCTTCCCCAGGCTCTACCCCGAAATCTCCAATAGTTTCCCAACCTAAAGCTGGAAACTCTAACCCCCTTTCCCTAGGGTTGCCAGATCCCTCTTTGCCACCAGTGAGAGGTTTTTGGGGCAGAGCCTGAGGAGGGCGTGGTTTGGGGAGGGGCTTCAATGCCATAGAGTCCAATTGCCAAAGCGGCCATTTTCTCCAGGTGAACTGATCTCGTATTATCTGGAGATCAGTTGTAATAGCAGGAGATCTCCAGCTAGTACCTGGAGCTTGGCAACCCCCCCCCATGGCCAGGGAGGACATGGCAATGATAACACTGGACCTTCATGTCCCAAAGAGCTCGGAATACCATAAAATGCTGATTTTGTGATATAAATCAGATGAAGACCTAATCAGGTTACCAACCTCCAGGTGGGCCCTGTAGATCGCCTGGAATTACAACTAATCTCCAGACGATGGAGATCAGCTCCCCTGGAGAAAATGGCTGCTTTGGTGGGTGGACTCTGTGGTATTATACCCTGAGGAGGTCATCCCTTCCTCAAACACGCCCTTCCCCAGGGTTGCCAGATCCGGACTGGGAAATACTTAAGAGATTTTGAGGATGGAGCCTGAGAAGGGCGGGGTTCTGGGAGGGGGGGGACCTCAGTGGGGTATAGTGCCATAGAGTCCAACTGCCAAAGCGGCCATTTTCTCCAGGGGAATTGATCTCTGTCACCTGGAAATCAGTTGTCATAGCGGGAGGAGATCTCCAGCCACCACCTGGAGGATGTAACAAATAAAATTAATATACCCGTGCTGTATACTAGAAGTACAGAAAAAAATCACAGCATCGTTGGCCCAATTAATATCAAATGTATAACATCAAACATTCAGACCACACCCATGGGATTGATTAACAACAGGACCATGTTGCCAACTACTATTCTAGGGGCTGTTTATCTGGCAACAGTGTTCAATGGACTATAGGATATTACGTCTGGATTTTGATATTTTGTTCATGATTTGAATTCTTTAGTCAACTGGTTATGCGTATTGTGGCTTGTTGGGTGTGTGTGTACCCATCTATAGCTGGTTCATTTCTTTGTCAATACAAATATATAGCCTTCATACCTCTGAACATCTGGTTGTTTGATGTTATGCATTTGATATTAATTGGGCCAACGGTGCTGTGATATTCTATGTACCACCTGGAGGATGGCTACCCTACGCACCCCCAAATCTCAAGGTATTTCCCATCCTGGTGCGGGCAACCCTAAACCTAACGCACTTCAGGAATAATATAGGCATATAGACCATTCTCCTGGCCTGCGGTCAGCCCCGGGATTACTATAACCACATGATTCCCCCCCCCCATTCCCAGTTCTAATTGATTTAAACTCTCTGTATTAGCCTTAAGAAATGTATGGGGGCTTTTATGCCTAAGTGAAGCAAATGGGGCGCATTGCAGTGTGCTCGAAACTGAGCTGGGAATGTGCCCCCCTCCCAATTCAAGCAGTTCCCTGGAGAGAAGCCCCAAGTACATTTCCCCAATAAATAAATAAGATGTACAGGGAGGACGAGCCACTTACTATGCAAATGTTTTGATAAGAAGCTATTAATTAAGAAAGCTAATGAATGCTAACGGTATGCATCAGAACTGTATTCCTATTCAGTTTTTTTTTTGTTCTTTAATAACTGTCTTCATTTGCTTTGTTTTTGGCTTTTACGCATTTTCGTTTCCTTCACGCTGTTCTTCGTTGGTTTCCATTTGTTTCAACGGGGAACATATTTCTGGCCGTAACTTGTGTTGGTTGCCAAATTTCAGACTGATGGGGAAAGCAGGCGGTTAAAGGCAGGATACCCCTGTGGTTCCCCCTCCCCAATGGGGAGGGTGGAAAAGACAGAGAGGATGATTTCATCCTCTTCCTCACTTCAGACTCACGAAGCTCTTACGGCATGTGGGTCCAGCAACCCCAGGAATAGACTCTCCCAGGGTCAGAAAGGACTGCTGGGGGGAAAGGAACAAGAGAAAGATCGGCAACCGTCAGTGCATGGTGTGGTGGTTAAGAGCGGCGGACTCTAATCTGGAAAACTGGGTTTGATCCCCCACTCCTCCACATGCAGCCTGCTGGGTGACCTTGGGCCAGTCACAGTTCTCTCTGAACTCTCTTAGCCCCACCTACTTCACAAGGTGTCTGTTGTGGGGAGAGGAAGAGAAGGAGATTTTAAGACACTCTGAGACTCCTTAAAGGTAGAGAAAAGGCGAATATCCATACTATTCTATAGTGTTGTACATTTTGTAGATTCAAATAAGAATTGTATTGCGTCATCCTGGAGTTTCTCACATTCAGATTTTGGAATTTCTAAAGATGTAGTTCACTACAGACTTGTGTCCTGATCTGGATGGCCCAGGCTAGCCTGACCTCATCAGATCTTGGAAGCAAAGCAGGATTGGCCCTGGTTACAACTGGTTACAACAATCATGCTAGGAAAGGTTGAGGGCAGCAGGAAAAGAGGAAGACCCAACAAGAGATGGATTGACTCCATAAAGGAAGCCACAGCCTTCAATTTGCAAGATCTGAGCAAGGCTGTCAAAGATAGAACATTTTGGAGGACTTTCATTCATTGGGTCGCCATGAGTCGGAAGCGACTTGATGGCACTTAACACACACACACACAACTTGGATAGGAGACCACCAAGGAAGTCAAGGGATGCTACACAGAGGCAGGCAATGGCAAACCACCTCTGAACATCTCTTGCCTTGAAAATTCTCATTGGGTTGCCATCAGTCGATTGCAACTTGACAGCATTTTCCACCACCACAACAGATTTGTACTGCAAGGGTCTGAGCTGTGTATCAGGAAATCCTTGGATTGGGAGGGGCTGTGGCTCAGTGGCAGAACATCTGCTTGGCATGCAGAAGGTCCCAGGTTCAATCCTCGTTAAAGGGACCAGGCAAGTGACTTTGATGGACCAAGGGTTTAACTCAGTATAAGGCAGCTCCATGAGTTCATGCGAGTCCAGAGATTGCTTACTCCCCTTATTTATTTAGGGAAGGGGCTGTGGCTCAGTGGTAGAGCATCTTGGCATGCAGAAGGTCCCAGGTTCAACCCCCAGCATCTCCAGTTAAAGTGACTAGACAAGTAGGTGATGTGAAATACCGCTACCTGAGACCCTGGAGAGCCGCTGCCAGTCAGAGTAGACAGTACTGACTTTGAGGGACCCAGGGTCTGATTCAGTATAAGGCAGCTTCATATGTTCATATGTTGATCCAGCTTCCGCTATGGATTCTATGGAGTGGTCTTAGACAGGCCATTCCTTCTAAGTTTCAGCCCCCAGCCTCAGGATGGAGATAATAAAAGTGACCTGCTTGAAAGGATGACCACAAGATCACGTATGCAACAGAAATGCTAAGCATGATTATTTCTATTCCGAAGAAAGGGGCAGCAAGGAGAGAGACAGGTGGGCAGGTCCTCATCCTAACCTCCAGGAGGCATCCTTCTCGCTGCCTGCTTTCAGCCCCAAAGCATGAATTTTAGATGCTGTCTATTTTCTTCCCTTCAAGGGGGAGAAAAAGTGAAGGAAACCTAAACTGTTTTATCACAACTTTCACTTGAAAGCATGAAAAA